>NC_048223.1:124938094-124999724 GCF_002007445.2 Ailuropoda melanoleuca
TTCCATCTTTTTATGTCTTCCTCAATATCTTTCAAAAGTGATCTATAGTTTCTAGGATATAGGTCCTTTACCCTCCCCCAGAAGGCAGGCTGAAAAATGAATTTGTTTATTTCTAACTGTTTCAGGACAAGTTCTTCCTCATGTCATTGCTGGGCCCCTTTTGTCACTCATCAGGCAACTGTGGGTTTATATCTGGGCTCTGTGTTCTATCTTGTTACCAATTCTAAACTGTTTAGACTACTTTGGCTTTATTGCTTTAATTAATTAAAAAAATTAAACCACATAAAAAATTCATGTTATAAAATTGTCACCCATGTGATTCATCCCCAGGGCAGTGTCTTGATCAAAAGAACACAGTCCACTGAAACTAAAAGAATTTTAAAATACTTCAACGGCATTATTTGTATTATTCTTGAGTACCTTCCTCCTCCCCACCTCAGGCCTCTCTCTTATTTTCCATTCCAGAAGTCAGAAAAGATAGCAGACCCTCCTTGGAGGATGGAAAGGGCAGGGGGAAGAAAAATTCAGCAAATCCAGAGTCTTCTGACTTGTTATGGGGGGAGAAAATGCTAAAAAGACTCAATGTTAATCATTTGTTTTCATTTATTTCAATTTCCTTTGGTTTTAAACTTATAGAAGCCATATAAATATTTTATAAATTTCAGTAAATGGGAGGAGGGGAATAATCTATATTCCCAATGAACTCAACAATGACAAATTCTTTCAAGTTTTATCTAGAAATAATTGACATGCATCCCTGTGTAAGTTTCAGGCATACAGCATGATGACTTGATTTACCTACATTATGAAATGATCACCACGACAGGTTCAACAGACATCCATCTTCTCATATAGATAGAATAAAAAAAAAAAAGAAGGAAGAAAAGAAAAAAAATTTTTCTGTGTGATGAGAGCTCTTGCGATTTACTGTCTTCAGCAACAACGCTATACAACATTTAGCCGGGTTAGCCACAGCCGTCCTGTACATTATCCCACTAGTACTTATCTGTCTTGTAACTGAAAGTGTGTACCTTTTGACCCCTTCCTCCAATTCCCCTCCCCCATCCCCCATCTGTGGTACTTAGAATTCTGATCTCATCTCCTGTGAGTTTGGTTGTTGTTTTATTCCATGTAGAAATAAGTTCATACAGTATTTGCCTTTCTCTGTCTGATCTATTTCACTTAGCATATTGTTTGTCGTCACAAACAACAATTATAAATTTAATGCATCCCTGCCTGGTGTTTATTTCATGTGCTTAATTAGTCATTGCTTTTTAATTTGACCTAGGTATTATGTTTAACATTTACTGAGTGCCCGTAATGGATGTGGCCCCTTCTGACACTCTTGTGGAACAGCCTTCAGGAAGGATAGAAGATGTTTTGCATGTTTTTACACTATTGCAACTTATTCATACCTTCTATTGAAAATTACCAAAACTTACACAATCTTTTCCCCACTATTAAGCTTTTAGGTTGTTCCTGATTTTTCTTAAAATAGATAACACTACAATGAACATCTTCAAGTACATGGTTGTCTTCTTTCTATTGAACTATTTCTTCCCAATGGGTTTCACTACTTTATGTGAACACGGGTGTCCGTTTCAATACACACATTGTGAATTAACTTCCATTTTAATGAGGTTGAATATTTTTCTATGTATTTTTTAGCTTCATCTCCTTTTTTGTCCTTTGTGCATTAATCTAGTGAGGTCTTAATATTTTCCTTTTCAATTTATGTGACACATCTCCCTAGGTGACAAAAATAGTAGCTGTCTTTTGTTTTAAACTTGTTCTCCTTTAGGTCAGTGATGGTGTGGAATTTATCTGTGTATGTTCAGTAGTTGGCACACTGCAGGCTCCCAGCAGGAGCTCAATCAATATTTGCTGAGTGAATGAAGTCATATTTGTTTCAAGTATTCTCCCCTATCTATTGTTGCCATCTGTGCTTTGTGCTTGGAAGGAATTAATAAATGTTGACTGTTTATTATGATAATGATGACATACGGTGTATTTATTTTTAGTGGCATCTGTCATGAAGAAGAGTCCCCCATTTAGTTATTTCAGTATGGCAATCTTATGGGTTGTTTTTCTGAGACCATTTCACGCATTCTTGATGTTAATAAAAATTCCTCCACACAATTAATGTAACAAAAATAGGAAAATCTAGAGAGAATTCTCTCACTTCACTTTAACTCATCAAGACCCATCTATTCATACTCGATAATTATTTTGTATTTCAGGGATACTGAACTCCCTACAGGCCTCTGAATGAACTACACTCTGGCTTCTTGGCCTTGAGCGTGATGTTCTCTACCATTTCTGCCACCCTGTCCATCTCCATCCCCTAAATGGCTTATACCCAGTTCCTTTGGACCCCCAGTTTAGCAAGCATCCTCCCCATCTCTCTGTCCCATGGGCTCATTGGGGTGTTGCTCCCTATTTTCCTCCTAGAACCCCCAAATTTTCCCCTCTGTTATCACTTCGCACCAGATATTAGAATCTGCAGGATTGTGTCTGGTTCATCTTTTTTTTTTTTTAAAGATTTTATTTATTTATTTGACAGAGATAGAGACAGCCAGCGAGAGAGGGAACACAAGCGGGGAGTTGGGAGAGGAAGAAGCAGGCTCATAGCGGAGGAGCCTGATGTGGGGCTCAATCCCATAACGCCAGGATCACGCCCTGAGCCAATGGCAGACGCTTAACCGCTGTGCCACCCAGGCGCCCCTATGTGTCTGGTTCATCTTATACTCACTCCCACTTCACCCTTGAACTTACATAGTCCCTGGGAAATAGTAGCAATCAGATTTATTGTTGAGCGAATAAAATAATTGAAATAAACCCCATGGATAGCAACTTTCTCCAGCTCAACTGATGAATGATTTTATCAGGCTTAGAAAGGAGACCCAGACCCGACTTTCCACTCTTTATCACCCTTGCCCATCAGTGGGCTCAGCTAGCTACTCCTTGTGACCAAGAAAAAAAAATCCAGATTTCTCTTTGTGTTAGTGTTGTTTTTGAGTCCAAACACTCTATAACAGTGGTTCTCAAATGGCCATCTTACCTCTAGGGGATAGATGTCGATGTCCAGGGACATTTTTAGTTTTCATAACAGGGGAGGAGGTGCTGCTGGCACCTGGTAGACAGAAACCAAGGAGGCAGCTACCACCCTACAAAGCCAGGGTGGCCCCATCACAGAGAATCATCTGCCCCAATGTCAGTAGTGCTGAGGCTGACAAGCCCTGATCAAGGAAGTCCTTTCCAATTATTTCAGCACCCTGGTCTGCCACCACTCAACAGTGTCCATTTCCAAAGAAGCCTAAATGACAGGGAGGATTTTGCTAGAGGTGGACAGAGTGCCCTCGCATGCAGCAATGGTCCCCGGCTCCAACAGTGCTAACCACACTCTACTTAGAAAGGTGCACACACTCCCATTACGCAAAGGAACCTCAACAACCCTTCAGATAGCTACTTGACATAAAATTATTTAATTTACATGTGCAAGCACATATTTCCATACATACTTATGATTGCCACAAATTAAGTAGCAATATTGGAAAGGCTCACATGAAATATTAACAACATAATTTGATTTCAAAATGCACTATGCAATTGTCCTCCATGGGAGACACAGAAGTTAGAGCAAACAGCACAGCCCAAGGCCTCAGGCCCCATCTCTGCCTGACCAGCAACTCTACGAGCTGTTGGGTAAGCTCACAGCTGGATATAACTGCAGACCTTAGAGTAATACTTTCAAATCCAAGTCAGAGCATGCCCTCCCCTACTCAAAACCGCCCCTGGACTCCTGACTGCAACTTGAGTTACCATGGCTTCAGCGTCCCCTCATCTGTGATGCCATCCCCCACTATCCCCTCATTCATCAGCTCTTGACTGGCCTCTGTGCTATTCTCAAACACCCTACGCATGTCCCAGACCCACGATTTTGTCCTTCCCCAAATTTCTAATAGCTCACTTCTTTCCTTCCTTTGTGTCTCTCAAATGTCCCTTTTTCCCAGAAGTCTTCTCTGACCATCTATACAAGGCAGTGCACCTCCATTCTTCTCTACCCCCTTCCTTCACTTTGTATTTCTTTGCAGAGCACACCACCACATGGCAATCTATATCTTTGTCTGCCGCCCCCCTGCCCAAGTAGGATGAAAGCTTCCTGTGGCAAGGTCTTCTATTGCTCATGGCTATAGTCCCAGCCCCTAGAATGGTTTCTAAAACACAACGTTTATCTAAGAAATATTTGTTGAATGAGTAACCCCATCATTGCACTTTTTAGGTCCATCCCCATGATACAAAGAGATGAGGAAATTCGCTGGTCAATTCAGCAAGTAGGTATTAAAATCTTACTAGGTGTTGTGCTGGTGCGGGCACTGAAGGATGATCACAAGATAATAAAACCAGGTTCTTTTTTGTTTTCCATTCAGAGTTCCCAGCAGAAACTGCCTCTGGCTAACCTAAACCAGTGGCATTTGGGGAGCTCACAGAATTGCTGAGAAGACTGAGAACATGGACCGGGGCAGGAATGAAGTGGGCTCCTGGGAGCTAAACAGTAGAGAGAGTCAGGAATGGTCTTATAGCCAGAAACACAGTCAAGGTAAGAACTTTGGGCTATGTGACTTGTGAGGGTTTCTTTCCTCCTTATGTTTCTCATTCCAGGGCCAAAGTCTTAGGAAAAAGCATCCGGCGTGTCACCTTTAGGATTTATGCTTAAAGTATGGAGCAGGAAGAGGAAGAGTCTGGCTGGAAATTTGCCTAACGATCACTTGAGCTTCCACAGTGGGGAACAAGCGTCCATATTTATTTCCAACAAGGCTGAGTGCAGTGGGAATAAACATCCATAGAAAGAACTTGGCATGCTGGTGGGAGACAGAAAGGGACCCTGGGCAGCCAAAGATGGACAAATAGCCACTCTGCCTTTCCCCTCAAGGAGCTGGCAGCTGTTTTTTGTTCAATCAGAAGTGACAGGGGCATCAAGTTCAGTGGCCCAATGGCCATGCTGATGCAGAGAGCTGTAGGGGTTCTGAGAAGGGTGCTCAATGGGACCCTAGGATCCCCACACACTCTTCCTCATTGGAAGTAAAGAGATTATATCTAAGTAGACACTGGTCTATCATTTCCCATGGGGCCTCCGAGCCTAGCCTTCTAGAACAGGCATTCAGTAAATGTCTTGGGAGCCAAAGCAGCACTTCCTAATGCATGTTCCATGTGACACTCGTCCTGTAAGGTGCCCATCATGCAAAGGTCAAGCAGGTTTCCAGAACTTGCACAAACATGCCCTTGGCACACTAAAGAAAACAGCTCACCCTAGTATCCCAGTGTTTCCCAAGCAGACTTGACCAAGTAATGTTTTTATAAAATACAAGTCT
Organism: Ailuropoda melanoleuca; assembly: GCF_002007445.2. Lineage (NCBI taxonomy): Eukaryota > Metazoa > Chordata > Mammalia > Carnivora > Ursidae > Ailuropoda > Ailuropoda melanoleuca. The sequence goes on from NC_048223.1 coordinate 124,943,467, forward strand.
TTGGCATCCGACTTAAATGGTAACCAATGGAACATCATTTGGGAAATTTGACCCAGGATACAGTGGTCTTCTAGGCTGTGTCTCCTCTAGCATCCATCCTACAGCCGATGGGTTCCAAGTATTCTGAGGAAGAAGAGAAATTCAGAAGGCAGGAGCATGGGGGAAGCAGTACTGGACCAAGCCAGTGCATATCCTTTCTCAGGAGGCTGAACTTGTTTGGGCAACTCTTTAATTTCCTTGAAGGTATCAAGGACTCATAATGAAGTAGAGAGTGGGCAATGTGGACATTAACTTGAGGACTGAAATTCAATCACCTAATTTCTTTACCTCGTTCACCAGAATTTTTACTGTAATCTTTAATTCCTACAGTGGGTGGTTTTGAGATTGGGGACTTCCCACGGAATGCTGGATTACTTCTCAAAATGTGGAAAGACCTCAGACTTCCTTCTCTTCCTGGTGTACAACGTACTCTCCTCAGTTGTAAAGACAGATTATCACGGAAAGTGGACCATTACCTCAACCTCCCCGTCCGTTCCACCCTGCACCCCTCCAAACCCAGCAAAATCCTGCTGAGACCATCTGCCTCCCAGAACCCACGGTTGTCCTAGTGCGGCAGGAGGGGAAGAGGTCATCTGGCTGGCTGAATCTGAGTGCAGTGGCTTCAGGTATGCTCAGGGGTGGCGATGCTTGGGGTCAGGTCAGGCACTGATGAGCCTCCTACCTGGGCTGGCATGTGAAAGGCTCATTACAATGATAATAAAATCTTATCCTGGCTTTAGATATGTTCCTCCAACTTAAGAAAGGATTACTGCATCTTTGATATCACAATTAAAATGGATCAGTGGGAAGAAATAATGATTGATCCTTGAACTATTGTGCTGATCTGTTAAAAGTGCTAAAATATGCCTTGAGCAGAAACACTGAATCACAGGGATCAATAAACGAGCTATATTGGTGCCTGCACTGCAGGCTTCCCAGGTAGGCTCGTGCTGGCAATTAAAGAAACAGGGCTGACTTTAAAACCACTTCACCAGGGTACATAACCTTGCTTTCTAAGTGAAAGGGTAACTGTCCTTGGGCTGTCAAACTTCCAAACTCTTCTCTGGCTCTCTGCAAGGACGTTCCCATCCAGCAGCTATCTCGGCTGCCATGGCAAAGGCCATCTTGCTAAACTGAAATAAAGCTCAGTGAAACCAGGTCAACCATGTAAAAGCAGTGATTTTTTTTTTTAATAATGGAGACAAACCCAGTTATTTTAATTTCTAAGGAATAGTTCCACTCTACTATCCCTCTTGGATGATTAGGAAAACCTCACCGGGGCCCATGTTGGTGGAACGGCCATGCAAAGGGCTCAGATTCACCAGCAGTGTTGCCTAAAGCAAAACCTGCAAGGAACCCAAGCTCTTTCTTGTCTCCATGTGGTTCATGCCTACAGTCCTGAAGCCAGACTGAAACTCCAGAATTTTAGCTGCTCCAAGGTTAACAAACAGAAGGCAAAGAGGCATGGGGTAGAGGGAGAAACTGCTAGAGAAAAACTACTGTGAGTTCATGTCTGCGTCTGGCAGTTACAGGTAAGAAGGGGCAAGTCTACGAGGCTAAGGCCGCGCACTTTCATTCCTCTTGGTACCCCCAGCGAAGAGAAAGCTCTGATTCCAGCTGCTCGGCAGAGCACGGTTTCATGTCAACATGAATACATCCGCTTTATTTCTGAGCATGCTGGGCCCGCTTTCTCTGAAGAGGGGTGCCTGCTTGTTCTCCTTGTCAAAACTAGCAGTCATCTCTCAGAAAACTGCATGGAATTTTACCCAGTCTGTAAAGCATAGGTTTGTTCTTATCATGAAGATGGGCTCCCCAGCGTGGCGCATAAAAACTCCTTCCTCCCACACTTATGAAGCCTGGACCCCAGTCCAACCTGATCGGGTCACTCATCTCTTCTCTGCTCAGTTTTCTCATTGGTCAAATAGGGCAACGAGGTCCCTAAAAGATCTCTCTGGCTTTTACATTCTTGGGGTCTCCAAACGTCCATCTGTTATAGTAAATTCAAAATGCCAAGGTCTGCGTCTTATTCATTTACGTATTTTCAGGCCTTTCTCAAAGTTGGTGCCTATTAGGTGTTGGGGGATGGATGGGTGGAAGGATGGAAGATTGAAAGTTTGGATGAATGGAAGGAAGAAAAGAAGGAAGGAGGGAGGATAGGAAGTGAGGGAGGGAGGGAAGGAAAGAACGGAGGGAGGGCTGGGGGAAAGGAAATAATCGTGTTGGGTGATTGCATGCTTTGTCACTAGTTCACGTGTTCCGTATTCGTGGAGAATTCCAGCACTCGCAATGCTCCCTTTGCTTGAGTTTTGACCACACTGGGAACACTGAGCCAAGGGGAGGGGCGCTGATCTTGCTAGAGGTCAGCCTTCAAGATGAGTTTCATTGGCTCCCGCCCCTCAGCATTGAGAACCGTTCAATAATAAGTAATTTGGGACTGATTTGCTGAGTGGACAGTTCTGAATACTTGGCAGTCGCCCCTCCTACGTTGGGTGTCTCCCTGGCCATGTAACATCACCTTCCTGTCCTTCATCTGGTCCCTGCAGCTTCTCCGAGACCAGGCTTACCTACCCACCGCTCACTCTCCACTGTCTTCACAGGCAGGAGTGCAACTGGTGATCCCCGTTCATTAAGGAGGGCTGGGCTGCGAATGGATCATTCCTTATAAACACTGAGCTCCTTCCATGGGCCACCCCCACCTGTAAATGTAGCAGTATTCACCATTGACCATTCGTTCCATGCCTCGCCACACCCTGGCCTCTGAAGAGACCTGGGAATGGCCCTTGTGGAAGAAGCTGGGGTCAAAGCAGGACTGTCTGTGACACCGCCAATACAGAAATTAAGATTCCAAACACAAGCCAGTGTTCCAATGGAGCTACGCCCTCATTGAGATTGGAAAGCAGAGGCAGCCTTCCGAGGTGGCATTTAGGGCCCCTAACTGCTCATGAATGATGAAGGCTGATTTCTGCAGCATTAATTTACCATCATTGACCTCTTCTTGCATTAATTGTGAAGGGTGAAAACTTTTATGACGCCAGCTTCTTAAATGCTAATTTCATCTTTTCAGTGAGGGAACGAGAAGCCCGGCTCCTCCTGGCTAATAGGACGACAGAGGCAGACGCCCTCCGGCAAGATGTCTGATGGACACATTCTAATGAAGGGGAAACATCTGGCTGGAGACCATCATCGGCATCCTCAAATAAGACCCCCGCTTTGAGCACAACACATCTCAATAACCAAGAAAAGCCCGCACGGAGACAAGAGGCAGGTGCTAACAGCAAGGGCAGGAGATGCAGTTTCCAGCTGCCCGACAGATGCAGACATCTGAAGGGATCTATTCTTTATGCGATGGCTTGAAAGGGGAAAGTTTTCGAAGTAATTTTACATTCCACATACTTAAAATTTTAGTTAAACTTATCAGAAAAACCGATGCTCACAAGGGACGAGAAACCATTTGTAGAAAAATGGGCTTATAAATAATCGAGCTATGCATGCTTTGTATTCTGTGTGGATAGGACATCCTTCCCCATTAGTAAATCCACATACTTTGTATTCAGTAAAGACAGGAGCCACCAAGCCTGCGAAGCTCTGTCCAGGGATGGGGCCAGGCAGTGCGGGGTTTGACGAATGCCAGCTGCAAGGAGAGGTGAATAGGAGGGAGGGGGCTCAGACCCCAAAGATGGTCCATGAACTTCACTGTTAGAGAACCTTCCTTTTGCATTCACCAACCTCTCTTTTAACTTGAAACATTCCTCGGAGTTCTGCCTTATAGTCACTACATGACCATTGTTCCTCTTTCTTTCCTCTTCAAATACAGATAATAAAAGGAGCAATCACCGATGTGTGCTTTATAGTAGGTATGTGGTGCCAACTTGTTCTTGTTTAATCCTCTTGATGACCTTGTGATGCAGGGATTATCATTGTCCCCATTTTCATAACAAGAACACGGGCCAGAGAGCTTAACATCCCTGGAGCCCTTGCATGTAACCAGCTCACTACTCTGCCTTTATGTCAAAGACCTTCATTCAACAAAGCTGGACTGGATGCCCACTGTGCGCGGAGTCCAAGATGCTGGGATGCAGAGGTCCCAGCGTGGCCCCGGTGTGGTTGCGCTGCAAATGAGCTGAGGGGGCTGGGGCGGGAAGCTGAGGAGGAGGGAGAGGTGACTGCCTCGGATGAGGTGGCCCGGCAGGGTTCTGCGAAGCAGCAGGAGGCCCCTGGGGTGGGAGATGGTGAGTCGGCAGGTGGAAAGCACACAGACTGAGGACAAAGAAGAGAAGGAAGGGCAAAGCCTTTGCTCACGTCCATCTGACAGGCCCCGTGCATGTCTAGTGTAAAGTGGACAACCTTGAGTGCCCTCGCCAGCTCTGCAGCCCCAGCAAGCCTGTGGCGGCAGCCAGCTTCCACGCAGCCGGCCAGGGTTCAAACCTGACACGGAGCCATCCTGAATCCCGGCAGACTCCTAAACCTCCCGGCGCCCACTTCCTCACTCGGGACTTAGGGCTATCATCAGTACCTCCTAGGAGAAGTGAGAGGATTCAAAGGGGTGCTGGTGTGGCAGCGCCCTCAATTCCTCCCTTCTCTTGCCACCCACCCCCAAACCTTGAGCAAAATCTAGAGACTCTATTTCCAACACCTGTTTGACCACATCCAACGCCCAAGACCCCTGCCCTCATCACACGCTCCCTTCTCTGGACAGCTGCTGTGGGCCTTGAACTTGTCTCCCTGCACTCACAGCTGCCCCCCACCCATGACATCAAGGGGCCCACATGGAGTGGAAGAAGCCCCAGGCTCCTTGCCCACATGGACACTCTCCCACACCTCCGGCAGAGGCCCTGGCAGTTTTGGACTTGACCCTCTGTACCCTACATCCCAGACAAGTTCGCCTGTTAATGTAGGCCTTCAGCCTCGCAACACCTGAATCTGGCCCCCCCCCCACACACACACAGGTGGCCTTCTCACAAAGCCAAATGAATCAGGATGCGTGAGGTTCAACCCTTCAGCTGCGTCCGCGGTACACAGAAGCCCGCCCTGCTGGCCGGCCCTCCAGGTTCTGCCTGCTCACCGCTCCAGTCATGTCTCCTACTCCCGCCCCCTTCCTCACCATGATCAAGCCACACCAGCTTCCCTTTCCTCTCCTGAACGTGCCAGGCTCCTCCCTACCTCAGGAATTTTGCACATCCTGCTTCCTCGGCCTGAAACAGCCCCCCACCCTGACTCCCCGTATGGCAGACTCCTTTCCACCCTTCCCGACCTGAAGCCGTCGCCCATCTGTGTTTCTCTCTCAGCTCCTTATTATAATAATTTTGCTTATTTGTCTGTTTACTTGATTTTTGTCCATCTGAGCCTCTAGCATATAAATTTTAGGAGGGCAAGTTTGCTTGATGTCATGTACAACATTGCACACCCAGTGCCCAGCACAGTTCCTGGCACATAGTAAGTGCTCAGTAAAAGGGGGGCCACCCTCCTGATTTACCCGATCTCTATCTTCCAGGCCTTTGAGATCTCGGAACTTCCAGGCGGCAGGGATTTGAACAGTGAACAACTGAAATGGAAGACAGGCAGCATAAATACCAAGACCCAAGAAGCAGATGTAGAAAGAGAAGCATGAAGACTATGAAACCGTCAAGAAGGAGCCACAAGGTAGAGCTCCCCCTGCACAAGGACTGAGCCACTGTTTAATGGCAAGAGCAGGTGGGGCAGGTGTCCATGGGGGACCAGACACTGTCCTTGTTTGTGTGGCTACAGATGCCCTAACAGAGCTGGAATTGCCAAAGATTCAAGGGAGCAGAATCCCAAGGCATATAAACTGGCAAAATTCACATGGAAGAGATGGGAATGGAAACCTTCAAGAGTGACCTTCAAGAGACACCATGTCTCCTGGACTCCAAAACCAGGTCCCACAGGTAATCAATGACTAATCAGACTCAGACCCAGATCTGAAGGACTGACCAGGAGGTATTACCTTTTCAAGACTCTATGTGTTGTCATGCATCCATTGAACAGCTATTTATTGGGTCCCAGACCCTGTGCCAGGCACTGGGGCTGCAATGACACATGTGACGTGGGCGGTCCGTGGACACGGTGGGCCCAGACCTGTGAGCAGCTAGCATTTATCATGCATTCACCAAGTGGCAGGCACGGATGCACTTAGCATGAACGTGCCCCAGTGCATTAACTCCCATCACAAAAGTCAAAGTAGAATCCCATCTTAGGGATGAACAGTTTAACAACCCCATAGGTAACTGGACTTCTTTGAATCTCAATATTCTTATCTATCAAATGGGTAGAAGCGTACCTTCTTCATGAAGTGAAAAAAACCAAACGCACAAACCCTGTCCATGCCCAACAGACTGCTAGGTTCATACTTGGTAGATGGATGGCATCAAGAGTTCCAATTCTCTGCACCCTCCATAACCCACCCTTTTCAGAGGCGAGGTCCAATTCTCACCTCTAGATTCTGAGTTCTGTCATTTGACTTGCTTTGGCTTGAAGACATGTTTCTGCACTTCTGTTTCTGCTCTTGTCCCTTGTCTGCACCTTGGAAGCATCCCCAGCTGACGGCCTGCTGACCCCCACCACACAAGCAGGCCCAGACAAGACCAAAGCCAACGACAAGAACCAGGAGCCAAAATTGCCAACCTGTGCTTTATGATCCAAGAAATGTTTATGCTTCTAAGAGCCACTGAGTCTTGGAGATGGTGTGTTTTTTGGCATCACTGTGGCAATGGACCTCTGAATCCCATTGTTGGTGTTCATACCTTATCTTGCTTCAGGTCCTCTGATGAATGGGCATTTCAGGAACTACATGGAGCTTGATCTGACTCCAGGACCTGCTCCCAACATCTAGATGTTGCCCCCAGCACTGCCACCTGCATGATAAAACCTGCCTGGGAAGATACAGCATCCCAGCTCTGCAGGCATTTTCCATCATCTCCCCAATAATGGCCCAGAGACCCATGAGACCCATGAGGACCCATAAAGAATTTTCCTGACGGACAGGATATATTATAGAAGAGAAGATGTAGGACATTCAGCAAATTGCCAGGAGAGTCCCTAGGGAAGGTATGGCAGTGTCTTCCAGAGATGGAACAGCACACAGGTCAGGGAAGGCTGTAGACACCTGCCGAAGGGTTCAGAAGCACAGGCCAGGGGTGTAGCCTGACCCATCCTCGTGGTGGCCTTCCAAGATGGCATAGGATGGGGACAAAGTAGGCCACTGCATGGCTCCTGGCCAAGGAAGGTATGGGACACAAGGCTCTGTGATAAGCTAGGAGAACAGCACCCCCTGTCTGGGATAAAGCTGTGGGGATAAAGAAGAAGGAAGGCAAGGGGACAGGCTGAGCACGGTGACCAACTGTGGGTGTCACTTTTGAATGGAGAGCAGCCCAATGTTGAGCTGTGGCAGACATGGAGTGAGCCCACAGGTCGTCTGGCAGGTTGTCCTTCTATCCTCATGCTCTTCCTCACCTTTTCCCCCTTGCGGCCCCCAACCTCACCTTCTCTCTCCTCGCCCAACATGCAGCTCAAATAGAATGCTCCAGAAAGAAAATAACAGCATAACCTGTAAGTTTTGGCAGTGGGGGGCACTGATAGCCTGCAATGCTCATTAAAATATCAGCAACTAACATCAGTCACTCATCATCAGGGAAACACAAATCAAAACTACAATGAGAGATCTGACCTCATCCCTGTCCCGACAGCTAGTACCAAAAAAAAAAAAAAAAAAAAAAAGAGTAACACTTGTTGGCAAGAATGTGGAGAAACTAGAAACCTTGTATCCTGTTGCTGGGAATGCAAAATTAAGCAGCCACTACAGAAAATGGTGTGGGTTTTTTTTTTCCCAAAAATTAAAAATCAGAACTACCATGGGATCCAGCAATCCCACTTCTGAGTATTCATCTGAAGAACAGAAATCAGGATCTCGAAGTGATATTTGCAGCCTATGGTCACTGCAGCACAATTCACAGCAGCCAAGATGTGCCAACAGCCCGAGTGTGCATCAGTGGATGAATGGATAAAGAAATGTGGTAAATATAAACAATGAAATTCTACTCAGCTCTAAAAAGGAAGGAAATCCTAACGTACGCAACAACGCGGATGGGCCTGGAGGACACGATGCTGAGTGACGTAAGCCAGTCACGGAAAGACAAACCCTGCCCGAGTCCACTTCCGTGATGCATATGAAATGGTCAAATTCCTAGAATTACATAGGGGTGGTGATGGCCAGGGGCTACGGGGGCGGGGGGGAGATGGGGAATTACTAATCAATGGATGTAAAGTCTCCATTAAGCAATATGCCCCGGAGATCCGCTATACAACGCTGTATCCATAATCAGTGCTAACCCAGGGTACCCTTAAAAACCTGTCACATGGGTAGATCTCATGTTAAATCTTCTTACAATTAAATAACGTTTTACAAAATGGTTGGGATTAGTGTTTTCTATCTATGATAACTACTCCTTGGAACAATGATGCAAGCTAGGTATTATTTCACCATTACAAATAGTGAAACTGAGTCTCACAGATCTCAATTAACTTGTCCAATGTCAAAAGGTGAACAGTGAAGGAACTGGGATTGCCCAAAGCCCTCTAGTTTCGCCCCCCGGCACTGACTCCAATCTCGTCTCCGAGGGCAGGAACGTTATCCTCTGACCCAAACTGTAATTCATGCTCAGACACCCGGTGCTCAGAAACCGCGTTCCCCAACCCCATCACGTGGCACAGCTTTCTGGAAGCGAGGTCCCTGACCCCAGCCCTGCCTGTTACCAGAGCTGTCCAGGAACGAGGCTCGGCCCCCTCGGCAGGCTGACAGTCTCGGTGTTTAATCACCGCCAGAGACTGTCTCCTAAGTCCCATAAAAAGAACAAATCAAATTGAAGCACACGCAAGGCATTAGGGAAAGCCACACTTGGAGCTGAGTAAGTAGCTGGAGTCCCGCCAGGGCCGGCATGAAGGGTCTGAAAGAAACTATGAGCTCAGGGTCATTAAAGCAAAGCCATTTAATACCGGAAAGGGAAGAGATTTTTAAAAGCATGGTCCTTTTATACTCTCTGCTACATCCCTTCTTCCAGCCGAAACCCAGGGCACAATCCCACCCCTTCTCCCTTCACGGCACCAGCCCTCCACCCTGCAGACCCTGTGAGCTGCAGCTCAAAGACGCCAAGATGAGCACGTTCAGGAGAGCCTAAATGAAGCAGGATTTAGGAACTCAACGGCCGATCGATACAGACACCGGGGAGGTCTCTAGGCGGAAATGGACTGCCCACGGCGATAACCTGCTCATTGCACGGGGCTCTGGGTTAACGATGGGAAGTCTGCACCTTCAAAGAGAAAACAATCAATTTGTATTCAAATGCTCTGTGCACTCCCACCCCCCAGTCCTGCAGATGGTGGTTTTCAAATCCTGCTCCGCAGTGGGCAGCCTGGCTGGACCTGCAAACCCCTCCCCCCCCCAGGGGACAGGGCCCTCTGCACCTAGAGCACCTCTGCTCTGTCTCCCAAACTGGCTTCCCACAAGGCTCCATTTTAAGAAAGAGTTCCATTTAAAAATAACTTGAGCAGTTTTAAGGAAACTCAGCCCTCTGTGGTCAAGGTAGTTTGGGAAGAACAGAAAGTTCTCCACTGAAGGAAGCTCTTAAAATAAGATTCGGGACCTCTCTCCTCAGCACAGAGGTCAGGCGGCAGCACTGTCAAATGCCAGCCTAAGGGGGAAACGTTCCAGAAGATTTTATAAACATAAGGTCTCCTCCTGTGCCCACAGTAGGCATGTGACACGAAGCTGAGGCCCTTTCTGGAGCAATGGCATCTTTGAACACAGAAGCCAGATCGTACCTGTCAAATTGCTCAAACACAGAAATGCAGTTTTTACCAGGAAACACGACATCTTTGCACTCGCCTGGAAGCTGGAAAGAGCTGGGGGCCCTAATTTGCTTTTTCTAGCAGTTGTAACCTTTGATGGCGAGCTCCCTCTCAGCTGGGCAGGGGTCACCTGCCCATGGCCCGGTACCACCAGCCCTGAGGGGGAGCTGGCCGCCTGCACCCACACCCAGAAAGAGACAGAGACCACTTGCAGGAAGCAGGAGAGGAGGAAGCAAGTCGGGAGATACTTGGTTCAAAAGCAGATGCTTTGCAAGAACAATCATATGGCCAGGACGGGTGTTTTCACCACGCGCGAAAACAGGCAATGGGGGTAGACGGTGTTGCTCTGTTCGAGAGGGGCTTCACTCCGTGTCCTCGTCCCCGGGCTCAGCCACGGTTACAGCTGCCAGAGAAATGCTCCTCTCCTGCTGGAAAGCCGGACACTAACATGACCATTATATTCAATAACACTGTGAGCTTCAGGAATACATTTAATTCCATGTGTCATTTTCAATTTATGTTGCCTTTGTTTATATACTTTTTTCTTTTAAAGAATCATTTCTTTAGGTGGCCAACTGGGCACAAAGCTACTCAAAAACATAACTTCAGCTCCTAACCAAGTCTGCTCTCTCTACGCCCTATTAACAGTATTTCACCAAAACACATAGCACTCAGCCCAGCAGGGTCCATGGCATGGGGGGGGGGCTTTTATTTGCAGCTTTTCCCCAGTACATCAACCTTTAGAAGGAGTGTGGGACTTTGACAACTATTTGTAAACGTTCTTTTTCCCTAGGGGGCTCTGGACATACAACTAACAGTAAGAAGGAGAAACCGATGAGACTCCTTAACTTAAAAAGCTGAAAAATCACACCAGTAATCATGTGTCAGCCCTGGGGCCCGTGGCTCTGGGGCAGGCGACACCTCGAGGAGAGAGACTGGTGAAGTCCGAGGAAGGAGACGGAGAAGCCCGAGGTTGGATGGGAGCGTCGCACCAATTCGGAGAGGAGGAAGGAGAGACAGGGCAGAAGGGAAGTGCACAGGGTGTTCCGAGTGTTCTCTCAGTCCTTCTGGAGTCAGCCCCAGTGATGTGCCTGATTCTCTGTCCCCATGGCTCTCCAGGCTCTCCAGGTGACTTAGCTCCTTCTTCCACCCACCAGCTCATTCCCCCAACAGCTGTTTACGGCACACCTAGCTTGGTACAGGGGCTGGCAGGCAAAAATCCAAGCTCCCTCACAGCGCACAGCCTGAATGGGGGAGCAGGCGCTTATCAAGTACAAATAAACATAACATGATTGTCACAAGTGTAGCAAAGAAGAGGAAGGTGGACCCCAGGTGCCTGAAGTGGGACTGGACTTGCGATCAGGGATGCTCCCCTAGGATGTAGGGGGGAAGGGAACGGACACCACGGTTCAAGCAAAGAGAGCAGCTCGTACAGGGACCCCCAGCAGAGGCACATGGAGAACAGGGCTGGAAGAGAGAGAGACAGGGAGGGGGAGGGAGAGAGGGGCTCAGGGACTGGTGCCCCAGGGCCTCTCAGACCATAGTAAGAATTATCTTTATGAGCCACTGAAGGGCATGGAAGGATTTTAAAGGAGGGAATGGCATGGCCCACACGGCTCAATCTGGTTGTGAGTAGAGACTAGACAGAGAAAGCAGACTAATGCAGTAGTCCAGGCCAGCATGGCAGCAGGCATGGGTCTCAGAGATGGTCAGGAGGTAAAGGAGAGAGCCGTGGCCACGGATTGGACACGGCAGTGTGGGAGGGGCAAAAAGACTCCAGGTCTCCAGCTTGACAAGCCGCGTGGATGGTGGTGCCATTCCTGAGATGGGACAGCAGTCTTAGCTCAGAGAGACGTCAGGGTTCCATTGCTTCTCATGCCCATCTTGAACCCAGGGCAGAACTTGGCTTTCTGCCTTGCTGGGGAACGAGTTCCTGGCTTGCACCCGATTCCTGCACCTGATGCTGGGAACTTAGGCACTCTGTGCAGGACCCATCCTGAGTCAGATCCGGCCACAGTCTCTCTCTCCACATGGCCCCCACCCTACATTCCCAGGCACCAAGAAGCCCCTCCTCCATTTGAGGACGCTGTGTCCTCTAGCTGCATGTCCCCAACACTGACCTCGTACCTGGTTGGTGTCCACACCCTGCTCTCACCATGCTCTCGGAAGTTGAGTCCAAGCTCTCTCTCTGTCCTCCTTGCCCCAGCAGGTGTGTTAACCCCTCCAGACCCCAGACCACGTCATTCTGCCCAGTCCTCCACATCGTCTTTCTCCATGCCAGGCCCTCATGGTGTAAGGCCTATAATTAAGACCCCATATGGTGTGCTGTTTTGACATCTGGTGCAACTAAGAAGGCTTCATCTGGCTAAACTGAAAACTCCCCTTCCAGCCCTTCTCCCACAGATAGGATCCCCAGGCCAAATAACCCTCCTTCTCACGGGGCGCAGGAGCAGCTCCTGCTTGTCCCTGAGCTGTGGCTTCATTTCCCTTCCAACTCATGGAATTACTCAAGCAATCCTATTACATCTTCCCACAGGAGGCAGGGGTCATCCCACCCTCTTGATATGACAAAGCCTATACTTGTTCACTTTGTTCCCGAGTGCAAGCCTCTTGTGGCCCTGCGGGTGACAGGTGGCGTGCTCGTCGCCAGGGCTATGAGGTGTATGTGACTCATAAACTGTCACTGATTCACCTGCCCGGTGTCAGGCATTGTGCCTGGACACCCCCATAACCCGGGGGCGGGAACCCCTCCGTTACCCACAGGATGGAGAGGAGGCAATTAAAACAGCCCTCTCTGGAAGAGCTTTATGCTGAATCATTCTTGGAGGTAAAGGAATGATAATCAGGTTTATTCCTTAAAAACACAGCTAACTCCGAAGACCCGCAGTAGTGGCTTTCACAAGGGACGCTGGTGACAGCGTCTTGGGCTCCGCGTCTTGGACTCTGATGTCGCAGGCCTGGGTGGCGCCTAGGGACCTGCTTCTGCTTCCAGTTCCATGGAGGACTCAGACGTCCTCTTCCACTAGGGAACCGTTGCTAGAGCAGAGCCATTTTCCTTGCACTGCAATTCCAGCAAAATCTTGTCTCCGTGCTCGATAGCATGGGATTGCTGCTCAGCCACTGGACTCGGGCTACTTACAGCCGTCTCACCAACGGGTGCTCCTTTCCAGCCAAAACATGATGCAGGATGCCTGTCTCTCAGACCCAGTCCCTTTGTTCAGGTCACAATACTGATGCCCAAAGATGCCTGCTCTGGGAGCCACGGCAAGGTCGAAGGGGTCCGATGCTTCAGGGAAGATGAACGGACATGGTGGGTAGTTCTCCTCACTCTCCTAAGAATAAGACCCAGTGGCCCTCACGGACCCCCTACCAGTTACCTCACATCCAATCCAGCAGCGGATTTCCGCACTTCTAGACGAGCTCCTTTCGTTCCTCGGTACACAAGAGGCAACAACTAAGCTTCCACGTCTCTGAGAGGAAGCAGTTAAATGTGGCTGGAGGCACGTCTTTCAGACCCAGGGCTATTCAGACTGGGAAATCTTCAGCTGATCTCTTTGCTTAGTACGTTATTTTACCAATTGTTTTTAAAATTAGATTATGTACCAGGTGATGGGCAAAGATGGAGCTAGAGGCGGAAATTCATCTCCGGGGGAAAAGTTGCTTATTGCACTATGTACGGGTAATAAAACGGAGGGTCAAGAGCCAGGCAGCCACCAGGCAGAATTCGGGAAGGGACAGGACCGTAATGGTTCGGTCGGAGAGCAAGTAGGGAGCTGTCACATGCCCCTGTGACAGAGCGACCTGGTCTCTTTTCTTTCCAATAATGTTCCACACAAGTAGGCACAACAGACCCAAACAGGTCCTGTTCATCTTGTGCAGAAAGCAGGAATAAATGTTCTCTCTTCTCAGGGGGTCAGAGAAGTTATGTTGCCTTTTCCCCACCTGGACCCAGGGTAGAGCAGGCACCACACAGACTCCAGAGAAGCCACTTGGGTGGAGGCCTCCGTCGCCCTCAACAAAGGAAGCTGAGTAACACGACAGGAAAAGCACTTGAAAGAGTCTTAGAAAAACCCAAAGGCAGCGGCTTTCCCTGACAGGCTCTCAACTGCTGTCACGTGATCCAATTCCCAGCCTGCTCTGCGGGCGTGCCCGGGAGAGTCAAGGAACATCCCTGGATGTAGAATTGGCTCCATGTGGTTCCTTCAGACCAATAATCCTGTGCAAGCCAGGGAAGAACTTCTGTGTGCTGGTCCCTGACCTTGGGAACACAGAGCTGAGTGAGACAAGGTCCCTGCCCTCCAAGCCAACAGTCTTGAAGAGAAAAGTCTACGAGGGACAAGACAAGTCTGCAAGGGAAACAAGGCAATGCAGGCAGGACTATAATTGTGGAACAAAGCCTGAAGAAGCAAGGAAGGGCGGTTGCATCAGGGAATGCATCAGACGAAAGGAAGGATTTTCACACCCGAAATATATAGAAGGTGGTTTCGGGAGAGTCCCCACAGGCAAGGAGGGTGACAGACAAGTGTAGAGTCAGCAGTGGAGGGCACCAAATACTTTGCCCTCTGAGGACGCGGAGAAGTTGCATTGATTCAAGCCACTCTTACACACTGTTCCCTGGATGACTTCTCACGGGCAGGGAAGGATCTGCGAGAACCAGGCGGATAGCAGTACGGCCTGATCAGAACGGCTCCCATACAAAAAGGAATCCACATGTTTCTGCCTCAACAATAAGCCTGAATAAAAACCAGGTTTTTCAGGGAACACAGATAAAAATGGTGTCCCTGCTAGACCTTGTTCATAGAGAAACTGCAAATACAAATCGCAGAAGAGAAAAGAAACACAACTCACACCCATCTCAGGGTGGTTTTTAAAGGGATAACAGGCCAGTCCTTCCTCGAAGGATGGTCAAGGGTATGCGTTCTGTAGGGGCAGCTAATTGTTTGACTCGGTACTAATGAAACTGAAAAGTATGGTTATGAAGGTAGCAAATCACTGCTCTCATAAAAGCTGGAGTAGAGAAACAATGGCCCTCAAGTTTCAAGTGAAATATAATTATTTCATCCCACTCATCAATCAAAGACCCACCCTTTAAAAACTGCCAGTTGTAAAGGTCGGACTTAATTGATCAGGTGGGAGAAAATTTTATGCCGTCCCGCCTTTCTTCCTAAGCCAAGTGAACTAGTAATTAAAAATTCCAGGTGACTCTTCATCAATTACCTTTCCATACATTTCCCGTAACTGATGTCCCCAGAAATGGCTTAACAAAACACCTGACCCTCCTAGCCATTGCTAAATCCTCAGATTAAACAGTCTTGTCTGCAGACAGGTAGCACAGGGATGGGGAAACAGTAAAAGGAATCTTTTTATAACACACAGAATGGAACTTTCAAAGTGACTTCCTACCTTCCACTGATTTTGAAAACAGATATGAGTTTGGGCAGAAACAGTCACCCTTCCTACATTTTTTTCTCTTAGTGTTCAGATCCTATTAATCATTGTGAACTGAAGTTTCACACAGGACAACCGGATGCCAGAGGTCTTGCCAAAAGGGATGATTTTACCATAAAAACATCAGCTCCCCACCCTTCCCAGTCCTGGAATTTCCAATGACGAAGGTGATGGATAGTTGCAGCGTGCAGGCGAGGGAAGCAAAAATGAAAATCCGGAGACGATGTTCATTGCCGATCTCGTGTGTGAGCACTAGAACCCTCTTTGTACCAAATATGCCCCTGACCTAGCTTCAGCCACAAAGGCTCACCACCCAACAACGCTGAGTTCTAGAGCAGCTGGTAGAGATGGGGCATCGTACACTGTTATCTGAGAGCAAAACAAGACCTGAGCAAGTGGAACAACTTTTCTGAAGATAAAGAGCTGCGTGAGGACCAAGTCAACCGTGTACTAAATACCTCCCCTTAGAAAACAAAACCCTGATGCCAGGTCTGCAGTTCCCAGGACAGCACTGCTCTTCCCCGTCCCCAACCACCACCCCCACTGCCCGACCTCACACGTGTGGCCTCCTTCGGTTTTGCAGTTTCATCCTTTTTCCACCCAGTTCCTATAGTTTCTTTGGCATTAATCTCAGCTGTTCTCATGGCTCCTCATACCCCGCCTGTAAAGGACGGTCATATCGACATCTAGAACCCTAACCTGTCTTCCGATCTCAACACCAAACTGCCGAATGCTTCCCGGACACCTAAGGCAGGTGGCCTCTCGCAAGTAGAGGGTCCAAACCCCACAAATACAGCATCCTTCCATTAGTGCCTCCCCCCACTCTGTGAACCTCCTGAACCCTGAATTCCCTACCCCACGAATGGCAGCACTGTCTGCCCAGAAACACCTTAAATGTCCCCCACCCCCACAACTGCAAATAATTCGGTCATGACCCAAGGCTCCCGTGACTCCAACACCCCCGCTCCTGCCCTGCACGAAACCCACATCACCTCCTGCCTGGAATAGCACATGAAGGAGTCTTCCTAGAATGTGGGTCAGATCATGCATTCTAGCAACTCAATATTTAGCAGGTCCTCTTTGCCTTCTCAGTACAGATTAAAAACAGATAAATAAGTTATTTTATTTTGGCTCCACACAATGCAGAGGATTTCTAAAAACTGCAGCTGTGTGAGCATGACATGAGAAGAGCCGACTGTGGATCTGGAAGATAAACAGAAACCTTCCCAGTATTATATTTTTATTTGCTCAGAGAGTGAGCCCCCTGTCCGCAGGGACTGTGTGGTCAGCCGCCCTGTAGGGACTTCCCAGCCTCAGCAGACATCGGGAAGAAACTGGACATAAGGACCCTCTGGTCTCGCCCAAACTTGAGACTCTATGAGCTGACATCTGCCTGGCCAGCAGACTCCTTCTGGAAGAATTGCCCCGCTAGCCAGGTACGCACAGGATTAGGTCCTCAGAAGCCACATTTCAAGTATTTGACCTTGCTTCCTGACCTGAGATGATTGACGGTGACTTGACAGACACAATCAGTGGGCATCAGGCAGCGAACCCCGCCTGCTACGGTAGCTCTAGGCGAGGGCCCACACATCCTCGCTGCCGAGCGCACGGGGTCCCCTTGGCTCCTGTGCTTTCTGAAACCTGACAGCTCCTCCTTCCGCGAAGTTCATTGGTTTCCTTACACTGGTTGCCCTTTTGTGGGTTTCCAGTCCTTGTGACACCAAGTTTGACCTAAAACCCTGCTTTCCAGGTCCCCCAAGGCCACGGAGAGGACCGATAAAGGTTTCACCCTTGTGCCAGGCCCTTCTCAGGACTGTGGGGCAGGGAGTCTCACTCCCGAACCAAACTCCGCACCTCCCCGAGCCAGCAAGCCGGACCACAGAGTCCTGCGGGCACAGGTGGCCGCTCCGGCCAGTTTTCAGAGAAGAAATGTGTCCACACGCCCTCCTTGACCTAACTTTAGTCGGGCTCCTCTGAGCTGTTGGTGGCCTGTCAAGCCCAGTTTTAGCAAAGAATCCTTCTGAGCCGGTTTAAAGAGACTCTCCCCTATCCTTGACATCGATAATCACGTTCTTCGTGGTAATGCTGTAGGCACCGAGACCCCACCACTGCCAGGTCCAGATCCCCGGCTGCCCTGGCTGCATTCAGAGTTGAGCTCAGTTCCCCATTGGGGTTTCCCTTCTCTACAGCACTAGCTCCCATGTCTTGCCATTTTAGAGCAGTTAACAGTGCCGTCTCTCTCACAGACGGAATGACCCTGCGGGAAGATGCACAGAGCCTGGACAGCCCCTCGGAGCGTTGGCCAGCCAGGGAAGCATGGTGCCCACTTATGTCCTGCCCCTGACAGAGACTCTCCTTGATCAACCCAGAGTCGGGCTTCTCTGAGAACTCAATGTGACAGGCCCTCACCCTTGGGCTCTGTCCTTGGCCTATTTAGTCCAATTTTAGAAAGAATCCTGCTGGTTCCATTTAGAAAAAATCCCCCACCCTTGATATCTGATCAAATTCCTCATCCCCCACCCATTAAGCCAATTTAGCCAAAATCCCCCTTACTTCTTAGACATCTATTTTCCATCCACTGACCCCCACCCTGCTCCTTAGCGGTGAATTCCTACTTTTCCTTGTATTCGAAGCGAAGCCCAGACTCTCTTTCCTCTTCGAAGACCCCATGTAATGATCTCCCTGAATAAAATCTGCCTTACCCTCTTTAACAAGCGTTATGAATGATTTTTTCTTTAACAAGTGCTTGCCTCCTACGAGAATTTCCAAGGTTTAAGACTACCTTTAAAGTATCCTTCTATAACTAGAACTTGGAAAATACAGATTTAAAAAGAAAGAAAGAAAAAAGAAAGAAAGGAAGGGAGGGAGGGAAGAAGGAAGGGAAGGAAGGAGGGAGGGAAGGGGGAAGGGAAGGAGGGCAGCAGGGATAGGAGGGCAGGAGGGAGGAAAGGAGGAAGTAAGGGGAGGAAGGGAGGGAAGGATGGAAGGGAGGGAAGGGAGGGAGGAGGGAAGGAAGCCCGAATATCTGTATCTCCTCCTCTCCTCCTCCCCCAGGCTTGCTTGGGCACATTCCCTGCAGCCTGGACCATTAACCTGCGGCCTCTGGGCCAGCATGTCCTAGGTTTCTAAGCCATTAAACAGCTAAGTACCTCGTAAGCAGGCGTCTATTACAGAAATGCCTGATTAGGCCCATTTCGACCTAAGCGCGAACTAGGGAAAAGCAGACTGATGTGTCCACATCTAGGTCACCCCGGCTGGACTGTTGTCACCGCTACCTCGAGTGCTCTGAGGAAAACCTAGCATTCTTCTCCATGTCCCCAGACCCGCTGTGGGGTGCGGGTGGCCAGACCTGCTTCAAGAGCCTGCCGTTCACGCCACCAGAAGCACCTGTCAGTGGACTCGTGTTCTCACCACAAGCAATTCCTGGGCTAGGCTTTTAAAGGATCCCAACTGAGTATCTGCCACTAATAAACTGTAAACCATTCTGTGGGGCTCCAGAAAGGGTTACCTAGGGAAGCTTCTTTCAAATAATATATTTGTCTTAGGTTGACGGGTGTCAGTTACGGAGAGCAGTTCAGGTCCCTGATACCTGTGATATGGGCAGGCGGTGAGGGGTAGGGAAGAGAGAAGCTGTACACGTGTGTGTATAATCACACACACACACATGTATACACAGACCTTTTTCATAGATACCAATTCATCTGCCACATTTACAAATGAAAATTAAGATGAGGATTCACAATAAAATTTGCTACATGGAAACATGCTTTTAGAACTTATTTTTTTGCTGGAGTCTCTGAATTGAAATACTCTATTAACCTCATAGTCTTTTTACCATACCATCCGAAAATGTGCCCTAAGCCCATCCGACTTCTCTCACGGACGGGTGAAAAGCAAGCCTGTTTCCACACCGCTTATGTTAACGAACTTAGTAAACGTTATGAACTGTAACCACCTCGCTGGAGTTGTTACAGTGGAGGGGCTGTGCTCTGAAGCTGCCCGACAAATGATTTATGAATGCACAGATACCATGCCTATACTGAACTCGTGCCTGCTCCGTTGCGAGAATATTCCATATTTGTCCCATTACTCATTCCTGGCGGAACCCTGCATCACGCTGGCCCGGACCCCTGCACTCTGCAGTAATCTTGGGTCCCGAACGCACTACCTGAGGCAACCGATATTGCTTCTGCTTTGTTTGCTTTTTCAGAGACTGCCAGACTAAAAGCCTGGGTGTTTAGAAATTCAAATCAGCTTCAAATCTTGTCAGAGCCACTGAGCTATCGTCTTGGGGTTGGGGGAAGACGAGCCTCCAAAGCACATTTCATTATTAATAAAAATAAAGGCAAGAGATAGTAAATAAAGGCTTGAACGGGAATGTCACCCGGTCACAGCCCAGCTCTTTACCTGCATTTGAAAGACCTTCATTTCTTTCCCAAGCAGAATGATCTTTGGGGGACGAGAAGAGCCGACTGTGGATCTGGAAGATAAACAGAAACCTTCCCAGTTTTATATTTTTATTTGCCAGATAGATAATCTTCAATAATGTGCATTATTATTTTTAAAGAATCCAGAAACGTCTCTAGAATCTCTCCGATCTCCTAAGAAAGAACTACAGGTTTTAACAAAGACTTATTTCCATTTTCTCCTGTGTTAACTCTGCAAATGAATAAAGGGTAGGTTTCTGATGATTTCAAAATACACAAGGAGGAGGAGGGGAGGGAGAAAAACCATAATCAGCTAACACAGATTTTGCCGTGGATTTTGCTAGTAGAGCAAAGAACAACATCTAATATTTCTTTTCCATCCCATTACAATGCTGAATGGGTGTTGAGGGAAAATTGGACATTCAATAAATATTGATAAATTGATTAACCACAAGCAATCAAATTTCAGGAATTAGCCTTCAAGATCCAATGAAAATAAGATTAATATATACAGAAGTGTTCTGCTGTCTGCAAGTATGATTATGATGCTGACCTTCTCTGCCAAAAGGCAAAGGTTTGTTTTGTAAGTTTATTCTGAAAGCAGTGGCTGTGGGTGAGATTTTGGTTTGGATTTCTCAATTTATAATCAGACTCCAGAGCACCTCGTTCCACCCTGGGCCTGCCCCACGCCCACCAGCCCTTGCGTACCCCATGACTCTTCCCTTAACCTGAAGGGTAACTTTGCCGACCCCCTTCGGAAAAGGCGAAGCCAGCCTCCAATTCTGAATCTCAGGTAACTTCTTAGTCCCAGGCTGAGTTAAGCTTTACAATGTACAGTTCCCATGTTGGCCCTTCTCATCCCCAGCATCTGGGCAACCAATCTGGGGACAGAGAAAAAGTGGGTGGGACCCAGAGCAAGGTGGGGCTAAGACCTGGGGAGTCACGAATGGTTTTCTGCCACTCCCTGGGCTTCTCTGCTCTGGGCCCAACTCTGTGGTTGCCTATAAGCGACATGAACTATGAATTCTTACAATGGACATGTCATAGGGGATACTGGATAACACCTGCAAAGGTTTCAGAAAGGAAATATAAGTGTAGCAATGTTAAAGGTAGGGATGAGAAATGATTTAAATCCGACACTGGGCAGAAGAAGCAAGTTATCTCCCTGTTGCTTCAAACATGACCAAGCAGGTGGGTCTGGAACCCATCTTGGGAGAAGGGGAACAGATGTGTGCAAGACGCCTCTGGCTGAAAAAAAGATTTTAAGCTTCCCACTTCCTGGGCTGTTGTCTTGTCTGGCTCTTTTAAGAAAGATATTCATGCCTATTTTTTAAAGTAACACTATCAAATTTAGCAAGTTAATTACCCTGGGACAGGACAACACACAATTAATTTTTACCCAGCAAGTTCCGATGGACCACACCATCCTAGTTGAGAGCCCCAGATCTACAGTGAAGTAATAAATACTGAAGTGCAATGGTTTGGACTGAGGATCGTTCCTCTCTCTCTGGGGTCCCAGCAACTGGCAGTGGATGGCAAGCTGACAAGGCCCCACAGCCCTCTGCATCTTCAAAGGAACCATCCTGTACAGGCTCTGGGCACCACTGATCCAAGAATTTCCAATGACAGGGTGATTGAGGAATCTCTGTCATCAACCCAGGTCCCGGTCCAATAGTGACACCCTGGGAAGACGTGACTTTGACTCTACTTTCTATTGGTTGTTCATTGTATTCCCTTCCTATAGACCAGCAACAATTTTTGTCCTGAGGACAAACAAGATGGCCTCGTGTGGTCTACACTAGGGAGTCTCTGTGGCATCACGAGACACATCTCTCCAGACCACACACTCTGTAAGAGCTTCCCTCAGCCCCTTGCATACAAATTCTCTCCCTGATCATGGGGCCTTTGCACATGCTGTTTCAGCTGCAAAGCATGTTGTTTCCCTGGTCCTCTTCTGGATCTTGGCTCACGTGACCTGATCATGGGAGTATCTGCAGACACCTGTCTCAAAACCAAGTTCCTGATTTATAAGATTTCAGAAGCACTCCTTTCCTTCAGCACATGCATCTTGGACTGTAAGTCTATACTGACTCATGTGAATCTAGAACTGATGCCTGCTTCTCCCCTAGATTCCAACTGCTCTGAGAATAAAATTATTTTGCCTTGCTTGCCAATGTATTCCTAGCTGCTAGTATGGGGCCAGACATATAGTAGGCTCTCAATAAATGTTTACTGGGAAAAAAGGATGGAAGAATGAATGAATGAATGAATGAAAGCAAACCTCTTCTCCAGGATAAACTATGCACATTGCCCTTTGGAATCTACTCTCCTGTCTTCTTGGAGGTCATGCCCCTCAAGAATCCTTGTTCTGTCCTCAGTCTTCAACTCTGCCTCCCTCACATTTCTAACTATGTCCAAACCTTTGTTGAAAACAAAACTAGGAGCTCCCGGGTGGCTCAGTCGGTTAAGCGTCTGACTCTTGATTTTGGCTCAGGTCATGATCTCAGGGGTTGTGAGACTGAACCCTGTGTCGGGCTCTGCACTGGGCGTGGAACCTGCTTAAGATTCTCTCTCTCTCCTCCGCTCACTCTCCCCCAGCTCCCCCCTCTAAAAAACAACAACAAAACACAACACAAAAATAAAACCTCCCTCCCACACACATTACCTTCCTCCCTCCGTCTTCCCACTCGCAGCAGATCTTCTTGGAGGAGATGGCCACACTGTTTCTGTCCCTTTTCCTCACTCCCCCATCAGTCCTCAGTTTACCACAACCTAGACTGAGCCCCTGTGATCTATATTCCTGAAACTCTTCTCACCGTGCTCTCCAGTGGCCCCCCTCGCTGCCTGCTCCAGTGGTTGTGTCTATCCACAACCCTTATTTCCTAAATATCTCTCCAATCTGTCTCCTCCTCCCTCTCCCCGCCGCCTTCACAGAGACCCCCATTCTACTTGCTCAGACCACGGCAACCTCCCCCATTCCCAGCCCGGCGGCCTCCTGCCTCCCCCTCATCACCAGTCACGCTTCCATAAAGCAAATCTGGTTACGTCCCTCCCAGCTTAAAACCCTTGTTTTTTCAACTCATTCAAAATACAGTTAAAGCTCTATTCCCAAAGACATTTTTGCAGCATGGCTCATAATGGCAAAGCATCGGAGGTTTCGGAAATATCCAACACCAGGGAATAGCTCTGTAGGTCAGAGCACAAGTGTTAATGCATCCATTAACATTATACCAATGTTCACAGTCCGAGCTGCAGTCTCCACGGCTACAGGCCCTAACAACGTGTCACCAGCAGCCTTGAATGCTCTGCTAACTTGGATATTATTTCCTAGGTGATGAGGAAGTTTTGGTGATTTCTGAACAAGGAGAGTGAGTGGTTAATGTTCAGTTAGAGTAAGCAAGTGGAAGGAGACCCAACTGGAACCGAGGCAATCAAGATCACTCCTTGAGAACAGAATGCTATGATTAGGATCAAGGACATTAAAAGAACCAAGAATCATAGGGAATGTTCCAGTTTGCAAAGTTCTTTTATACACATTACTTCCTTTTGACTCCCCAAAGTCCCTGAAAGGTGGCCAGCACATAGAGTTCTTATTTTATAAAGAAAAAGGTCCAGAGAGTGTGAGAGACGTCAGCGCCCAAGGACAAGAAAATGGAGCTCCAGCCCCTGCACCACAGGCCCCCTGACCCCGGGCTGGCATCCCTTCCACACCACCTCACCACCTGCTACCGTACAGGATCCAGCCTTCCCAACAGCGCTACCAGCAGAAACTCTGTGGTCAAGCCTGACACCAGCCAGGACACTCATAACACTGACAATAAAATGGTCTGTGAATTCTGTCAGGAGCCGGAAGCTGAGTACTAGCGAGAGCTGAACATCGTGGGAACAATAATACTAGAACCTTCCATTTACAGAAGACTATNACACTGACAATAAAATGGTCTGTGAATTCTGTCAGGAGCCGGAAGCTGAGTACTAGCGAGAGCTGAACATCGTGGGAACAATAATACTAGAACCTTCCATTTACAGAAGACTAGATGCTGTACAAAGCAACTCTCGTGTTCTCCCACTTGACACTCCCAAGTCCTGCCATAACAGCTGGGCCCTGATGAGCAAATGTGCTACTGTTTTTATGGACTCTCCCTTCAGGGTATCTGAATCCTCGCTATGGATCCNCTGCCATAACAGCTGGGCCCTGATGAGCAAATGTGCTACTGTTTTTATGGACTCTCCCTTCAGGGTATCTGAGTCCTCCTATGGATCTATAATCCCTTATCTGCAATTCTAAAATCCATAAACCTTTGAAATCTGAGAAGTTGGGGTTTTTTTTTCCCTCTGAGTTTGGAGAAAACTAATCTGACAGCCAAACCTTACCTGAACTAACCTGAGGCTATTTATAATATTAATTTATTCCATTTAGTGTGAATATTCATACATTTTATTGCAAAAACATCAGTGAGCTTAATTACAGGGAGCCACCTCAACGCCCGCTAGAAATGCTGTGCGGTGTTACTTACTGGAATAAAATTAAGAAATCATTGTTGAGGGGCGCCTGGGTGGCACAGCGGTTAAGCGTCTGCCTTCGGCTCAGGGCGTGATCCCAGCGTTATGGGATCGAGCCCCACGTCAGGCTCCTCCGCTATGAGCCTGCTTCTTCCTCTCCCCCTCCCCNCCCACTCCCCCTGCTTGTGTTCCCTCTCTCGCTGGCTGTCTCTATCTCTGTCGAATAAATAAATAAAACCTTTAAAAAAAGAAATCATTTTTGAATCACATTTGGTCCCAAGAGCTCTGGATGGAGAATTGTGGACNCCTTGTGTTCCCTCTCTCGCTGGCTGTCTCTATCTCTGTCAAATAAATAAATAAAATCTTTAAAAAAAGAAATCATTGTTGAATCACATTTGGTCCCAAGAGCTCTGGATGGAGAATTGTGGATTGGTGCAACAGACATTTAATAAACTTGCCAGTCCCTGGGTTCCGGTTTTCCATATCTAGCCCCTCATCCAGTTCCCACGAGATAGTCAATATCTCTCGATTTTATGGATATGAGCACTGGAGCATGGAGACATTCAGTAATTTGCTCTAGGTCACAGAGCTACTAAATGCCAGAGACAGGACCCTTTCCAACTAGAACATAGTGTTCTCAACATTCCCCATATCAGCACACATGTGTGCGTGTGTGTGTGTGTGTGTGTGTGTGTGTGTGTAGGGGTGGTCAGGGCTTTGTAAAGCATTGAGCAAGTAAAACAGGGACCAAGTGAAGAGAAAGGAAAGAAGAGAGAAGAGCAAACAGCTGGAACTTCTAGTCTACCCAGATCCCTGCCTCCAATACCTCTTCTCTTTGCCTCTTCTGGACACATGCGTGGTCTATATAGAAAAGAGAAGGGAGATTCCAAATCTGTTTATATCCCAAGGATCAAAGACCAAGGGTAGACTTTTGGCTGGGTCTTCTCTTTAGGATGATGGCAGACATTGCCAGGATCCCCCCCACTCCCCCCCAAAAAAATGAAGGCCATTTCTTTTCAGCATCCAGTGTTGGAGATCCCACTAGAAGGCAGATAGCACGTCACAGGGAGGGTTCCAGCATGGAGTGTCAATGGGTTAACGCAGCCCCTTGGGGGCTGGAATACACTCTCCATGGCTAATCTGGATGCATGATTGATCTTCGCCAGCATTGCATGTTTGTATTCAATCTTCTGAATTCTCTTCTGCAACAATAATTAATGTCAGAGCAGTTTATGGATCAACAGTGTATTTTCTGGTTAATGCAACCCTGCACCTATAATAACTCAAAACTGAGATTTATCACTCTGCCATGATTCCCTCTTCAGGATTCATCTCTTCATGTTTACATCTGGTTTAACTTTTTCTAATCTAAAATAAATCAGCATGAAAAGCATTAGATTTTTCATTTAGATTCTCAATTGCCTTTTATTATGGAGATAATATCCCTTATCTGATTGCAAATGGTGGGATTGTTCCCTTATTAGGATCTGCAGGAAGATGCCTCCGTCTCTCCTTGCTTCTCCTTCACTTCTGTTGTCAAGGGTGGTGTCTGGTGGGGTTCTGGTTTGAAAATAAGGCAAACCAGGATGTAAGGAGGATGCATTATTTCGATCATTCCTCCTCTTGTGAGACTCACGGAAAGCAGCTTCCCCTGGCTGCCTAATGAGAAGTGGTCCACAGAGAGTTCACTCCCCGTTTTCCCACTAGGGTGACTTCAGCCCTGTCTGTTTACAGGGATAAATGAGAACAGCAGGGACAAAGCACTTGGCTGGAGATTTCTATGCAAACATCAGGCGTGGGGGGGAAATAATGCCATAATATGGGCATGTTAATTACTCAGTTACAAAGTCAAATTTAGCCGAACTATTTTGTATATCAAAGAGGTAGATTTCCCCTGATTCCTTAAGTATTCCTTTCAGCATGTTCTATCATGTTTCCTATCATTTGCAACATTCTCTCCTTCCTTGAAAATGTGAGCAGATGAGTCCAGAAGCTGAATCCATTTCTTGTACCAGGTGGAAACCTCTTTCCCCAGGAATTGCTTACTGTCACTGACTACTCTCCCTCAGGGTCCCGAACTACATCGAGTACTTCCGAATCCACTGCGGTGAAGCTACCCCCATTCTGGAACACCTCAGAAGTTCTGAGGATTCAATTGCCCACTCCACTCTATAACTCTTAACTCAACTGCTGTCATTTTTCTTCTTTCAAAAGAACAGAAACCAACAAACAAAAAGGACTAGGGTATTTCCTGTTCTTTGGCTCCCCTGTTCACATGGAACTCCTCCCCTGGGCCTATGGGAGAAAGGACTTACTATCTCACACCGGTGGCTGCTGTTTGCAACGGTGTTTTTCACCCAGACTGGCAGAAAGCCGTCTAAATGGAGCCCTTTCACGCCGTGTCACAATTAGAGAAGGTGATGTCTTTTACTCAGGAACAGAATAGGGTCCTTAATGGCTGCAGAACAGAATGAAACCCACAGCTACACTAGAGAGCGCTTACCACGTGCCAGGCACCATACGAAATGCTTCACGGGCATTAAATAATCTCCATGGCAACAGGAGGAGGAAGGTACCATGATACCGCCATGCTAGAGATGAGGAAACGCCATTCTCAGAATTCTTGCTAATGATGGCACCAATAACAGGACGATAGACAGCTAAGTGTTCCTGCCTTATTGCTATGAGCCAAGCTCTGCCCCGAGCACTTTCCACACACTACTTTATTCAACCCCTGCAAGTGCGCGGGATGAAGGGATTATTATTAACACCACTTTGTATAGGAAGCGACTGATCCTGGAGAAGGTAAGAGTTCATGCAAAGTCAGAATTAAGAAAGGGGGCAGAGTTAGGATAAAAATCTACGTGTACCTGAAACTGAGTCGGAGCCCGAGCCCTCACCTCTCTGCTGCTCCAGTAGAAGGTGATCCCTTTAATTAAGATGCCAAAAGTTGTAACGGAAACTTACGACAGTCTCATACACACACACACACAACTGCAAGCTGCATGATTTCAGCTAAAGACATGCCAGACCTGGCAAAAGTTAAGGGGCAGAAAGAAGATCAGTGGCTGCTGGGGGCGGAGCTGGGGGAAAGTGCTGAGTACAAGGGCACCAGGGAACTTTCCGGGTCGTGGCTATGCCCTACATCATGATTCGGTGCTGGTTATATGACCGTATGCATTTGTCAAAACAAAATGAACTGTACACTTCTAAAATGTATGAATATTAATGTATGTAAATTGTACGTAAGCCTGCATTTTTTTAAATGTATCATGAACAAGCTCCAATTTAGCTTAGAGTTTCGATTCAACACAGAGTTAGTGAGAGAAATAAGACAGGGACACTGACCTCAGAGATCTCATCATCTAGTGAAAGAGAATCGCCTTATGCATTTGGAAACACAGGTTAGCACTGGACCGGCTTCACAGGCGCAAGACCCAGGCAGTGGCCGGGAGTGTGTACTCGGAAGGGCCACACGCAGGTTTGAGGTCGCCATCTCGAATTTCTTTTAATTGTGGTAAAATATACATAGCATAAAATTTGGCATTTTAAGCGCATAATTCCATAAAACCAAGTACACTCATCACGTTGTATGATCATCACCATTGTCCGTCTCCAGAACCTTTCCAGCCCCACAAACCGCAACTCCGTTCCCTCAACACTCATTTCCCATTCCCCCCTCCCCACAGCCCCTGGGCAGCACCTGTGCACTGTCTGTCTCCTGACTTTAACTCCTCCAAGTACTTCGTGAAAGTGGAGCCCTTCAACACCTGGCCTTTTGCAACTGGCTTCTTTCCCTCAGCATGACACCCTCCAGGTTCTCCCACGGAGTAGGTGGGGTTTCCTTTCGCTGTGTTAGTAACGTCCTCTGACGCACACAAGGTTTTCTGGCTGATGAATCCAATTTATCCTTTTTTTTCTTCTGTAGCCAGTGCTTTGGTATCATCAGCTTGAATTTTAAAATAATTTTATCTTTGAACATGCGTTTTGTACATGAACTCCCAGAGGATGGTGGAGTCCACGTGTGGGCAGAGGACAGGTGTAAGGTGTGTGTTTGCGGATTTCCTGCTGCTCCGGTCACAGACGCTGCCCAGGTGCCCCCTGCTCACGGGATTCTGGTGAGCGGACCATGCATGGAAGTTCAACCAGACTCAAAGGGAATAGAAGGTAAGCAAATTACACCTACGATCGAGTAAGGAGAGGGCTGACAGCCCCAAGAAGCCACGCTCCCCACTGGGAACAGACTTACTTCAAATGCAGAAAGTAGGCTGGTGATGGGTCTTAAGGAGGGCACATACTGCATGGTGCACCGGGTGTTATATGCAAGTAATGAATCATGGAACATTGCATCAAGAACTGGGGATGTACTGTATGGTGACTAATATAACAAAATAAATATTATTAAAAAAAAAAAAAAGAAAGAAGGCGGTGGATTTCTGGGAAACACGAGTGACCAAGCAACTCTATCGCAGCCTTTCTTGCTCATGTTACATCCCTGTGTGAGTCACCCGCCCATGCTGCAAATGACAGCTCAGAAGGAGAGGGAGAGACAGGGCCCCCATAGCTCCCTCTTCTCTCAGCCCTTCCTCACCCAGCAAGAAACTGAAGGTACAGAGTATTGGTCAAATAAGATTATATCGCACAATGAAATAAAAGTGGGAGCTGATTTTCGCAGTGTTTCCACTGCTCTAGTGAGAATGAGATGCGTATAGGCACGTATAGGATTAGCGCAATAAAAACTGTATCATTTCAGTGATTCCACATGTGACTTCAGCGCTTTTATATTTGTGTTAAAATGGCATTATGCAGTATAAAGATGACTATTAAAATTCACGGTAATAATTTAAGATCTTAATTTTTCTTTACATAAGCCAGCATTAAAGAACACATTAAAAACCACCAGGACAAGTGAGAGAAGACAATGGAAGGAAGAAAAAAGACACACATTAGTACCTTGAATCACTATTTCTCCCTGCCTTTCTAACACGAGGATCACATGTTCATTTGGCACTGGGCCCCACGAATTACATAGTGAAAACTGAGAAAGTGGCCATTTATCATGGAACTCTTTCATGGAAAGTCTTCATACTTTTGTTTCCTGTGTGTCTGGTGGCAAGCACGGAGGCACATGTGCCCTGGAGACACAATGAAGCTTCTTTCCTGAACATTGACGGTGAGGAGCAAGCAATGCACATTGGAGTTCGCTGCATCTCCCATATGCTCCTGGGCCCCTCTTTGCATATCCATCAGCCAGACCCCACCCCTCTGGCTCACACCCTGCTCACCACCACCTGCAAAAGGTGCCCTCTGACTCTACTGAGCAAAGTGAAGCTGTTAACCCAGCACCAAGTGCCTAGAAGCCAGCAGGGTCCAGAACTCATTAGTGAGGAGTTGAGCACCAGTGTAGCTAAAATAAGGGGTTTCATGAACTTTCTGTGACCAGAGGGCTGGATTGGAAGCAGCTAAGCCCCACCAGAGAGTAGCTGTTTGGGGCTGACCTGCTCACTACTGGCTGCAGGCTGGTTTGCTGGGAAGATGCTTCTTGTCTTCAATAGAAAATGGCAAGCAATTTGTTGTCTACTTTAAGAAAATAATTCCCCCATTTGTCTTCAGCCCTATTTGTTTCTCTGACAAATTATTATTCCTAAATTCTGGATGTTCTCCAAGATACTTATTTTTGGAGCTGTCTTAAAAGTCCTTTCTGGATGAGGAAGGGATATAAATTAGAACCCCAGAGAAAAAATGAAATAATTTCTCTATTTGGAATTTGATTAATGAAAAGGGTAATGAAACAAGGGACCTCCGTTTTGGACCTTCATTTGGGCTACCTAAAGCCAAGGTCTGCCTGTTGATCACTGCAAATGAGGGAATCTATAGGGAGCCTGACATAAGCATTGAATCAGAGACAGATCCCTCGTATGCA
Source organism: Ailuropoda melanoleuca (assembly GCF_002007445.2). Lineage (NCBI taxonomy): Eukaryota > Metazoa > Chordata > Mammalia > Carnivora > Ursidae > Ailuropoda > Ailuropoda melanoleuca. Next base: position 124,973,665 of record NC_048223.1, read on the forward strand.
CAAAGTCAACAACCATCACCCACTCTGGCCCCAGATTTTCATCTCAAACACATCTCAGGCACTTTTGTTTATCCATCCATCCATGGATGCATCCATTCACACACGTATCCCACAATGTTCTTGACGGTGACCTGGTGCTGGGGGCACAGTGGTGAGCTAGAGGAGATCAAGGTCACCTTCCCTCATGCACCCCCTAGACAGAGGCTCCAACCTATGTGCCTTCAATTCCAAGGCCTCCTTCTATTTCCTTTACTGCACAGATACAAAAATTTAAAATACAGTATAGGCAGAATGCTAAGATAGCCCCCAAGCTTCCCACCCCTTGGTGCACACGTCCCATGCATTCTCTCTCCTTTCAGGATGAGCAGAGCCTGTGAGTACGATGGGGTCTCCCTTCCACAATTAAGTTATAATCTCTGGCAAAAGAGTTTTGCCTATATAGTTAAGGTTGTTGAGCCGTTGACGTTGAGTTAATCAAAGGGAGATTATACCAGGTGGGCCTGACCTAATCAGTTGTGTCTCCAAAAGAAGTCAGAGAGATTCAAAGCAGCAGGCTGTCCTTTTGGCCATGAAAAAAGCAAGCAAACATGTTGTGAACTGTCTATGGATGGAGCCACGTGGCAAGGACCTGAGGACAGTTTCCAGGAGCTGAGAGTGCCAGATGATAGCCACCTACAAAATGAGGACTCAGTCCTCCAATCACATGGAACTGAATTCTGACAATAACCAGTGATGTTGGAAGAGGCCACTGATCCTTACAGCCTCATCTGACACCTTGATTCAGCCTGAAGAGACTTAGCAGAGGGGACCAGCTAACCCACACCAGGATTTCTGACCCACAAGACTGTGAAATAATAAATAGGTGTTGTTTTAAGCCAATTATATGATAATTTGTTTTGCAGGAATAGAAAAATTATACAGATAGCATCTGCCAGGTTGCTTTCCCCTTTTCTCCTTGCCCCTCAGTTAATTATGCAGTGTGATCACAAAGAAACAAACGTATTCCTTGCACTAGAGAACGCTGATTGATAACCCTGTGACCACCATTGGGAAACATGGACAATATATACCATTTAACACAGCTTGGGCCAAGCTTAATGATCAGGCCCTTGCCATCTACATGCCAAAGCAATGCTCTGACATATGTACCATTACACTGGGCAATTTTTCAGCCATTTCTCCAAATCATTTTTCTACCCTCATCCCCTCCCCCCTTTCTGAGATTCTAATTATAAGTGTGTTGGATCTCTTGATATTGGTGCTGTCCTACAGGTCACTCAGGCTCTGTTCTCTCTCTCTCTCTCTCTCGCTGACTCACCCTCCCTCTCCTCTTTCCCTTTTTCTCTGTCTTCCATTTAGAATTTCACTGACCCTCTCTTCTATAGCATCCAATTTCCTGTTAATCCCATCTAGTAAAATTTCCATTTCAGATAGTGTCATTTTTTTTTCTTCTAAGTTCTATTTGGTTCATTTTTATATTAACCATATCTTTCCCCATCACAGTAATATCTTCCCTTAAACCCCTGAATTTAAAGGAAAAACAAAAGTTTCATAATAGCTTTTTAAAAAATCCTTGCTTTTTAATTCATCATCACTGTATTTATAAATCTGTTTCTATTAATCATGATTTCTCTTTGTTAAGAATCATACTTTCCTTTCCCTTTGAATGTCTAGTGAGTTTGGTCTGGATGCTAGATATTTTTGATTTTATATTATCACTTACTGAATTTTGTTGTAATCCTTCAAACAGTGTTGAACAGTTAAAACAACTTGTTGAGGAGCCCGATTCTTTCAAGAATTGCTTCTAGGGGCGCCTGGGTGGCACAGCGGTTAAGCATCTGCCTTCAGCTCAGGGCATGATCCTGGCGTTATGGGATCGAGCCCCACCAGGCTCCTCTGCTATGAGCCTGCTTCTTCCTCTCCCACTCCCCCTGCTTGTGTTCCCTCTCTCGCTGGCTGTCTCTATCTCTGTCGAATAAATAAATAAAATCTTTAAAAAAAAAAAAAAAAGAATTGCTTCTAGAATTGTGCCTGGGTGGCTCCATCGGTTAATTGTCTGCCTTCGGCTCAGGTCACGATCTCGGGGTCCTGGGATCAAGTCTCACATTGGTCTCCCTGCTCAGCGGGGAGCCTGCTTCTCCTCTCCCTCTGCCCCTCCCCACCTCTCATGCTCTCTCTCTCTCATGCGTGCGCACTCTCTCAAATAAATAAATAAAAATCATTGAAAAAAAAGAATTGTTCCTAAAATTGTTATAAGATGGCTCTAGAGTTGCCCTTACTCTAGGGTTAGTTTAGCATCCTTGCAAGGCATGACGCTTCTAGAATCGCTACTGAATTTACCCTCTACTCAGTGAGGTCTCTCAATTCTGGGTGGTGAGGAGCTTAAATGATCCATGGCCCTGAGTGAGCTCTGAGAATTGTTCACCTCATGGCTTCCCAACAACCGTTCTTTCCTTGTCAGCTGTTCTTTGCCTGCAGACCCAACTTCCGAAACCCTTTCCCTGCCTGGCTTCCTCCTCACAGGAACCATGCCCTGCCAATGCCAGCTGCAATTCTAGAGACCACTGGGTTCTACTCAGGTATGGTCTTCCTGTGCCACTACCAGGAGTTGCCAGTCCTTCTGCCTGGATGTCTTCTCCTCCTCCACACATGCCCCATATTCCCACCCTCCCTGCTAGTCATGGAAAACTCCCAATCTTCCATGAAGAACACGCTCAGACATCTCCTTCCCTGCGCAGCCTTGCTGAGCTCTCTGGGCCTACAGCTCAGTGCAGACACCCTGACTTGGCAGTCACTGGGATGGCTGTCTCCCTCGCCGGATGACAAGCGGGGCAGGAACCCTGCCTTTTGGACCTCTGTGTCCCCAGCACCTAGCAAAATCCCTAGTCCAGAGTAGGTTCCTGATAACTTTTTTTTTAAGTCAGCCCCATATTTCCTCTTCAAACCATCTGCTCCGCCAGAGAGGGAAGAGAACATGGGACAGCACAAACAGCGGGGAGCGAGGACCCATATGGGACCTAAGGACCGGAAGGAGGTGCCTGGTGCAAGAACTGTGGGAAGGAAATCTTCCTGAAGCAGACGGGGAGAGCAAGTCAGAGCAGGTGTAGCCCTTTCTCTTACCCCCCCGATCAGGGCATAGCTGGCTTGGTCCACAGCCAACCCTGAAGACCTCTGAGTTCCCAGTCACTGCTGTCAGGACAAGTGCTGCTCCCCCATCTCCCTGCACCCCAGCACCATGCCAGAAGCAACTTCAGAGTAGGACATAACTGAGATGGACCCTCCTTCTGCCCCCCCTCCATGTCCCCATGCAGCCTGCTTCAGCGACCAGGCCTCACAGAACTTTCTCTTTGGAAAAATAGGGCTCATGTGCCTCGCACAGCTGTGGTGAGGATCAATGAGGCAATTCAGGGATCGAACAACAGCCCCTTTTGTGCCATCTCTATCTCTCAGCTCTCCCGGCACACAGTGGCCCAGCCACTCTCCTCTCTGACCATGCCTCCCCTCCCTGACCCCATCCCCCTTGGCTCCAGCTTTCTCAGCACAGGCCGGTCACTCAGGCTTCATTGTCATCTCCTGGGTTCATGCACTTGGAAAATATCAGTCTGGAAATTCCAGATCAGGGTTTTAGACCTGCATCAGAATCACCTGGATTTCATGTTGAAAACAGAAATTTCTCAATCCCACCCTTCCCAGAGCCCAGGGCTTTACATTCTCAGAATGTTCTCCTGAGGATTCTAGAGGACACTAAAGTGTGAGGGCCATTCACTCCTTCCTGGGGTGGTAAATTCATTATATCCTTGTGGATCTCCGAAGGAAGGGTGTACCTTACATGGAAAATGCCCCGTCAATACTTCCTGCCCTCGCCCTGGCTTTCTCAGGCAGGAATCAGATGTGTATAAACTCACATTCTCAAGAGTCCCTCATCAAAGGTGGAATCTGCAGCTGACCACAGGAACTAGGTGGGTTCTAAGCGGAAACTGTGCGTTCAACTCAGGGCCAATTTGCTGACTAATGTCTGAGTTGCTTGAGGAATGGAGAAGATTACCCTGACCCAAGAGCCAAGAGCACAGAAGGTCACAGGCCCCTGTCCCTTGGCACTCTGAGTGTGGGGAAGGAGAATAGAGATGTTCACCCCAATTTAAACAGGACTACTTGTCCAGGAGCAGGATCCTTAAAGCGTGGGTTACAATTAGCCTGCTCCCAGGGTCCGTCTCCATGCCATGGCCTTGGGGCAGGGTTGGAGATGGCAGAAAAAGGCATATTGGAACTTAAACAGCAACAACTCCCTTCTGAGATGCTGCCTCTCTGCCAGGCCTGAGGCTTAGCCCTTTACAGAGATTGTCTTCCATAACCCCTGCAGCAAACACAGGACGGAGATACCATCGTGGTTCTTACGAACACAGATGGGGAAGCTAAGGCTCAAAACGGTCAAGAAACTTTCCAAAGTCACTCACCCAGTAAGACCCCAGAAAGACTCAACCCAGCGCCCTCACACTTAGCCACGTCACCACCATTCACCTTCCATCGCCCCTCCCTTGGTTTGGCTGAAATGTGGACCTGGGTCCCCCGCCATGCCCAACATCCTGACGGACGCTGGCTGCAACAGTGTCGGATAGATCTCAAGAGACTGCAAGCGTTCTAGATTGAGCTGCACGTCACCTGTAAGAAAACATTCAGAGTGCAGCTAGTCTGGAGACTTCGGTCACCAGATGTGCCTCCTTATGCCACAAAACTAATTTCAGCCTCCAACCCCTTGCACCTCTTGAGAACCTTGCCCTCTGACGTCCAGCCTCCCACTGACCCAGGCAGGAAGGGACTGGAAGAATGTGGCGAGCGAGCAGCATCGAGACCCAAGAGGGTTGTTTCATCTTTTGCCTCTTGCGTTTCCCTCCTCCTGCATTTTCACAGAGACTACCAGCCATCGTCAGGGGAGGTGAGTGGCTGAGGCTTCCAGAAGGAGCACCAAAGACATGCTGGGGCAGGAAGCAGGTCCCAGGATGAGGCAGGGGGTCCTGATCTGCCGTGGAGTGCCAAAGCTACCTGGAATGTTTATGGTCCTTGGTCAAATGGCCTCTTTTTGACTTGTTGTGCTTGGAGAGCTGCTTCCTTTACTGCAGCCGGAGCCCCAGCATATCCAGCAGAAGCCTCACGCGGGGGCCAAGACTTCAGGAAGAAAAGGAGAGAGTGAAGACTGATCTGGCCCCACCTCTCCAGCTTGGTTTGGAAATGGGTAAATCATCTCGCACCTTTTGAAAACCGTGAGAAGAAAGGGAACTTTGTTTTACTTCCTGTTTGGTCTCATTGACTTCTTCATTCCCCAAATAAAGTTATCTTGAAGCCCAAGCACTTAAAACCTGAGTACTTTGCTCTCCTATGACCTAAGGGCTCACCCCCACCCCAGGAAGAGATTCGGCAAAGCCCAAGGTGGCATCTCTCCACCCTGGTGGGACCTCAAAATCACCCAGGGAGGCACTTCTCCTTCCAGCTACGATGGAGCAGACAGACGAAAGCTAGGAAGCAATGGTGTCCAAACACCGGATGAAAGGCAACGGGGGTCTGCGATCCTGGAGGGAGAGGATACGAGAGAGGGGAGCCCTATAATCGTCCCCACCTACAGGCAGTTTCCAGGATGCAGAGCACAGAGGGGACACTCCAGAGAACCTGCTGTCTCATTGAGCAGAGGAGGCAGAGATCAGGACTCAGAAAAGCTGCACCAGCTAGAACTGGGGGCTAAATACTGAAGAGGCGTGAACTGCAAGGAAAGAGAGTTCTAGCAACCAGCATCGGTCCATCCAGTCTTCGGCTGAATACTGATTTTCGCATGCTTGAGAGAAAACTGCATAAAACCAGAAAAAGAACTACCAGAAAGTAGGAGGTCAGACACTTCTGGGACCTTACCCAGGGCTGGAAACAGTTCATGTTCCCACTGGCCCTGGTGGAAAGATCTCGCATACATGGGGCATTAAGTAGGGTCATGCCTCGACAGTGGGGCTGAATTAGCCCTAGACCAGGGCGTCTCAGCCTCCACACCGTGAACATTTCAGGCCGGGCCAGTCTCTGTTGGTGGCAGAAGACTGCCCTGGGCGCGGTAGGACACTGAGCAGCATCCCCGGCCTCTCCTCAGTAGGAACCAGCCTCATCTTCCCCAAGTTGTCACAACCAGAATGTCTCCAGACTTTACCAAATATCACCTGGGGCCAAAATCGCCGCTTACAGAGAATCAGTACCCTAGACGATAGTGTGCTGAAAAGTCAGCCTCAAAAGGATCTGACTGTTTTCAGTAACTTCACCTCATGCCAGAACAAGGGTCAAAGCTCTTTAAAGGAATACAAAAAATCACACACCCACTCTGGGTCACAACGGCCTTGGCTGGGCTACAGGCACACATCGGTTTTATAGGAAGGCAACAACCCAAATGTCCACTGACAGAGGAACAGATTTTTTTTAAATGTAGTATGGACATGCAATGGAATATTATTCGGGCTTAAAAATGAAGACAATCCTACCATTTGTGACAATATGGATGAAAGTAGAGGACATTACATGCAGTGAAAAAAGCCTATCATAAAAGGACTAACATTGCATGATTCCACTTATAGGAGGTAGCGAAACTAGTCAAAATCATAAAAGCAAAAACTAGAACAGTGGTTGCCAGGGGCTGGGGAAGGAGAAATGGGGAAGTGTTGCTCAGTGGGTGTGAAACTTCAATTACGTGAGATTAACAGGTCAGAGCTCCGCCATACAACACAAATGCCTATAGTTAACACCATGGGATTACACACTTTAAAGTATGTTAAGAGAACAGATCTCAGGTTAAGTGTTTTTACCAGCAAAAAACAAACAAAAAAGGAACCTGCGCAGAACACAGGAAATGTTTAGAGGTGATGGATATGTGCAGAACCTTGACTGTGCTGATGGTATCATGGCTGTGTGCATATAACCAAACTCATCAAAATGTATACATTAAATGTGTGCAATTTTTGCATATCAAAAAAAGAATTACAGTTTGCCGTGATTCTTAGTTAGCCAGAATTAAGCATCACTGCCAAATCCAAAAAAAAGAAAAAAAAAAAAGGATGCATAGGAAGGAAAGATGGAAATGTAGAAATGATAGAAGTTCTGGAAAACCTTATAAAGCATGACCAAAAGGCGATTATCCCATACAGAAACTTCCTCTGGCTCATCTAATGATTAAATGTATTAGAAACTATCACCTAAGAGAAGACAGATGGATGAGACTTGACTTGCATGCCCCAGCCTGTGCCTATCATCAGAAAATTCTCAACAAGGGCGATGCTGGCTCATATGCACACTCTGGGACATGCAGGCACATCTCTGAATTCCACATGGTTTCTGTCCCTAAAGTGGAAACCATCCCTGCTCAGCTTCAGGAGGACTCTCGGGATGTGGTCACGCTTGCAATGTGGACAGCGGCCAGAACTCAAACACAGGTCCATCCCATTATTTTGTTCTGGCTATTTTTATGTCTGAAGTTTATCAGATATCTACATGGGGAGAGAACGGCCCTTAGCATACAGTGTTTTTAGTAGTTTGGGGCATTTGGAGTCAGCAGGGATCAAGGCTTTGCAAACAAGGCTCTTCAGCCCCCTCGCCACCATCTGCCTCCCACCCTACTTATGTTTCAGACAACAGGTCTGCTGTTCATTCCTATTAAAAGGCAATTTAAGTGAGGGAACAAGTGTGGCTGGACCACCCCCGGGACACAGTTAGGCCGAGTCCCCGCTTAAGTCAGATGAGAAGCAACACCTCCAAGTGTTAACACAGCCCAGGACTAAGGCCACAGTTTTAGAGAAAGGCCAGTTTTAGACATTAAACTCAACGCAAGTGGATTTGTAGGGCCTCATGGGAGGGACTTGAAATCCATAAAGTTTTTATAGAAACAAAATTTCCAAAACTCACTTTCACTGGAGAACCAGCTAGTTTCTTTAACCTGTGCACTGAGAGTTCACTTTAGTGACCTTGTTCATTCCTCACCCGATCAGGTACGTTATGGTCACAGCCCAGGCAGGATAACCGATGACCTTGGAGCTAGCGAGAGAGAAGGGATCACTGCGGACAAGTCTAACAGGGCCCTGAGGCTGTTAATTGAGCTCTATCATCAGTTCAGCCTGGAAATTGAGCAAGGAAGTTGACTTCTCCCTGGAATTCCTAATCTAAATGGTGCTGACATGCCCCAGTGGGGATGAATAGCTCAATGGATATGGAATATTTTAAGTTCTGAAATGTTTGCATGTAAAAGAGCAGAGCTCAGAAGTGAGAGTGACAGGAGGCATGGATCGATGCTGATTTTCAGACGTGGCCCACCCTTGAGCAAAGTGGGCCCTGCCTAGACCACTTCCCAAATGGAGGATCGTCCAGCTGAGGGCCTGACTGCCATGGGAGGGTCTCAGACTCATTTTAACATAAGAATTACGACTCCAGGGTACTATTGAGCCACAAGCACACAACTTCCACTTGTTGACTGTCACCGGTAAAGGGGGGGGGGCACCAGAAAAAAGTGGCAGCTGTGACTGTCAGCATACGTAAAGCTTTTTATGGTCTCCTGCACAGATTCGCTTTTCCACATTGCCACCTTCAATGCTGTTACAGGAATAAATGAAGTTTTATTCCTAAAAAACATGGCGACACAAGAGCTGCTGTCATTTAAGATTTAAATTGGAGCCATGAACACTTCTGTAAAATGCAAGATGGTATAATTCAACAAGTTTTTCTCTCTCTGGAGGATGGAGAACTCACCTGAATGAAAATTATACAATGATAAAATTCTGTCCCCATCCGATTAATTACTTGTGAATAATAATATCTCTGGTTTCTTTCAATTATATTCTAATTGCATACCTTTTGCTCTGGTTGATTGGGCGATGAACTAATGAACAATTATTACTGAATTTAATTAACACCATTATTTCTGTGGCCTTTATATCTCTGTTGGGAACATGGAAATTCACAATCCCAGAGCTGTAACTGGAAGAAGCCAGCCTTGAACCCTGCAGAACAGGTTCTCGCACTGCCCTGGAATAAGGAAGCCCAGAGTGGGGAGCAAAGGATCTGGAGTCTTTGCCAGCATTCATGCGAAGGCCCTAACAACAGCATCAACATTTGGAAAGGTTACCATTTCAAAAACATGAGCAATTTACATGTTACATTTTTCAAAAGAGATAGGTAAGTGAGCTATATAGGAGTCAATTACAATGACATTCATAATTTATTCCATGTACAATAAAGAGCTGATCAGATTTCATGAGTGTTTACTCTCTGAAAGATAACTGCTCGTGGCTTAGACTAGTTGCAGAATACAAATATATCTGAGTGATGTGTTTATCTCACTTTGACATTCTAAACTCCGAAGTTCTCCTCTTTTTTCCCCCCCACAAAGTAGCTTCTGTTTAAAAATTAGAACTCACTCACAAAAAAGAAAAGGCCATTCTTGCAGGCCTAGCTTATTTTAATTCGATCAAGGCAAGTCATAGATAATTTTTCTACATAACACTTCAGGAAACAAATGGGAATTTGTTTTTAAAGACAGATGATTACAAACTTACAGAGCTAGGAACATTTAACTCGCAGAAACATACTGCCGTTTCTAAATGTGGATACAAATTAACTCGGTAGTCACTATTAAATGTCTGCAAATGCAGATGTGTGTCATGTGTAAATGACATTCATCCCATAAGCTTCCCCCCTCCCATATTTCAAGAACCGAAAGGTGAAAACATCCTTTCCAAATGTGTTGGGGGAACACGACAAACAGATGATTCATTTATTAGACCAGATAAAACACCTAAACGGCCTCTCTGATGAGGCACGCCTCCAGTTCTCCAAATTAGGTAGTGTGCTCACTGCTTCCCGCCCAGGTTCAACCATACCTCATATCGGCTAGCTGTCTGCTCAGCTGTCTTCAGGCCTTGATACATATGGATGATGCAAACTTTGGCTCTTCTCTGGGAAGGGAACCAGTTACTCTTCACGAAATCCATGACCATCACATGGTTTTTCAACTCGGTGCTAAAAGTTTTTATCTGGAAAGCCCGGTGCACAGCCGTTTCCGTGGGGCGCGAAGTGCACCCCTTCTGATGAGTTTTTGTAGGAATTCCAGAGTGCCGCATGATACTCGGAATCTTGTGACTTCAGCTAGTGAGCCTGGCAGACACAATTTTCTTTGTTTAATCCAGGTATTGAGTGCAGCAGGAGGGACTTGGGAAGGGCCCTAGCTAGGACCTCGCCTGCTGGTTTCCAAGTCCAAAGCTGGCTGTTCCCAGATCCCAGCTGCAAAGCAGGCGGGCTGTGTATGTGGAAACCTCAGAGATGACCTTTACGTGCCTTAAAAATACTCTGTCTGTCTGCTGTCCATCCGTCTCCAGCACTTCTACCTGTGTTCTCAGGTCACTCAAAGGCGTCTCTGATTTCAAAGACACGTTTCTCTTCCCCGCTGTATTCAAGTTCTGCACGCAGAGGCTGCCGGTGACAGCAAGGTTCAATACTTTCTCAGTGTCAGACCCCTCAAATCCAGATGAATTATTTACTGGGCTGTACAAAGGAGCCAGGAGTGATCATTGCTGCTTTTTAGAATTCCTGCTTTTTCTTGCCAGGACTGAAAGGAACGAGTGCAGACTCCTGCCGACACAAAGAGTGACCTCAGCCCTGGAGAAGATAAGAAACACATTCAAGTGAAGAAGAGAGCCCGACACAAAAGGAGTGATGGCTGCAAGCGGGCATGGAAAGCAGGGCTCTGTTGGGAAGCGCTGTGTCCAGGGGGGTGGAGGTGGGGGGGGGCACGCACTAGCTTAGAGACGGTTCTGGTCCCAAGCCAACCACGCAAAGTCCTGTCACCACCCTGAGCTTCAGTCTCCCATGAGGAAAACTGGAATAATCATACCTGCCACTCACAGGGACGTCGGGAGGACCAGGTGAGCAGAACAGTGAGGAAAGAGCCGTGTGTCATACGGTCACATGGGCATCATTTCCAAAGTATGGTTGCATGTTTTCTGCCCAGTTACCTCACACAGTTCACCCAACACATACACTGTAACGGGGCTGTACGCAATGCCGAGAATCACCGGCTTGTGAATCATTTGGAAATGCAGGTGCGTGATGTGCTCTATTCATTTCATTTCATGTTTTGGTACCATTTCTGTTAACCCAGGAATTTAGAGGGTGAAAATTACAAGCCTTGGCTCAAGGGCTGGGCCAGGAGAAAGCTGATGACAAGCACTGTGGCCCTGTTCCGAGTCCTCACGCAGCACTCTCCTCTGCAATGACTCCCTCTTGGCTTTCAGCACAGATGCCCCTTGAACAATCCTCCCACCCCCCTTGAAAGCTATGGGGGGAGGTTAAACAAGGAAGTGACTCCAAATGCGTCTCCTGAAACAGAGCCACAGTCCCTGGCCCAGAACCGCATCCCCTCCTGCTAGAGGTGGCAGCTAGGACCTGCACTGGGAATGCTGGACTCCCACCTTCGGAGGCAATGGGAACACTGAAGCTGAGAATGAAAACAAAGGAGAGGGAAAGACTTCAGAAATCATTTAGGTCAATATTCTCATTTGAGTGTTAAGGCGTGAGACCCGTAGTCATTCCCTGCGATCCACACAGGGAAGTGGGGCTTATTGTCCCTTAAGCAGAACATTGTCAGTTCTCCCTGTGGTTCTCCCAGGATGTCGATGACATTGTCAAGATCCAACTGATGGCAGCATGGTTCCCACAGGAAGGGCAACACACCAAGATTCAAGCCTGAGAGCCATGCTGGACACTCTCCAGGGAGTTACGCCATGGGCCGCCATCTTCATTTGGAAGCTCCGTGGAAAAGACCACCAGGGAAGAAATTTGAGCAATAAAGAAATAAAATTAAACAAGGACAGCAAGGGAAGAGGGTATCCACTTGGCTCTTTGGGGGCTGTGAGGGCCATTCCCTATGTCCAGGCAGTCACCATTTGAACCAGCTCCTGCTGATGCCTATCTCCTTCCAGAAGTTCCTTCAAGCCAAGAAGGAAGAAGGGAGGAAGGGAGGGAAGGAGTAAGGGCTGGACGGTCTTTCCTATCAGCACAGTGCTCCAAAGGATGCTATGTAATGCAGGGGCCATGGAACTGCCCATCCCACTGCATTGAGACCAGCAGTGAAAGGTTCACCGAGAGTTGGCTGGCTGCTGGTGACAGCCACGTGCCACAGGCAGTGTCAGCCCCAGAGGCTGTGGAGACTCCAAAGATCACCAAGGCTGTAGGCGGCTCTTCTCTCTCCCAAGGCCACAGACAGGATCCGGGCTTCAACCAGCCGTTGCAGCCACAAGAGAAAGCAGTAGTGTGACCTTGCATAGGTCTCCAGAATTCTTGGTCCTTAGCCCTGGAAGGAAACCTCAGGACTGTCAGATCCAATCCCTCATCACATGGAGCAGGACATAGAGGCCCAAGGGGAAGGAAAGAGCACAGCTGGGGGACAGACCCCCAAACTAGCGTGTGATTACAGACAAGCCCCCTCCCGTCAGCCTGTAGTTCCTTTCCCACAGGGTTGTATGTGGACAGAGCAGAGAGCAGCTCCCCACCCAGGGCAGGCCTCCCCAGGCCTCCTCCTGCCTGGGCCGCTGAGGAGGGTTTGGGAGGGGGGGTGGCTCACACCCCGTGTCCAGCCTTGGAACCAGCGCTCTTCATCCTCAGTGGGGCCACGCACCCCCCCACAGTCCAGTCACTGCACCGCCTAAGCTCTGTCTCTAAGTCAGGAGCCCCTGCTCCCTTGGGCACTCACAGCACTGGCCCTGCAACCTCGGGTGAACTGCAAACCACCCTCTGCCTCAGTGTCCCCGTCTGTTTAAGAGGATAACAACAGGACCTTGCTCCTTGGGCTTCTGTGAAGATGGAAGGAGCTGGAACACGTAAAGGGCTTGGGACAGCCCACGCTGGACACGTGCTCGACAAACACCAGCCATTGTCACCCTGAAAGGACAAGCTCTCTCAAAGCAGTCAACTCCCAGACACATTGTTTTAATAAGGCAGGACCACTGTTCAGGGGAAACAGGAACTGAACTGGACACCTGAGACCTGAATCCCAGGACTCCCTCCATCATGCAGTGGTGCCCAGAACGGGGGTGGGGGCCACCTTGATGCACTCAGGTGCAGCATGGAGACAGCACCCCCAGAGCGGACCAGCGTGACCACTGTGCTAGGAAGTCAGAGCCTGTGAGACACTTATAAAGTATCTATTTTTTAAAACTACTCAAATGCAAGTTTTCAATGTCAGATACAAACGAAACAAAACAAAAAAACCCAGTGGAAGGAAGAAGGACCAGGCACCAATCCACATTGAGCGAATTCTCACCCAAAGACAGAAAGCCAGTCACATCTACCATCACAAGAGAATGGCATCGGGCACTGTGATGCCATCTCCTAAGCCTGGATTAGCCAAGGACACTGAACACTGTTCTGTGAACTCTCCCCCCCAACCACCATCCAATGGGAGCTGGCCTGTCTTACAAGAACACCTTGTCTCTGACCTCAGTGGGCTCACTCAGGGGTGTACACCCAGCTGGAATGGGGCCAGTCAGAGTCCATCCTGGAGAATCTTGGGTCCTGGGACTGAGCAAGAGTAATGGCGGAGGGGGCGCCTGGGTGGCACAGCGGTTAAGCGTCTGCCTTCGGCTCAGGGCGTGATCCCGGCGTTGTGGGATCGAGCCCCACATCAGGCTCCTCTGCTATGAGCCTGCTTCTTCCTCTCCCACTCCCCCTGCTTGTGTTCCCTCTCTCGCTGGCTGTCTCTATCTCTGTCGAATAAATAAATAAAAATTTTAAAAAAAAAAAAAAAAAAAAAAAGAGTAATGGCGGAGGCCACAAGACAGCACGTGCCGGGCACTGTCGAGGGAGGGGGCAGCTGTCACAGAGAAGGCGGAGGCCAGACACTGGGAGTTTCCTGATGGCTCTGGAGCCCTGGTTCCTGCCTATGGGTTCAAGAGACTCTAGTATCTATTACTTTCTCCTGTAGGCTTAAGCTATTTGAATTGAGTTTCTGTCACTTGCAACCAACAGAGTTTGGGCTAAGTCCTTGAAAATTAATTCATGTATTAAACAAACATACACAAAGTATTTCTGTGTGCCAGGCATTGCCAGCACCAGAGACACACACGATGAAACTAACACTGTTTTCTTGAGAAGTTCGCTGCTCAGCAGTGGGGCGGACGCCTGGACAAACAGCTCCGCACAGCCCAGTGCTTTCTATGAGGGAGGTTTGCATCAAGCTGATGGAGACCTCGAGAAACCCTCGTGTAGGAAAAGATAGGACATGGAGACTTGAAGGATAAGAGGTGTGCTGCCAGTCCCCTGTGGCTGGACAAAAGTCTCCTGCAGGGTGTCACTTTTCACTTTCTGTTCATACATTTCATCATAAAGTACAGGGCCAAAAATGGGGAAGCATCAACCGAAACCACATTTACTGCAAATAATCATCACTCTAGGAGAACAACTTTCTGAATCCTTTGCTGTTTTTTCCTTAAAGCAAATAATTCAGTCAACTATAAAAGTCAGATCTCTGACCTTATTAATGTCCTGCAGAAATTCTATTTAATTTCCCTAAATTGGTCCCTAGGGCGGCAGACTAAAACTATAAAATCGGTTAGCAATTGCTATCCAATGACACCAAATCAACATAAACAAGGCTTGAATGTGTTTAGTGTTGAAATATATGTGAAATTAATCTCTTATTTCTCCCTTGCCCCTGATACAACACACAGGGCGGCATAGATGCGCAGTGAAGTATTTAAATAATGAATTATTCAAAAAGAAAAGGAACTGCAGGTACCTGATGCCAGAAATTCATGCCTGTGAATTCTTAATCTGTTCCCCAATGGGATTAGCATTTACGACTATGAAAGATGTCCTAATTATGCAGAGTTTCAGAGTTGATTTTCTGCAGGGCCTGCACAGACCTGAAAAGCATTAGGCAACAATAAAACCGGATGACTATGAATTTCTGAATTCATAATTTGGTTTTCCTTTCGGGGGAAGATGGCATTTTTATTTATGGGTGCTTCACTCATCAGGTGGGAGCTGAAGTTTTCTCTCTTCTCAAAGGCACTGTGCTCGCTGTAAGTGCATCAAAACCATTGGCCTCTCAAAACAGATGTGTGGAATTCACAGGGCTGTCACACATAGGACTAATGCAATGTACCTGTCCTCCTCTTTCTTCCCACCCGCTGGGGTTCTAGGACAAAACAGAAGGCTGAGAATGACTGATTATGGGATATTGTACTTTTTAACCCAGTTAGGAAGGGAATGCAAGTTGGCTCGATGAACACCATTGCCTTGCAAGTCACTCAGCTGTGCGAGGTTATCGCACTGGTTATAGTGATGGAAAAAGTGTAATCATTTCCGTGATCAGTTATAGGTGCTCAATAAATATTTGTTCATTGGATGGATGAAATGAAAAGATATCGGCTGTCTTTTCTTACAGGCATGCCTTTTCCTTGTCTATCAGCTGGAAAACTTCTTTTCCTACTTCTTTAGACAACATTGGGAACTACAACGATTTGGTATGTCTGCCAGCTTTCCAAGAGGAAGTAACAAAACCAGGGAGAAAACTGGAGCTGGTGGCACAGACAATGTTGCCAATTCACCCACAGGCTCGGCTCCTGTTCTTCCCCCTTCAGCAAAGCGATCAATAATCATTCACTTAGCACCCACTGGGGGTTCAGCTCTGCAGCAGCTACTCCAATTACAAGTTCAAAGCCACTTCTAAAACCAAAGCAACCCACCTCAAGGGAGAAATCCTATATCCCTCCTTCAAGCTCACTGAAAGGAGTGCGTTATTTGAAGACAATGAATGGGATTTTCATATTTTCCCTTCAATGTGTGCACAGACTTTGAATAAAGAAATGTTTTGGCAAGCAAGAATGGGGGTGAAGATTAGGTTGAAATTTTAAGGGAACAGGAAACTCAATTTGCTATTTACATCCTGGGGCAGTTCTACCCAGAAGGAAAACCTGGAGTGTTGGTCACCTGTCACTGACCTCCCACAAACAAGGGGTGCCAGGTGGGGCTGGGGGCAGCAAGCGGCGGGGTCTACTGCTATGATCTGAGCACAGACGCTCCACTTTCTCCACGTGTGTTTCTCATAAATGCATTCATTGTCACTCCTGGCCATGTGTCCTTCCTTGTATGAGTTAATTTTTCAATGAAAGTGTTGAACCAATTCTTGAAATGCAGTATGTATCAGTAAAATACCCCAGCCCCGTGGAAAATCACAGAACTAGCACCCACCCAGGGCGTAGCCTTACTGAGTTCCCAGATTTGCCCTGCCCAGACCCCTCCCTGCCACTGGGGCAGCAGGCAGACAGCAGCTTGGGAAGCAACGAGACTCTCGCCCTCAATGTAGAGTGGCCAGCGCCTCTGGGGATGAGGCCCAGATCCCAGGCCACAGTTGGCATTTATTGAAAGGGAATGGCCTTCTACCTGCGCATTCACCTGTCAGTCTGGCCCGTGTCCTGTGCTAGGTGGTCCTGTCCCGGGCTGAGGAGGGGTTTTCTTTGAGCCCCCAGAAAACCCACTTACTTGGCACCATGGTGGGTCCCTCTCCATCGCATGTGGCTGGCTAGGTCATCCTCAAACACCAACACCAACAGCCAGTATGGGCGGCTTACTGATTTCCCAAACACTATGAAAACTGGTTCTATTTCAATCATTGTTTGTGCACGTACACACACACACACACACACACGAACATGTGTAATATTTTGTGTGTTTTCTAAAAGCAAAATAGGCCCAGTACAATTTACCTTTTAGGTCATTTCCTATAAATATAAGAATTTTCTAGCGACCTCACCTGTCCATCAATGCATATGAGGTCACCAAACTTGGTCCTGTGAGCCAAACGTGGCCCACAGTCAGCAGGTCCACCTGGCCAATGGGGTCTGGGGACTCACAGATCCCAGGGCACAGGCCTGAGGTGCACTTCATAAAGCTCCATCAGCAGGGCCAGTGATGGGCCAGGAGTTGCGGCCTGGCTGACCTCACAGTGCTCCTGACCTGGCCTTTCCAGCTTCCCAGTTGCATTCACCTGGGTCTTCACTCACTCCAGCTCCTGGGATGCATCTTCTAGTTCGGCTGCCACTGCAGGTGGTTTCCCAGACTCCGGTCTCAGGAGAACCCCAGCTGAGCCCAATTCCAACTTGCCTACGGCACCCCCTGACCACACCCCGGGTGGCTCAGGAACCTCTTCATCGAGTGACCAGTCCCTCCCTTGGCTTTGAACTCTAGTGCCCCAGACCCTTCAGTGGTGCCCATTCTGTTCTCTGGGATACGTATCAGAATTAGGTCCTTCTAAACATCCAGCTCAGTGCCTTGCTCGTAACAGAATCCCAATATATGTTTGTTACATGCAATAGCACAATAACGAATGAGCCACATGTAGGAGTAAGGAATAAATCCTGTGTATAAAGATACTGCCAAGGGCCACGAACAACCCTTATCACAGGACATTGAGTTAGCACCATTTAAAGCACCTGATGTGACTCAGAAGTCCAGGAATGCTTTCCATGGGCCCCCCTGCGGGTCTCTGTCACTCTCCTGGAGGCACCCCAGTGAAGGACCATCAAACACTCAGGCAGATCACAAAGAGTCTGCACGCCCCCTACAGGTTTTCCTCTGATTCCAACCTACCTGCAAGGCTGTGTAAGGCTGACAAAATATCTCAAGGTGTTATCTTTACCCACGCACCAAAGCAGTAGACGGCCATCTTCTGTTGTTCAGAAACAGGTGAAGGCAAAGGGTGAATACAGACCAAGTGGCATCTGCCCTAGAGGTCATCACTGATGGGCCTGACTGGGCATCACAGATGGGCATCGGTATTAGGCATCACTGTTTGGACGTCCCTGTTGGGCACCAGCAAAAACATGGACCCCCTAAGGGTGAGCTCCTCTCTCCCACCGTTTCTTCAAAGCTTGCAAGCATGGGTACCTTGAGCCTTTTCTAGGCCCATCCCTACTATGAGGTGGGGTACAGTAAGTGTTTGTTGAATGGATAACTGCTCTCCCATCATAGGAGTCTCCTTACTGGGGACTAGGAACAGGTTTGGATATAATGCAGCAAAGTGCCACCTCTTTAAAGCAGGATTCCATTTCTACGCTGCATTTGAAGTGATCTCACATCCTGCTAGGAAACCCACAGGGACACCTGAGTCATCTCCTCGAGGGTGTTCCCTCTTGCTCACCTGGTGGACCAGCCTCCCCCCGCCACCACCAGCAACTGTCTGAGAAGCCTCCAGAGAGCCCTCCACGAGCCACGGGGCACAGAAGAACTGCAGCAGCCTCAGTGGCAGGAGAGTGGAACCCACCGGACCAGTCTGTCCAGTATCTGTGCCCAGTGCACACTACCCACTTTGCCCACTTCCTGTGCCGGGCACCTCGGCATGCAGCGAGGCCACCTCACTGTGCAAATCCTCGCTCTCCCCTCTCACGATCCCCCAGGTTCTCACTCTGTGGCTCTTCTTTCCCGGCTGGGGATGCGGGTGGGGCAGATTCCACCAAAGGGAAACAGACCTCGGATTCCATTTCTTCTCCCTGAGGGCTCACCACAAAGTGCTCCCTCCTCAGGTTTCCTGCCCGCTTTCTCTCACCCAGCTTCGGTTTCCCTCTGGGTCCCTCACCCTGCAGTTAAAATTCAAATTGGATGACAGCCCTATTTTTAAGCAAAGGGAAGAGCCTTCTATTGGGGAACCAAAATGAACATGGAATACAGGGCCTGACCAGGCCAGTACCCTTTTGGAAAGAAGAAAATAGAAATTCTGAGAGTTTTTGTTTTTTTCACATGAAGAATCCATCCTGCCAGCCAACTGGAAGAACTAAAATAGTTTTAAAAGTTATAGCCTGAGTCCTCTGAAGAAAGGAGTGGCAGCCCTCTTGGCGTCCTAGCTGGAAAACAAGTCATTCCGCGTCCCAGTCCAGGTCTCCCCGGGCAGCTGCTGCTGGAGCTTCCTGTTGACCACGGTGTCCAGGCTCTCCCACTCTTGCTCCTGTCTCGCCCCTCACTCCCTTGAGCCCACTGGAACTTCAGTGAAGCCATGAAGCCTCTTACTCTTGGATTCATGCCCTGGACACTTTTTGAACACTCCCCACCCCCAGATGACAGGCACAGTTCTTAGCAGTAGGAATTCAAAGTCAAGCAAAACACAGTTCCTGGTCTGCACACTGCTGGTGGGAAGGTAAAATGGTGTGACCACTATGGAAAACAATATGGTGGATCCTCACAAAATTGAACAGGCAATCACCATGTGACCCCGCAGTTCCGCTTCCAGGAACGCACCCAAAAGAACCGAAAGCAGGATCTCAAAGACATCTCTGTACACCCAACATTCGCGACAGCATTATTCACAATGGCCAAAAAGCAAAAACAACCCAGGTGTACTTTAATGGCTGAATGGATAAACAAAATGGGGGTGAACTATTACTCAGCCACAAAAAGGAATGAGGTTCTGACACATGGTACGACACGGATGGATTGTGACATTATGCCAAATGAAGTAAGTCAGATACAAAACAAAAGGCACGCTAGGATTCCACCTACATGAGGTACCTGCAAGAGTCAAATTCACGGAGACAGAAGGTGGAATGGAGGTTTCCAGGGGCTGGGAAGGCGGGAGAGGGGAGTTATTACCTAACGGTTATGGAGTTTCAGCTTTGCAAGCTGAAAAGGGTCCTGGAGATGGATGGAGGTGATGGTAGCACACAGTGGGAACGTACTCACTGCTGCTGGTCTGCACACCTCAAAAGGGTGAAGACAGTACATTTTGTTATGTATATTTTACCACAATTAAAAATAATTTTAGGGGCGCCTGGGTGGCTCAGTTCGTTGAGCATCTGACTCTTGGTTTTGGTTCAGGTCATGATCTCAGGGTTGTGAGATCAAGCCCCATGTCAGGCTCTGCACTCAGCCAGGAGTCTGCTTGAGATTGTTTCCCTCTCCTTCCCCTTCTGCTCCTTCCCCTGTTCACTCAGGCATGCTCTCTCTCAAATAAATCTTTAAAATAATAATATAAAAAAAAAACCCATGGTCCCTGCTCTCAAGGCTGTTGGAATCTGGTAGTTCTGGGACGCGGTCTCCAAAGCTGGTCTAGGCACTTGTGCAGATATTCTCTTATGCACGGGGTGATGGAAGACAAGATGGCAACTTTACGTATGCCTAATTTTAACTCATCTTTCAAAATATCTGTATAGAACTGGTTCTACAAAGTACCATATTAGTACAACATAGTTCATGGTCACACTTCATAAACAAAACTTGGGTCTATATCTGGAGTGCACTAAAAATCCCTTGCCAGTGAGGCTGATTGAGCGGATGCTGCCTGGAGGCCACTGTCTTCAAGGATGGGCCTTCGCACCTCTGCAGAGGGCGCGTAGACCCTCCCCAAAATTGGAATCCTTTCTTCCTTGGGGTAAGGGTGGAGGCAGGATAATAATCCAAGTTGTGCTGACAACCCCAAGTGGCAGTGCGATGTGGCCACCAGGCCACCAAACCTGACTGGGAAGGGCAGTTGAGGGTTTAAGGACAATGACCCTGTTCCCCTCCCCTCTCTGCAGGGGAGTCGAGGAGTGCTCGTGCATTATTCTCTCTGGGGGGCTTCTGCTGCTGTTCCAGGGACTGCTTATCACCCTGCAAAGCTGTGGGCAGAGCCATGGCCACACCACCACCACCTCTGCTCCTGGGGCCAGGCTTGCACACTTGCCCCAAAGCGATGGGACAGGTTCTTTCCCTACCAGAATTGGAACCTGCTATTAGGTGTCCCACTGTAGTTGATCTTCGTACTTCTTGAGAGCCCCTTCTCTCAAGGAACGTGTGACATGCTCCTCTGGGACAAGATAGATGCCACTGCCCAGGGCTGCCTTCAAAGCATGCCTCCTGCTAGCTCTCAAGAGTGCCCTCGGCCCGGCCACCGACCCTCTTCTGTCTTGGGTGAATCCCAGGTCTACCCTGGAAGGAGGAGGATTTTCTGAGGCTCCCAAGAAAGATGCACATCCCTGATCTGGACACGCTAGGAGACACTCGTTCCTTGTGGGTGGAAAAGGAGGGGGCGACGACGTCTGGAACTTCTATGGCCATCTCTCCACTGGGGACCACGCTGACAGCAGGGAAGCCAGTGTGGATACACAGAAAGCAATGAGATCCTTGATGGCAAGGACCAGCCAAACTGAAGCAGCCCCAGAGCCCACCCTATGCTGGACTGGCCAGTGCTACATGCAGAAACATCCCAGACACTACCTAACCTCCGTTTGAATTCACTACTGGCACCCAAAAGCATCCTAACTGCATGATCTGTAATTTGGTCCTATCTCATTTTTATTGCTGGCCTATGACGTCCTTGGACATCACTCAACCTCTTACTATTTCCAGTAAGAAAGTGGGGCGGGGAGAGAAACATCGGCTTCTGTGCTCCATTCTCTCTCAGAAGCCACCCTTCATCGTGCAGTCATCACTGACCCTGCCGATTCCAGCACCACTGCTCTCCACAAACGGACCCAAGCCCAGACGCAAAAGACAACAGGAAGGAGAGACAAGACCCTGCGTTTCTCCTCCGAGTGGGGGCAGGGCCACGTGCCAAGACTTCAAGCATCTCTATTACTGTCACTCAGGTCCCCATAGCTGCCTCATTGTCTTCCTATCTCACCTGTCTATTAGGGACATGGGGACATTTTTATGTTTTTTTATATCTCAGCCAATTGTGTTCACAGGATGCTTCCTACCCTGTGATCTTTAATCTGATTAAAAGGCTTAAGCCCCATTTTTATGTTATCTTGTCTTGTCCTGCTTTTGTTCTATCAATCATGTCACCGTGTAGAAAGCAACCAAACTAACATAACAGAAGCTTATTCTTCCCTAACTCGTTTATCCTGGTCTCATTTATCTTGCTGTTCTCTTTCACCTGACTCCCTTCGAGGATTACATGAACACTCACATGTGTTAAATTAGAAAAATATACAACCTCGTAAGAGGGAGCTATATTTGCATAAAATACTGCCACCTGACATCCCCGCAAGCCACTGTGGACAAAGCAGGGCGTGTACGTGAAGGTCAAGGTTGCCATGCCGTACACAGCTGATGTCTTCCTGGAAAACCCAGTGTATACCAAGAATACTGTATCATTCTTGAAATACATAAGAGGACCTGGAATTTTTTTCAAATAAACTGGTGGTGAGTTATTTCCTACAATTAAGAATGTTTATGGTAGTGCTAATTACTTGCAACGGTCGCTCCAAGTTTGTCCTTGCAATGTTCTCTCAAGCAGGGTCTAGCTGGCTGATAGCTGCTCTCTCCAAAGAGAGCTCTTTAAATCACATAATCCCACTGACCACGGATAATGACTGGGTAAGGGATGAGGGCTTTATTCAAGCTTAGTCCATTAGATTTCCTCAGAGAAGCTCTGTGATCAGGGACAAGGAGACAGAGTCAACTGCTTAGGCGTGACCCACCAGGAAGGTGATGAGCTTGAGTGCCACCATTCTGGGCCAGACAGAACCATGTGCATGGGGATGACCAGAGAAGCTGGGCTGCACAGAGCAGAAAAAAAGCAGACTGGCAACAAAGATGAAAGGGGAGAAAGAGATATCAGGACACGCTCCTCAGGCTTGCCTGTCCTTACTGTATTTAGGGTCCAAGGAATACACTTTTATTCTAACCATAAATCCCACTTTCTTGCTCTTTCATGAGTAGACTCCTGCACCTTGCAGTTGGGCAGTCACGCTGGCTAGGGTGCTTTGGAGGATGCAGCATGAGCATCTGGGGGCCTCTCATCAACCCCTCTTTCTCAACACCAGAGGCTTCTCCCAGGCAGTCAGCTTCACATGCTCTGACTTCTTTTTTCTTTCTTTCTAATTTACCAGCTGTTCATGAATGGCCTCTAGAGAGGGTTTCAGGGACACACTGCCAATTATCTTCTGAGAAGAAGCCCAAGTCCTCATGATGGGAACTTCCAAGGCTTAGTGCACTCATGCTTTGGTTATAACTAATAGAATTTTCACGTTGAAAAGAACTTTATATTAAAGAACCATATGGCCCAAATTTGCAAGATAATCCTGATTTCAAATATTCTGTTCAATGTTCAGCCAATCTATTCTTATTTTTGTTTCAGCAAATGTTCACCTTCCTTCTTCAGCTGGAGATCAGAGAATAAACAGGGCCCCAGGAGCTAATCTCAAGGTCACAGTCTAGCGGAAGGTTAAACAAGGACAGTGTGTTAGGGTTCCTTGAGGCTACAAATGACACAAACCCTCCAACACCAGCCTGGACAAAGAGAGGAAACCAATGGCTCAAGGAATCCAAGGATAGATCAAAAACTCAAACTGCCAGAAGGGTAAGGATGTACCGGGAACCAGGAACAACTGGATTCTCCATGTGGACACTCCTGTTGCCTACACCATGGAGGCCTAGCTTACTTACCAATAAAGTGGGAGGGTAATGTCTCTCATAGAGGGCTGGGGCAAAGAATAAATTTTAAATAGCTTAGGGAAATGCCTAGAATGATGTAAAGGAGGAGCTCGATCCATTTCAGTCAATTTCCCCATTTCCTCTTATAGATGTCTTACGGCAATTGTGAAACATGGGGACCAAAATGGAGGAAAGCCCAAGAACATATAGTTTGTTACCTGGCATTCTTTGGATGGGGTGTAATAGAAAATACAAGACTGTAGGAAAGGAGAGGAGGGAACAGAGATAAAGGGATTGTTGAGTGGTTGGAGAGAATCTTCCAGGCATCTTTGAGTCCAAGAGAGATATTCTTTCCCCATAAAACCAGAGATTTCTCCCCCTCCAAGGACAGTTGCAGAAATTATTTTGGGGGCACCTGGGTAGCGCAGTCGTTAAGCGTCTGCCTTCGGCTCAGGGCGTGATCCCGGCGTTCCAGGATCGAGTCCCACATCGGGCTCCTCGGCTGGGAGCCTGCTTCTTCCTCTCCCTCTCCCCTGCTTGTGTTCTCTCTCTTGCTGGCTGTCTCTCTGTCACATAAATAAATAAAATCTTTAAAAAAAATAAATTATTTTGAAGAAAGTGTTATCACAAAGGAAACCACATCTCCTGAATTTCCAGGAAATGCACAGATACATAAAATATTAAAATGAAACATCTAGAGCTAGAAAAATAAAAATGTACTTAGAGTGTGCATGGAATGATTCAGAAAAATCTCTGTAGATTCAAGAATAAATTTGGACTCACTGAGAGAGACTGATAACTCTCTGGAATTAGCATATAAGTATTGATTTTAAAAATAAGTGAGCATTCCCAAATCAAATGGCGCTGACTGATGCTGATCAGTAGCGTAGAGGTACCAAAACTCAAGGAGACAAAAGAAGAGACAAAAGGACCCCAGACAGAACCGCCCTCACCCTCCTACCCAGGGCTGCAGCAAGACCCTCCAGGAGAGATCCAAAGGAAATCATCTGAAATGAGGAAAAGGACTTCTGTTTCCAATGAAAAGGGTACTAATTATAATATGAAAAAAAGAAACTGGAATGTCTAAGTAAAAAATCAAATTACAATCATATACCCAAACTATACACACGCAGAAAGCCATGGAAGGGAATATGACGAAATATGAACTGTGTTCCGCTTGTGCGGTGGGATCCCAGGCAACCTGTTCTTACTGCTTCTCTTTTCGGTAATGAATATGCATTCTTCTTCGTGAAAACCAATTTTAGGAAAATTTTTTCAAAATAGCTTCTTTTATTGCTGAAGAGAGGTACCTGAAAGATCACACTGAAGTTTGAAGAAAAGTAGCTGACGCCTCAGTCAGATGGCGTCAGGCCAACGGCACGGCTCCCGCTGTGTGTGTTGGTGTGTCCACACCGCACCCAGTGTACAATGCACAGCAGGGGCCACACCCACCCAAGGCTGACACCGCTGTTCCCTGCCTTCAACAGCAAGGTAAAGTGAGGCACAAAAGGGAGTGACACGCTCACGGTCACTCGCCAGGGCAGAGGCCCAGCCCCGAGGTGGACTGGAGTCCATCTGACTCCGAGCCCACCCTCCAAACCTCTAGGGGAGCAGGTCACCCCATCAGTTCCAACCTCTTCACGTAAGATGCTCCATGAAAACTAACACGAAAGTTGCTCGTGGCGTTTTTGTAAGGGTCCTGCCCGAGGTGCAGAAACCAAATCTCGAAAGAAGTCGGGCAACGAGACCACAGCCACAGTGCTGGTGAGAGGCAGAGGGCAGGGTCTCCTTCCCCGACACCGGAGTCACACCCCTCAGCACCAGGACGGCTGGGATCCCAGCTCTGCTCATCCCACCTCTGGTCTGGGATTTTCCAGGAAATTCACTAGTATATCAAATATATGCATAGTACATTCAACAGGTGCTCATTAAGTACTTCCTGGGGCCAATCACCAGGGGCTCAGAGGCAATGTCCCTGCTCCCAGGAACACACATTCCACTGGGATGGAGGCATGCACACAGTCGCAGCTTGTGACAATGACTATCACGGTGGTAGGTAGAAGATTCAGAATCTTCCACGGAAGTCACAGGAGGGTGCCCAGCAGTCTCCAGCAATAAGGAAAGAAGCTAGTTAGTGTCTGCGGCAGGCCTGCACATGGAGATTAATTCCCCTGTTGAACCGAGGCCAGTCACCCTCAAATCTGAGACTGGGGCACAGATGAGAGATCAGCTTCACGTAGGATCCAGGGCACGTCCTACCTTGCTCCACCCCCTGTCCTCCGTTGGAGTGGGGTTAGCACCTGTTGCTCTGGGGTTCTTCTATCAGTCACTACGCTATAGGGTGCACGCCATGGATCACGCTAAGCCAAGGCACAAGCTGGGGAGCCAAGCTCTCTGCGGCTGATCAAAAGCCTCTGACGTTGCCGAACCTGGCCTCGTGGGAGGGCCACTCACAGCCATCACTCAGTCTACTGAGTCAGATTTACTGACCTCGCCCGCAGCGAGCTGACACGGACAGGCAGAGAGAAAAGAACAGTCCGAAAGGGAGCTGAGCCCTTAATTCCAAATTCTGTCAATAACTGGCTTCTGGGGCGCCTGGGTGGCACAGCGGTTAAGCGTCTGCCTTCGGCTCAGGGCGTGATCCCGGCGTT
>NC_048223.1:124999824-125000021 GCF_002007445.2 Ailuropoda melanoleuca
AAAAAAAAAAAAAGAGGCAACACAAATATTTATACAAAGGGAGAAAAAAACCTGTCCCTCGGGGGGCGTCTGGGTAGCGCAGTCGTTAAGCGTCTGCCTTCGGCTCAGGGCGTGATCCGGGCATTCTGGGATCGAGCCCCACATCAGGCTCCTCCGCTATGAGCCTGCTTCTTCCTCTCCCACTCCCCCTGCCTGTG
>NC_048223.1:125000056-125055431 GCF_002007445.2 Ailuropoda melanoleuca
AAAAAAAAAAAAAGAGGCAACACAAATATTTATACAAAGGGAGAAAAAAACCTGTCCCTCGGGGGGCGTCTGGGTAGCGCAGTCGTTAAGCGTCTGCCTTCGGCTCAGGGCGTGATCCGGGCATTCTGGGATCGAGCCCCACATCAGGCTCCTCCGCTATGAGCCTGCTTCTTCCTCTCCCACTCCCCCTGCCTGTGTTCCCTCTCTCGCTGGCTGTCTCTCTGTGAAATAAATAAATAAAATCTTTAAACAAACAAACAAACAAACAAACAAACCCGTCCCACGGGAAGCAGGCAGGAACCATGGGAATGCAGTCAGTGAACGTAACAGACCCTGCATCACACTCAGCCGGGCAGGGAAAACGAGAGCGTCGCAGGGCAGCAGGTGACGCCTCGAGGACCCCACACCTGGGTGTCTGGTATCCTCCACATTCCAGAAGCCTAAGGACTGGAGTCCACCCACAGACTATTGAGGCCATCTGGCTACCCCTCACAGTCAGAGGTGACCTGGTTGGAGTACATGGCAAGCAGAGCTCGACATACAGAGTCAAACAGGCAGAGAGAGAATCTGAGCCAGGTGGGCTCGACCACAGGAGCTGGGGGTGCTCCAAAGGCGGAAGCAGTTGGGCCGGGACAGGAGGGGGCCAGAGAAGGAGGTGAGCTTACTGGCAGGGCCGCTGGAGATGCTGCGCAGTCTCCTGAGACCAGTGGTTCATGACTGGGACCAGTTTGTCCTTCCCGCCCCTGGGCAACCCCTGGCAATGTCTGGAGACACTGGTGGTTGTCACAACCAGGAGGACATGCCAGGGCATCTGGTGGGTGGAGGCCAGGGACACAAGCAAACATCCTGCAATGCCCAGAACAGCCCCAACCTGAGGGCCATCCTGCCCCCCGAGCCAGCTGTGCTGGGGCGCAGAAAGCCTCCCTACACCCCGCAAGGAGGACGGGTGACGCTCCGAGTGCAAAGCCGTGTTGCGCTTCTCCGCGGTTGGCACGTTGCCGGAGGGGTCTGCCTTCCTAGAACGTCTGCTCGGAATCTCAGATCCACCGGCGGAGCTCGCAAAGGTCCTGGTCCTCAGTCACACCATGAACGAAGTGCTTGGAAGTCCAGAGGGTCCCGAGGATGGCTGTCTCCGTTCTACCCACCGGGCGGTTTTCTCAGTAGTGTTCCTTTGGGGGGAGGGGGGAGGTACCCTGAAGAAAACTAATTTAGGGAAAATGAATTGTTCCCTCCTCTTGCAATGAAACTGGAAAGCTGCCATTTGAATAAACAGGGGTCATTACCCTTTGAAAGATGATGTCTTTCCTTTTGTCTGATTCAAACTAGCCATTTTTCATGTAAAATATAAGCTAACTGGGAAATTACATTTCTACTCTTCTATAATACAGATTAGAAAGATGAAGAAAAATCTGCCATGAACAATAGAAAAAGCCATTATTCAGATGAAGAGCAGCCCGCAGGAGGCAGTGGGCTTGAGCCGCAAGCCCTGAAGTCTGCGTTCGGCTCCAGCGGTCACTCTGCATCTCGGCGGCACGCCGCGACCACCCGAGAAGCTCTGACACGCTGCCCGCGATCAGGCCACATCCCAGACCAGCTACCGCGGACGCTCGTGACGGGTCTCAACACTGTGCCCCAGCATCGCCTCGACAGCTTGTTAGAAGTCAGGCCCCACGCCCAGAGTTTCCAATCTGCAGGCCAGGGGTCAAGCCCAAGAACGTGCATTTCTAACAAGTTCCCCGGTGACACAGACACTGCTGGTCTGGAAACACTGTGGGAACCACTGCTCTCAGGAAGGACCCAGGAATCCCCGCGTGTGCAGCCAGCATTGAGAACCCCGGCTGTGCGTCCGCTCGGGGACTGATGTCACCAAGGGAGGCAACAAGGAGAAAGTTAGACGGGTCCTTTGTGTCTCTGCTTTACCCAATCAATGAAATCCTGAAAATAACCCTTTAACAAATAAACTATGGAAAGGGAAAATGGTGGAGGTAGACTGATCAGTGTAGACACTGACAGACCCCGCCTCAACTGGCGATCAAGGTTAACGTCACCGGCGATGAGCCATGTGGTGTCACGTGTCCCCTAGTGTGATGTGACAAGGAGGGCACATCACCTCTGTGGTGTTCATCCCCAAAATCTATAACCGCAACGGAATAGGGAGAAGACATCAGAGAAACTCCAACTGAGGGACCTTCCACAAGATGACAGATCATTACTTCACAAAAGTATCGAGATTATGAAATTCAAGAGAAGACCGAGGAAGTGTCGCAGATTGGGAGGCTAAGAAGACATTAGGACTCCATGCCGTGGGGGTCCTCAATTAGATCCGGGGACAGAAAGAGGGCCCCAGTGGAAAATCTGAGGAGACCTAGAAGCCCGTAGATCACGGCATTGTACCAATGCTAACATCTTGGTTTTGACAAACGTGCTAAGGTTTTGTAAGATGTTAACACTAGGCGAAGTTGGGTCAAGGGGACCCTCTACTATCCCCTCTGTACATTCAGAATTATTTAAAATAAAAAGCTAGGGGCGCCTGGGTGGCACAGCGGTTAGGCGTCTGCCTTCGGCTCAGGGCGTGATCCCGGCGTTATGGGATCGAGCCCCACATCAGGCTCCTCTGCTATGAGCCTGCTTCCTTCCTCTCCCGCTCCCCCTGCTTGTGTTCCCTCTCTCTCTGGCTGTCTCTATCTCTGTCAAATAAATAAATAAAATCTTAAAAAAAAAAAAGCTAAAAAATGAGAATCCCAGGACTATACGATTTTCTCAATTCATTTCATAATTTGGAATTTATGAAGAGATCCCTGCAAGAGATCCTCCTTGTTATAAAGGGAGTTATAAAGACATCCTTCCCTAATTCACTTCCCACCAGTTGCTGGGGACATGGACAAAGTAGGGCGACTCATAGAACTGGGTGCCGTACATGAGCAAATGCTTTAATTTTAGTATAAGGCACTATTAGAAAGAGTGATGCCTATGATATAGGATTCTGATAATGCTGAGAAAACAGCATGGAAGTGGTATAATTTGTGCCACACACAATATAGTACAGAGAGCCACACACTCCTGAGTAGGTGCCTCAGTTTACCCCGCTACAAAATTAGGGGCTGAGACAAGATGTTCTGGAAAGTCATTTTCCTTCTCATGTTCAACAATTCCCCTGTATGTAGGGATTTTTGAATAATCGGCTTTTTTAGAAAGTAAGGCATGCCAATTTCAAACACACTGGGAAATTTGAAGGAAATCCGTAGTTATCTGTCAGTGACATTATCAGTGATTTAAGTTTCTTCTTCATACTTTCATGTTATTTTCCCAATTTTGTAAAAAGTGGTATGTCGGGCTTTTATAAGTCAGGGCAAAACAAATGAAAACACACAAACAAATACAGGAATATCAGTGTTTTCAAGACCTGCAGAAAACAAATCACATATGAGAAAGCCACTGATGATTTGGAATTGCTAATGACGCTCTTCTCTGAGAGATATCACAAGTTGATAAAATGAGTAAATATGAATGCCTGAAGGCTCCACGAGATGCTGAAAGAAATGAGTTTATTCTGTTTTTCACAATACAGAATTGATTTTTCTCTTGCCTTGAAGTCTCAAATTATGCTGTTTTGAATCTATTCCACCAACACGTTGCCAGGCTGGGGATGTGACCGAGAGTTAAAATACACGACAGTCCCATCTGAATGCGGCGTTTCGAGGTGTTAAATAAAAACTAAATTGAGACTTTCGTGCCTGACTGTGACAGAGCAACTGGTCTCAGATTTCCCTTCTTGGGAGGGGAAGAGCTATTATGGACTGATGTTTGTGTCCCCCCGAAATTCATATGTTGAAGCCCCCCCAAAATGATGGTGTTCGGCGGTAGGGCCTTTGGGAGGTAATTAGGTCACGGGAGTAGAGCCTGTATTTGTTTCTGTGTTCTCGTTTGTTTGCTACCCTCTGCCGTGGGTTGCTACTGGCCAGCAAGGCCAGCAGTCAAGGGAAAGAGCTGGAACAGGGCGGGGCGAGCACGGAGCAGCCAGAATGTGCCGCACCTTCCAGCCATGACTCTAATGCCCTCACAGAGCAGCCACTTCACTTCCACCTGTTACAGTCACCTGCAGAGGCAGACAGACCCCTGCCCCCAGATTTGGTTCAGATGTCGAGACTGCTGATGCCCCATTCACACCAAGGGGCCATGAAAAGGCTGATGACTCGCACCGCTAAGGTCTCTAGGGGAGGTGGCTGCCATGGTTTGAGAGAACCCAGAAAGGAGCCTGACTCAGGGCTTGAGGTGGGTTCCTGAACACAGACAAGGGCTTTTGTGAATCAAATCTTCCACCAGCACCACAAGGAGGGAGCACGTGGCTTTCTCTTCAGCTCACCCAGATGTGGAGCAGAAGAACAAGGCCGGGTGAGGCTTAGAAACTGTTGGCGGTCAAACATCAAAAAATAGAGTCAGATTCCTCATCGCAACCTTCCAATCTCACATAAATGTTCCTCGACCAGCCCTAACTCAGGACCACACAGCAGAGTGTGGAAAACCTAACCCCATTCTAGCCAAGTTGACGTCATGCAGAAAGACCAATTTTGTTAGATTAGCAACATTTTTGTGACCCACAAAACTAAAATCCACGCAGAAGAGAATAACACAGAAGGGGAGAACAGTATCCTATCACTTGGCTCTTGAAACACAAGCTCTTCGTTTAGTCTGCAACATAGAATACTGTATTCCACCTCCTGCCTGGGAAACACACTTTGACCTGTTCTCTGATTTTCAACAAGACCACTATATTCAACAACTGAGATTGGGGGGAATGCTGGAAAGAGAGGTTGAGGCAGCCCATCTGCTCAAGCTTTTCCAAGTTGTACTCCTACATCCAGTCAGCTGATCAGGGACCCCCACGCCTAGCCACTGTCTTGACCTCCACAGTGGATTAGAATTGGCCACTTACTCTTAGCTATTTCTCCCATCAAGAGGTGAAGTTGGTTTCCCACTCCCTGGAAGCTAGATTAGCCCAAAGATATGTTTTGACCAATAAAATATGGTGGACGTGACTTCCGTATATAACTTCCAAGGCTGGGCCTTGAGAGGTCTATACATTCCAAGATGTCTACAGCTTCCCCTTCCCCTCTTAGAATGGTTCTCTTGGAACCCAGGTGCGGTGTTACGAGAACCGAGGCATCCTAGTCAACAGCCCGGCTGTGCCTCCGACTGACAGCCAGCACCACCAGCAGCTGTGTGAGGAAGCCACATTGGATGTTCTGGCCCCCGCCAAGCTCACAGATGACACAGCCCCAGCAGACATTACATCACCACTGCCCAGGTGAACCCAATCAACCCACCATACTGGGAGAGAGAATAAATTGTGGTTGTTGTGTCAAGTCATAAGTTTGGGGTGTTTTAATGCAGCAGGAGATAACTGAAACACTCCCACCCCCATCCCCACACCCTTCGTGATATCTCACTGACAGGTGCTTTGGTATTGGTCATCTGCTTGCATTAAGGGACACTGTAAGAAACAGGTGTTCATACAAAGGTCATTACTGTGTCCACTAGAGCTTTCCCAAGTACAGACTTCCCAACGACCAACACTATTGCTTGTGAGGACCTGTGGTAGAAATTCTTCTCGGCCACAGAAAAGGCTGGGCATCTGCAAAACATCTCACCTGTATTTGTCTTACTGCTAGGGTGATTATTTCTCTCTTTGCTTTGTGGGCTAGGATGCTGGGGGCCAAGTTCATAAACCACTTCAGTCAGCAATTTCTTTCCTACTTAAAATTTCCCCTTATCTGTTTCCCTCACTACGGATTCCAACATCTTGTATTACTTACATTTTTGGAAGTTACAACAAATCCTCTGTAGACTGAAGCAAAATATGAATAAAATATGGACAAAGCGCAGGTAAGTAAACATCACAATGTAAACGTCTAAAGTGACGTTAAAATAAGAACATAAAAAAAACAAATGATGTCTTGTCCAACATGAGGGGCAAAAAAAGGAATTCCGTGATCCTATTTGTAAACTTGCACCCAAGATCATCTTTCTCAAACTCTGATGTGTTACTGCTCAGTTCAAAAGCTTCAGTGATTACAGGACATGGGGAGCAGGGGGGTGGTCACACTCGGGTCCCCAGCAGCCGTAACTATGTTAAGCTACATG
Organism: Ailuropoda melanoleuca; assembly: GCF_002007445.2. Lineage (NCBI taxonomy): Eukaryota > Metazoa > Chordata > Mammalia > Carnivora > Ursidae > Ailuropoda > Ailuropoda melanoleuca. Next base: position 125,006,198 of record NC_048223.1, read on the forward strand.
GCAGAGGGAATTTACGCTGCAGATGGAGTCAGTGTTGCTAATTGGCTAATCTTAAAATAGGGAAGTTGTCCCGAATTACTGGGTGAGCCCAGCGTCATCACAAGAGTCCTTAACAGTAAAGAGGACGGAGAGAAGCAGCATGAGAAGGACACACCACTGCTGTTGGCTTTGAACTTGGAGAAGGGTGTCAGGAGGCAAGGAGTGAGGGCAGCCTCTAGAAGCTGGGACAGGCAAGAAAATAGTCTTCCCCGGAGCCTCCAGAAGGAAGGTGGCCCTGCCCACTTCAGCCCAGTGAAACCCATTTTGGATTCTGACATCCAGAACTGTACGATAATAAAATGGTATTGCTTAATCCACTAAGTGGTGGTCGTTTGTTACAGCAGTCATAGAAAACGAAAGCACAGGCTAATGAACACTGCCTAGGAACGCGACCAGGGCTCTATACACCGGCCTACCTTTCCCATCTCATCAACAGCATCCAACCCCTTCCATCTCCAACTTTCCACCACCCCATTTCACACCTCCCTCTCCCCATTCAACATCCACCGGCCCACGTGGCCTGGAGTCCTCATGCTTCAGGCACTGGCATGCTTCCCTGGACCTCCCCCACTCCTCTCCCAACCTGTCTACCTCATGATCTCCTACTCAACAATCAAGGCCCAGCTCAAGGGTCACCTCCTCCCTAGGGCCCTCCTTGATTCCATTCCTGTCCCCCACTGCTCCACGCCACACAGAAAGGGCCCCTGACTGAAAACACTCACAACTCATGTTGTTACTTCAGCACCATGAGTTTGTTTTTGGATAGCCCTCCCCAGACTCAACACTTTGAAGGCAAAGACAGTGCCTTGGTCACCTTTGCCTCCCCGGTGCCTAGCTCTTAGTAAATGGTATCCTAAAAGAATAGAACGGAACAACAACACAGAGACATGACTGCTTCGCCCACACTAGCAGATCTTTCACCATCTGGAAAAGTTGTGTGTCAACAAATTGGGGGCAGCACAGGGTCAAGAGGCTGGCTCTGCCGCCCGCTTCCCTGGACTCCCTCCAGTGCGGCCACCACCAGCTGCCTGGCCCAGGGTAGGTTTGGGGATGTCTCTGTGCCTCCCTTTCCTGACCTATAAATCCAGGAGCAGGTTAGAAAGCATCTACATTTCAGAGCTGCCAGGATAAAATGCAAAGATTAAGCACTCAATAAAGGCTATGTGTTATTTATTTATTACCCATTAAAAGAAGCCTCCACGTTTACCGAAGTCCAAAAATGACACAGGACTCTCAGCTTTTGCCGCTAATGGAGAAAAGCGTGTTTGCCCCCTCCAGGCCCGCTTGATGGCTTGCCAGAGTGCACGGGCCCAGTTGAGGTCCTCCTCTCCCCATCACACCTCCCAGCCTCCATGGCTCCTCGTCTTCGAAGCAGTTCGCTTCACATGTGAAGATTCCTGGAACGTGACTCGTGGCCAAAGGGCAGCCCGCACGCTGCTCTCAAGATCAAAGAGCTTGAAAGGCACTCTGAGTCCAAGATGAAGTTTGCAGAAAATGCCCCGGGGGAATGTGCCGGCTTGTACTCCAAGCCCAGCTAACCCCTGCTTCCACAGGCTCGACAAGCTCCCCGTGCCCCCCGCCCAATGCCTGCATCCAGGGAGCACCTCAGGAGACACCTGGATCATGATCCCTCTGTCCTTTCTCACTGGATGTCTTGGCAGAAGTCACACAGGAGGGCTGCATGAGCTCCTGACTAAAGGCTGAAGAATTTCTGAGTCACATTTATACCTGCAGAGGATGGCATGTCCCACCCCTCCCCCCGCTGCAGGAGCAGCTGCACTTGGCCTTCCCGCCTCCCTTCCCACACAGGGCGCGTGATGGTGGGATTGCCGGTCAAGGCTCCCAGCCCCCCTGCCCAGCAGCCAAGACCGGCACTAAATCTCCCTGCAGAGACCATCCATTCACTTCTCTCTCCAGCTGGGCACCGCAGCCCCTCTGAGGCAGCTTTTTCAGCTTTCTAATTGTCTGGGAGCTGCCCCGCCCCTCCTTCCAGCAAATTCCATTCTTGGTTTTGTGCCAGTTGATGTTAGTTTCAGCTGTTTGCAAACAAACACCTGAACCGCTGCTCTGTGAGCTGGTCCCACGCTCCGGCACCGTGGGCAGGAGTGTGACAGGTGTGAGCCAAGACGGCCTCCCAGTAGGGGCTGCCTCCAAAACAGAAATGGGGGGGGGGAGCCAAAAACCCGGTGTCATGTTCTAGGTTTCTACAATAACAGCTATCAATATTCACGCTGCTTCCAGATGATTTAACATGAAAGAGCAGCCCTCGAAGGCAAAGCCCGGCCTCTTGTGAGCAGCATTTTAAGAGGACGAAAAGCCCCCAGAGAGGCTGAGTGACGGGCACAGCTCAAGTGCCAGCGAGAGAAACCGGAGAAAATAAAGAGCAGACCAATACTCGCTGTGGCTCTGGGGGCCCGCTCATCTGCGGGCAGTCAGCCTATTAGAGACCCAAGGACCTTCGCAGGGTTGAGATCTCGCATCCAGCAGGTTGAAGCCAGTTGGCGACTGCAGGACGGGACCTGGGTTGGAGGAGATGGTCGGGCTGGAGACCCTAGTAAGAGCTAACCTCACCCACGGGAACCAGGGGTGGGCTTCCAGAGCACTGTGGGAAAGAGGGGAGGAGGGGGGCTGTCTTCAGAGTCACCCCCACAACTCAGAGTCCGATGGAGCGCGAGGTGGCCTTTCTTGGACCAAGTGAGGGGAACAATGATTTGTTCCTTGGGCAGATCCTTTCTGAGGTCGTGGTACCTGCCCGACAGCGTCCTGGGACCCCGGGGGAGCAACTGTGAGCCCACCCATCACACCCACTAGGTCAGCTATACTTTCCTTTAAAGCGCGCGGATAGGAAGAATTGACAGGGATGCCCAGCAACAGGGACCCTCGTCTACCGCTGAGAGGGCTATAAAGAGGGAAGCCACGGGGGAAAAGTCTGAGGATTCCTCCTGTGGTCAGACACAGAAGGACCCTTTGCCACAGCAATTCTACTCCTGCAAATACACCCAAAAGAACGGGAATAGGTGTTCAAGCACAAACTTATAAGGAATAAGCACTAGTCACCAGAGCCAACAGGTGGAAACAACCCAGATGCCCATGAGCAGGTGAGTGGATAAATGACGTGTGTACCGGTGATGGAAAATTATTTGGCCATGAAAAGAAATGAAGTCCTGCTACAGGCTACATACAGATGGACCTTGGTGATACGCTGAGTGGAGGAAGCCAGACCCAAAAGGCCGCAGGTCGTATGATCAATTTCCATGGAATGTCCAGAACTGGCAAATCATAGAGGCAGAAGGAGATTAGTGGTTGCCAGGGGCTGGGGCAGGTGGGTGGGAGAAGTGGGAGTGAATGCTTCATGTGTAGAATTTCCTTTTGGGAGATGGAAATGTCCTGCAGCTAGAGGTGCTGGCTGGACAACATGACGAATATCCTAAATGCCAATGAACTGTGTGCTTTAAAATGGTTTAAATGCTATTATGTGTATTTTAATAATTAGAAAAAGAAGATCCCTACCAGCTAGAGTTCACGGTTTAAAGAGAGAAAAGAGAAGCTAGCAATGACAATCCATGGGATAAAGGCATTGAAAGGAGAAGACCAGATACTATGGCCACAAAAAGGGGTTTTATAACGTGGATGAGGGGAGGGTGTCAACAAGGAAGACTTCCTGGAGGCAGTGATATCTTAATTGGGAAAGGACATGTTGGCATTAGCCAGACTGGGACTTGAGGATGCAGGGTGGAGGTGTGAGCAGAGAGTGGGGGACATCCCAGAAGGTACAGAAGCCCAGGGGCGCAAACATCTTGGGATCTTCGAGGGGATTTGGAGGGGCAGAATGTGAGGTGGGGAATGGTGAGGAACGAGTCTGGTGAGCAGAGGTCAGGCAGAGCACAGCTCTCAGGGCTCGCATACCCTCTGGACAGGATTATACCCGTCCACACTTGGCTTTCCTGTCCCCACTGACCTCGAAGCAGAGAACAAGGGGGATATCTGTTGGCTCCCTCTTCAGCAACAGCCCAAGGCAAGACCATCAGAGAAAGGTGTGAGGAAACCAGGAGAACATTCTAATCTTCCCAGCACCTCTACAGCTCCCCTAACCACCTGCTCATCCCTTGTCTCTGCCTGGGCCCTTGTCTGAGGGGCCAGAAAACAGAAACAGGAGTCATGGAGCTCTCTCAGAAGAAATTACAATGACACTCCGACCCTGGCTCATGCTGACTCTCATATCGGACACCATCTCCACGTTACAGGGAAGGAAACTGAGGCTAAGGAGATGAGACTCAGCCTCGGAAGCGGACAGAGCCCAGGATGGAGAGGGCACCTGGGGCTTCCTGTGCATTCTTCCTAGAGCCTCTACTCTGTGCTCGCTCCATCCATCCCTGCTGCTATCACCCCAGGCTCACAGAGTGGATGGCTAAAACCCTCCCCTTTGATCCCACCCCTCCAGAAGTCATCCCTGGGCGTCCACGGGGCTTGAATCTCTAGTACCAGTTAAAGTTCTAACTCCCCTGGTACCACCTGCCGGCTGCCTCCCTCAGCCAACACTCAGCATCCGGCAGGACCTGGGCTGGGGCCGTCATCTCCGCTAGCCTCCCTCAAGCACCCCGCCAGGCTGCCCACCCCCCACTCATGCTTACTGTCAGCTCTGTCTCCTCATATACTTGTCAAGGGAGTGCACTCTGCCCTCTGGGGCCCTGGGGCGCTGGAGTGAAGGACCTTGCTTCTGAGATCAGGCAGGAATTTCCAGGTCCCCCATGATTTCCTGCTGCTCTGGGCCCAATCTGGTTAGCTCAAAGCAGCCAAACTCCTCCGCTTTGGAAGCATCTGCTGTGTTGGGATCCCGAGGCAGGGCATTATGCAGAGCTGTTCCTGGGCATTCACACCGGGTGGCCTCCTAGTGTAAACAGAGTTTCTGAAGGTCACAGAGAACTTCCCTCTCTCCTGCCTGAAGCAGCTCCTGACCTGTGCTTCCCCACAGACAGACGCTGTCCGTGCAAAGCTGGTACAGTATCTTCATAAACCAAGAGAGGCTGGGAATCTGCAGAGGTGTGAACGGAGTTAAAATCTTGAAAGCTGCAATCATGCCATAATTATTTCATTAGAGAAACTGATAGCAAAGGTCTTTTATCTGACATTTGAAAACATGAGCCAGAAATCCACCCCCAGCATCGGGCAGTTCAGATCCCCAGGCTCATGTGAGAGGTTCCAGCTGCCCCGATTGCTCAGCGCTCCTGAAACAAAGTACTTCTGTCCCCTTGCACAGGCTGTTCTCTCCTCCAGTTCTCCATCCCCACCTGCCCCCATATCCAGCTGGGAAAATTCCACTCAGCTTGCAAGGGCCAGCTCAAATGGCGTCTCTTCTAGGAAACCTACCTGGGTGTCCCCTGGCTGAACGGGAGGCTCCCTCCACCGAGCAGCCTCAGGACCATGAACACATCCTCTTACCGTGTTGGCTGAGCTTTCTTATTGGTATTTACCTCTCTGGCTCCCCATGAAAGGAAGCCCTTTTGAAATAGAGACCTGCTCATCGTGACTTCTCCTGAACCCTGGGCACACCCATGGCTGTTGGGGTGAACAAAGCCAGGCCTTCTGAAGAAGACAGCACAGATCAGCCAGCTCCTAAGGAAGCAGTTATGGAANGATGGAAAATTATTTGGCCATGAAAAGAAATGAAGTCCTGCTACAGGCTACATACAGATGGACCTTGGTGATACGCTGAGTGGAGGAAGCCAGACCCAAAAGGCCGCAGGTCGTATGATCAATTTCCATGGAATGTCCAGAACTGGCAAATCATAGAGGCAGAAGGAGATTAGTGGTTGCCAGGGGCTGGGGCAGGTGGGTGGGAGAAGTGGGAGTGAATGCTTCATGTGTAGAATTTCCTTTTGGGAGATGGAAATGTCCTGCAGCTAGAGGTGCTGGCTGGACAACATGACGAATATCCTAAATGCCAATGAACTGTGTGCTTTAAAATGGTTTAAATGCTATTATGTGTATTTTAATAATTAGAAAAAGAAGATCCCTACCAGCTAGAGTTCACGGTTTAAAGAGAGAAAAGAGAAGCTAGCAATGACAATCCATGGGATAAAGGCATTGAAAGGAGAAGACCAGATACTATGGCCACAAAAAGGGGTTTTATAACGTGGATGAGGGGAGGGTGTCAACAAGGAAGACTTCCTGGAGGCAGTGATATCTTAATTGGGAAAGGACATGTTGGCATTAGCCAGACTGGGACTTGAGGATGCAGGGTGGAGGTGTGAGCAGAGAGTGGGGGACATCCCAGAAGGTACAGAAGCCCAGGGGCGCAAACATCTTGGGATCTTCGAGGGGATTTGGAGGGGCAGAATGTGAGGTGGGGAATGGTGAGGAACGAGTCTGGTGAGCAGAGGTCAGGCAGAGCACAGCTCTCAGGGCTCACATACCCTCTGGACAGGATTATACCTGTCCACACTTGGCTTCCCTGTCCCCACTGACCTCGAAGCAGAGAACAAGGGGGATATCTGTTGGCTCCCTCTTCAGCAACAGCCCAAGGCAAGACCATCAGAGAAAGGTGTGAGGAAACCAGGAGAACATTCTAATCTTCCCAGCACCTCTACAGCTCCCCTAACCACCTGCTCATCCCTTGTCTCTGCCTGGGCCCTTGTCTGAGGGGCCAGAAGACAGAAACAGGAGTCATGGAGCTCTCTCAGAAGAAATTACAATGACACTCCGACCCTGGCTCATGCTGACTCTCATATCGGACACCATCTCCACGTTACAGGGAAGGAAACTGAGGCTAAGGGGTAGAGTTTTCTCAGAGTTGATGGTACAGGGGCAAACCCAAACAGCCTGAACTCAGTCCTGTGCGCCTAACTCCAAGGCCAGTGGGAAAAGGGGAGGGGAGATGAGACTCAGCCTCGGAAGCGGACAGAGCCCAGGATGGAGAGGGCACCTGGGGCTTCCTGTGCATTCTTCCTAGAGCCTCTGCTCTGTGCTCGCTCCATCCATCCCTGCTGCTATCACCCCAGGCTCACAGAGTGGATGGCTAAAACCCTCCCCTTTGATCCCACCCCTCCAGAAGTCATCCCTGGGCGTCCACGGGGCTTGAATCTCTAGTACCAGTTAAAGTTCTAACTCCCCTGGTACCACCTGCCGGCTGCCTCCCTCAGCCAACACTCAGCATCCGGCAGGACCTGGGCTGGGGCCGTCATCTCCGCTAGCCTCCCTCAAGCACCCCGCCAGGCTGCCCACCCCCCACTCATGCTTACTGTCAGCTCTGTCTCCTCATATACTTGTCAAGGGAGTGCACTCTGCCCTCTGGGGCCCTGGGGCGCTGGAGTGAAGGACCTTGCTTCTGAGATCAGGCAGGAATTTCCAGGTCCCCCATGATTTCCTGCTGCTCTGGGCCCAATCTGGTTAGCTCAAAGCAGCCAAACTCCTCCGCTTTGGAAGCATCTGCTGTGTTGGGATCCCGAGGCAGGGCATTATGCAGAGCTGTTCCTGGGCATTCACACCGGGTGGCCTCCTAGTGTAAACAGAGTTTCTGAAGGTCACAGAGAACTTCCCTCTCTCCTGCCTGAAGCAGCTCCTGACCTGTGCTTCCCCACAGACAGACGCTGTCCGTGCAAAGCTGGTACAGTATCTTCATAAACCAAGAGAGGCTGGGAATCTGCAGAGGTGTGAACGGAGTTAAAATCTTGAAAGCTGCAATCATGCCATAATTATTTCATTAGAGAAACTGATAGCAAAGGTCTTTTATCTGACATTTGAAAACATGAGCCAGAAATCCACCCCCAGCATCGGGCAGTTCAGATCCCCAGGCTCATGTGAGAGGTTCCAGCTGCCCCGATTGCTCAGCGCTCCTGAAACAAAGTACTTCTGTCCCCTTGCACAGGCTGTTCTCTCCTCCAGTTCTCCATCCCCACCTGCCCCCATATCCAGCTGGGAAAATTCCACTCAGCTTGCAAGGGCCAGCTCAAATGGCGTCTCTTCTAGGAAACCTACCTGGGTGTCCCCTGGCTAAATGGGAGGCTCCCTCCACCGAGCAGCCTCAGGACCATGAACACATCCTCTTACCGTGTTGGCTGAGCTTTCTTATTGGTATTTACCTCTCTGGCTCCCCATGAAAGGAAGCCCTTTTGAAATAGAGACCTGCTCATCGTGACTTCTCCTGAACCCTGGGCACACCCATGGCTGTTGGGGTGAACAAAGCCAGGCCTTCTGAAGAAGACAGCACAGATCAGCCAGCTCCTAAGGAAGCAGTTATGGAACCAAACACCGAGCCCAGATGCGTGATTCTGGTTCAAAGCTCTGGCTTGACCATCTTGCACAGAATGGCCAGACTGGATGGTGAAGGCTGAGGAGCTCCCTGAGTCGAGCTAAGCTGGAAGCAAAGCGGGCTCCTGACTCCAAGGAGCTTCTGTTCAGTGAGAAAACGGCCAGTAAAACAAACATATAAGAATTTCCACGAGAGGGGTGCCTGGGTGGCTCAGTCGTTAAGCCTCTGCCTTCGGCTCAGGTCACGATCCCAGTGTTCTGGGATCGAGCCCCACATTGGGCTCCCTGCTCGGCGGGAAGCCTGCTTCTCCCACTCCCCCTGCNCAGGAGTCATGGAGCTCTCTCAGAAGAAATTACAATGACACTCCGACCCTGGCTCATGCTGACTCTCATATCAGACACCATCTCCACGTTACAGGGAAGGAAACTGAGGCTAAGGGGAGATGAGACTCAGCCTCGGAAGCGGACAGAGCCCAGGATGGAGAGGGCACCTGGGGCTTCCTGTGCATTCTTCCTAGAGCCTCTGCTCTGTGCTCGCTCCATCCATCCCTGCTGCTATCACCCCAGGCTCACAGAGTGGATGGCTGAAACCCTCCCCTTTGATCCCACCCCTCCAGAAGTCATCCCTGGGCGTCCACGGGGCTTGAATCTCTAGTACCAGTTAAAGTTCTAACTCCCCTGGTACCACCTGCCGGCTGCCTCCCTCAGCCAACACTCAGCATCCGGCAGGACCTGGGCTGGGGCCGTCATCTCCGCTAGCCTCCCTCAAGCACCCCGCCAGGCTGCCCACCCCCCACTCATGCTTACTGTCAGCTCTGTCTCCTCATATACTTGTCAAGGGAGTGCACTCTGCCCTCTGGGGCCCTGGGGCGCTGGAGTGAAGGACCTTGCTTCTGAGATCAGGCAGGAATTTCCAGGTCCCCCATGATTTCCTGCTGCTCTGGGCCCAATCTGGTTAGCTCAAAGCAGCCAAACTCCTCCGCTTTGGAAGCATCTGCTGTGTTGGGATCCCGAGGCAGGGCATTATGCAGAGCTGTTCCTGGGCATTCACACCGGGTGGCCTCCTAGTGTAAACAGAGTTTCTGAAGGTCACAGAGAACTTCCCTCTCTCCTGCCTGAAGCAGCTCCTGACCTGTGCTTCCCCACAGACAGACGCTGTCCGTGCAAAGCTGGTACAGTATCTTCATAAACCAAGAGAGGCTGGGAATCTGCAGAGGTGTGAACGGAGTTAAAATCTTGAAAGCTGCAATCATGCCATAATTATTTCATTAGAGAAACTGATAGCAAAGGTCTTTTATCTGACATTTGAAAACATGAGCCAGAAATCCACCCCCAGCATCGGGCAGTTCAGATCCCCAGGCTCATGTGAGAGGTTCCAGCTGCCCCGATTGCTCAGCGCTCCTGAAACAAAGTACTTCTGTCCCCTTGCACAGGCTGTTCTCTCCTCCAGTTCTCCATCCCCACCTGCCCCCATATCCAGCTGGGAAAATTCCACTCAGCTTGCAAGGGCCAGCTCAAATGGCGTCTCTTCTAGGAAACCTACCTGGGTGTCCCCTGGCTGAATGGGAGGCTCCCTCCACCGAGCAGCCTCAGGACCATGAACACATCCTCTTACCGTGTTGGCTGAGCTTTCTTATTGGTATTTACCTCTCTGGCTCCCCATGAAAGGAAGCCCTTTTGAAATAGAGACCTGCTCATCGTGACTTCTCCTGCGCCCTGGGCACACCCATGGCTGTTGGGGTGAACAAAGCCAGGCCTTCTGAAGAAGACAGCACAGATCAGCCAGCTCCTAAGGAAGCAGTTATGGAACCAAACACCGAGCCCAGATGCGTGATTCTGGTTCAAAGCTCTGGCTTGACCATCTTGCACAGAATGGCCAGACTGGATGGTGAAGGCTGAGGAGCTCCCTGAGTCGAGCTAAGCTGGAAGTAAAGCGGGCTCCTGCCCCCAAGGAGCTTCTGTTCAGTGAGAAAACGGCCAGTAAAACAAACATATAAGAATTTCCACGAGAGGGGCGCCTGGGTGGCTCAGTCGTTAAGCCTCTGCCTTCGGCTCAGGTCACGATCCCAGGGTTCTGGGATCGAGCCCCACATTGGGCTCCCTGCTCGGCGGGAAGCCTGCTTCTCCCACTCCCCCTGCTGTGTTCCCTCTCTCGCTGCCTCTCTCTCTGTCAAATAAATAAATAAAATCTTGAATGAATGAATGAGTGAATGAATGAATGAATGAATGAATGGATGAATGAATTTCCACGAGAGGGGTGCCTGGGTGGTTCAGTCAGTTAATACTATTTTTTCACACTTGAACTTGATTTCTAAAATTCTATTCACCAGTGGCGGGAATTTGACTTCAGATTGTTCAGGGCAAACCCAGTCAACTAAGGCTCCTCCTTCTCCCTTCTTTGTAAGGTAGCGTCTAAACTGGGGAGGGGAGTTTATCTTACGTCAAGCAAATAAGTGGGGAGAGGTCCTTGGTAGCACCCAGGGAAAGACCTTTTCTCCTCCAGGGCAAGAACACTGATTCTTTAGGTCCTCCTCTAAATTTTCTCTTCTACCTACACCTCAACTTCTGAAATAAAATAAAATTGCCTCTTTTCATTTCCTTGCATTTTGGTTAAGCTAGCGTTACCAACCCCACCCTAAAGACAACACATTTAGGGAGAGTAGGAAAAAATGCTGATAAAAAAAAGCACAGATGAATAACTCAAAATATTATTGATACGCCTGCTTTCAAGTGGGCTGCGGTAACTGGTGACTGACCAGTGCTTGCCCTGGAATAGCCACAAGCCAACAAAACCCAGAAATGCCTGTGTGAACCCAGTCCTCCTAAAGGAAGGTACCAGATGAGGCTGTGCAATGACTTTATCAGGAAAAGATGCCTTCTAAGAAGAAATCCAGGGGAGCTGGGAAAAGGCAGGAAGAGTCGAGGCAAGTGAAGGAAAAAGAGAGGAAAGTAGATGTCCCAGGCTGTGGAGCACTCAGAGGAAGGCTGGGCCAAGCCCTCTGGGGGACCTCAAGCCAAAGTGTTGAGTTACAGCAGTCTTGTGCCCCCCAGGAGTGGGTCTGCAGCCTGGATCGCTGTCTGAGAGCAGACACTGGGGGGTGCAGCCTGGGTACAGACACAGTGATGGGTCCCAGAGCTCAGCACTGGGCTCTTGTCACAGGTGCTCCTGGTCACTGCAGGTGTGTGAGGCTCATGCCATGGCCACCACATCACAGGTGTGAAACCAGGAGCAAGCTGCTAGCACAGTGAGAATTCAAAATAGATTCTAGAGAAGGAAGAATTTTAGAGACAAAAGCTGTCTCTCACTGGCTGATGTTACTCTGGGGTATTTCCCAGTTCTGACTATAAAGAGGAGGCTAAACATCTTGTGTAATTTCCAGTGAAAAAGTAGGTAGAGGCCCCTGCAAGGGAGACCAAAAAAAAAAAAAAATCCCCAGCAGAGTTCTGGCATGCCTTTGGACGTCCTCAAGAATATGGGCCTGCTTCCTTAGAACATTAGCTGAATTTTGGAGCTAGGCAGAATGTAAACTAGATATTTAGGTGCAAACTTCCGAAAAGCACAGTTATATGAGACAAAGATTTGCACTCAGAACATTCCTGAGCCTTACTAATGCTGCAACCCATCATCACCTCCATCAGACCCTGACCGCACTGAGGGTAACCAGTCACTGCTCTATGTTCCCAGCACAGAAAAGGGTTAGTCCTATCTTGAGGAAAACAAAACCATCTGGGGCCTCTAAACTGAAAAATTACTAGGCCAAAAGACAGAATCACATGATCATATAGCAAGAGGGGGAAAAAGACCCCTTCAGAAAACCTAAACAAGAGAATCATACCCACGAGAATCTAGATACTGAAATCAGCTAACAAACTTTACAAAAATAACCATGATTAATGAGCTTATGATAATAAAAATGGATACCAGGCATGATAAGATAGATCATTTTAACACTGAACTATAGCCTATAAAAAAAATAAATGGACACTCTTCAACTGAAATAGATGGTGTTTGAAATTAGGAACTTGTTAGCTGGATTTAACATGGCAGATTACAGTATTGCTGACCTATTCTGGAAGAAAGATCAATAGAAAATATCCAAACTAAAGCATGGAAAGGAAACGGAGATGGAATAAAAGCAGAAAGACACATTTAAGTATGTGGGTGGGTCACAGTCAAAATATCTACTTATGTGTATAATTAGTGGCCTAGAAGGAGAGGAGGAAAAAAAAATGTGAGAGAAGGAATAGCTGAAATCAGAGCGGCGGAGAATTTTTTAAAAGTGATGAGAGATACCAACTCAAATATCCAAGATGTCCTACATAAATATTAAAAAAAAAAACTTTGAATAAGTCATATCATGATAACACTAATAAAAATCAAAGATATAGAAAACATCATTCAAGCAATTGAGAAGGGTAAACAATTTTTCTTCAAAAGACCGACAGAAAAAACTAACAGCTGAGTTACCAACAGAAACCATGGATTCTAGTGACAATGGAAAAAGAATTTAATATTCTGCAAGAAAATACTGCCAACCTAAAATTTAAAACTCAGGGAAAAAAATTCCTTCAAAGACAAAGGTGAAATAATAAGTTTTCAGATAAGTAAAACCTGACATACGTCACTAAAAGCAGTATTAAAGAAATTCCTTCAGGCAGAAGGACAATGATTCCTAGAGAGAAACACACAATTACAAAGGAACACCAAGAAAAATGGAAAATGTAAGCATGCGGATAAATATAAAGAATGCTAATTGAAAATGTAGTGTACAAAACAATTATAGTAACTTCTCGTGGGTTTCAAAATACATGAAGAATAAAAACATGGGTAGGGATGCCTAAGTAACACAGTTGGTTAAGTGCCTGACTGTTGGTTTCGGCCCTGGTCATGATCTCAGGGTCATGAGATCTAGCCCCATGTCAGGCTCTACACTGACTGGAGTCTGCTTGAGATTCTCTCTCCCTCTGCCCTTCCAACTTGTGTGTGTGTGTGCTCTCTCTCTCTTTGTCTCTAAAACAAATCTTTAAAAAAATATGTTAGGGTCACCTGGGTGGCTCAGTCAGTTAAGCATGTGCCTTCGGCTCATGTATGATCCGGGGGTCCCAGGATTGAGTCCCACATTGGGCTCTGCACTCAGCAAGGAGCCTGCTTCTCCCTCTCCTTCTGCCCCTCCCTACTCATTCTCTTCCTCTCTCTCTCTCTTAAATAAATAAAACCTTTTCAAATTTTTTTTAAATAAAAATAAAATATGTGTAGTGTTGTATGACAATCACTAATGCAAAAGATGGAGGGGGTAATTGGATTTAAGGTGTTCTAAGCTTTTACCACTATTGGAGAAATAATAAAAGTAAAAATTTGTTTTAGATTGGAAAAAGACAAAATTCATGTTGTGATCTTTAGGATAGCTACTAAAAGAATAGGAGAATGTATAATTAATAAGAGAAAAAATGAAATGATAAAATTTATTTTATTAATCCAAAAGAGGGCAAGAAAGGTGAGAAAAGGAGCATAAAACAGGTGGGTTTTGTTTATGTTAGTATACATATAAAATGATCAATATCAATAGTTAAATTAAATGTAAATAAAATTTTCAATTAAAAGACCAATTTTGTTAGGATGAATTTTTAAAAAAATAACTGCTGTTTACAAGAGTCACAAGTAAAATATAAGTAGGAAGGTTGAATGAGAAAAGGTGGGAAAAGATAAGTCATACAAACAACCAGAAGAAAGATGTAGTTACACTATATCAAAATACACTTTAAGGCATGAAACCTACAGACAAAGAGGGATATTTCATAACAACAAACAATATCACAATTCTAAATATATATGCACTCAGTAACATAGTTTCAAAATATATAAAGCAAAAAATTTAAAGAACTAATAGAGAAATAGATAAATCTAAACTTATAATGGGGGATTTCAACACATTGCTCTTAATAGTTTATAGGGGGAAAAAAGGTCCTCAGTACTGAGGACCCTGTATATATGATGTGAATAACACAATCAATGTGTCCTAATTGACATATACAAAACATTACAGTATATGCTGATGGGGTGGGAGTGTGGGGTAGGGTTAAACAAGGGAATGACACAATGAATTTATGTGCTTTGAAAAATGGCTGTGGCTGGTATGCAATGAATGGATGGGAACACAAGAAAGGGGAAGAGACTGGGAAAAAGAAAAGCAGCTAAGATATCACTGCAGAAGTCTTGGCAAAAGATAAAAGTAACAATGGGGAAGAGAATGATAAATAGTCCAAAGGGGAATGCATCCTGAAGTTAAAGCCAACAGAATATACTAAGGGATCAGGTCAAGATTCTTTTATTTTTTAAGATTTATTTATTTGAGACAGGGGGTGAGGGGTGGAAGGGGAGAATCTTTCAAGCAGACTCCCCACTGAGCATGGAGCCTGATGCAGGGCTCAATCCCACAACCCATGAGATCATGACCTGAGCCAAAACCAAGAGTCAGATGCTCAACTGACCAAGCCACCCAGGCACCCCAGGATCAGGTCAGGATTCTGAGGTAATAGGAGAATCAAGCATGACTCCAAATAACCAACAGGACATGAAAAGGTGCTCGACATCACTAATTATCAGGGAAATGTAAATCAAAACCACAATGGGGCATTGCACCTGTTAGAATAATTCTCCTCAACAAGACAAGAGATAACAAGTATTGGCGAGGATGTGGAGAAAGGGAACCTGGTGCACTGTTGGCAGGAATGTAAGTTGGTTCAGCTGCTTGGGAAAATTGTGCAGAGGCACCTCAAAAAATTAAAACTAGAATTACCATATGATCCAACAATGCCACTTCTCCGTATATACTTAAAGGGAATGAAAACAAGATACTGAAAAGATATCTGCACTCCCATATTCACTGCAGCCTGATTCATGATAGCCGAGATACAGAAACAACTTAAGGGTCTGACAATGGATGAATGGATAAAGAAGATGTGAAATACACACCCACACAGAGGACTATTATTCAACCACCAGAAAGAATAAAATCCTGTCATTTGCAACAACATGGATGAACCTAGAGGGCATTATGCAAGTAAAATAAGCCAGACAAAGAAAGACAAATAATGCATGTTATTACATATGTGTGGAATCCGAAAGAGCCAAATTCAAAGAAACAGAGGAAAAACAGAGTGGTCACCGGGGGCCGGGAAGTGGGGGAGTTGGGGAGATGTTGTCCAAGGACACAAACTTGCAACTAGAAGAGAAGTAAGTTTTGGAGATTTAATGTAGAGTACAGTGATTATAGTCAACAGTACCGTATTACACACTTCAGGGTTGCTAAGTGACCAGATCTCCAATGTTCCCATCACAAATAAAAGAAGCGACAGTGACATGATGGAGGGGTTAGCTAACGATACGCTGGTAATCATATTGCAACATGTATCAAATCAACAGGTGTACACCTTGAATTTACTGTTATATGTCAATTATATCTCATTAAAAAAAAAAGAATGACCTCATCATGCATTTGATCTGAGCAAGAGGAAGACGAACCACACCATTTACTGATATTTAAGTNACATGTATCAAATCAACAGGTGTACACCTTGAATTTACTGTTATATGTCAATTATATCTCATTAAAAAAAAAGAACGACGTCATCATGCATTTGATCTGAGCAAGAGGAAGATGAACCACACCATTTACTGATAATTTAAGTAAAATAATGCACAAAAAGCACTTAGCACAGTGGCTGCCATCTAAGCACTTATCCACTCTTACTGTTGTTCATCAGAATTATTATTTATTTTTATTACAACCAAACAGGGAACTTACTATAGGTGCTTGGGCTGGCAGAGCTCCTCGAGTCTGGAACCCCTATCCAGTGCCCACAACCCTCAGCCCTGCCCTGGCCCACGGGTGTCACTGACCTCACTCTCCAGCAGATTGGCAAACCCATTTGCTCTCTGCAGCAAGCCTTCTTTCTCACTTGAATCCACAGACAGCAGAACACAGGCTCTTTGGCCATCCTGGATACCATCTATTGGTATCTGGTAAATCTTGCCACTCACTCCTCGCTATCTGTGCAGACTTCTATGCCTCACAGCCCAAAGCCCAAGCTTCCTTCTCCTGCCAGGCTTCTGCCGTGTGCGGGGTCAGCTTGAGTAAGGGACAGGTGAGGCTAGGTAGAGAGAGACAGGTAGGGGGCTACATGACTAGGCTCACAGAAATCCCAGATGTGGGGAAATGTTATAGATGAGATATTAACAGAGAGAAGGGAACATAACAAACCCACCTTGTTTGTTCTAAATATAGACGAGATATCTTCATAATATTTACAAATTCGCCTTGTCTGTCCTAAATGTTATAGACAAGATATTTACCAGGTTCCCTGGTCAGTTTTCTATAAAAGACTGACCAGAAAAGGCCTCAGTGGCAACCCATTTGGGACCCTTCTCCCTCTAGAAAGCTCCTTTCCTTTCTGTTCTTACCTTTCCTTTATAAACTTTCACGTCACTTCACCCTTTCGTCCGGGAGATTCATTCTTCGACTGCATGAGATAAGAACCCTGCAACCCTGCGACCAGCTCACAGACCCTCCCTGTCCATGGCCCCTGGTGGAGGTGGGCCTGTCCCTGCTTTCACCTCGGCTTTCTCCACAGCCCAGGTGTGCCTGTGTGAGATGTCACCATCTCTCAGCTCAGAGTCCTCCCTCCTGGCTCTACTTTAGTCACCCCGAGAACTCTGAGAACACACCGATGCCTGGGCCATTTGGGAGATGACTTAAACCTGAGTCTCTAGGGAATGGGACCTACTCGTCCATGTTGTAGTTCATAAACTTTCCAGGCGGTTCTAACGAACAGTCAGAGTTGAGACGCACTCAGATATGACTGTAGCTTTGTCTTTGAGATGCTGAGGTTCTAAACATTCCCTAAAAGGGAAGCAGAATTCTCACCAGGGAACCAGCGAGCTTCAGGAGGGCCCTGAAGTAGACATGCTCGTTCAACTCAGCATTGGCAAGGGTAGTTTGAGTGATGAAGACAAAAGCAAAGTAGTTGAATTTTTAGGTAAATATCTCAGTACACGTAGCTGAACTGCAAAGATGCTAAAGGGACCATGAAAGTTGAAAGATACAAACTATCATCAATGCCACCCAGACTGGACTCCTTCGCACAGAGTGGGTACTCGGGAAGTATTAGTGACTACGTCCACGTGCCCTCATAGACATGCAAAAACTTGTGTCAGAAGTTCTAGAGGTTTACAGGGCGCCTGGGTGGCTCAGTCATTAAGCATCTGCCTTCGGCTCAGGGCGTGATCCCGGCATTCTGGGATCGAGCCCCACGTCAGGCTCTTCTGCTAGGAGCCTGCTTCTTCCTCTCCCACTCCCCCTGCTTGTGTTCCCTCTCTCACTGGCTGTCTCTCTCTCTCTGTCAAATGAATAAATAAAATCTTTAAAAAAAAAAAAGTCCTAGAGGTTTAACAGGTCATCAAGCCTATAGGTCCCTGGCTACAAACCCATGGAAAAGATGTGACCCCAAGAAAGCAGGAGCCACGGACTTCAAATCCTGTGACATCTGCACCAAGCACGTGCCAGGCTCACTGAATGAAAGAAGGAAGTCCGTACCCGCCATTCCTTTGACTTTCTGCCAAGTGATTATGATTTCCACAATTGTGCCAACTCAGCTGGGGTCCTGTTATTTTTCTGAGGGACATCTACTGAAAAACAACCTGTATCCTAGATGTGCTCTACAGGTAAGAGAACATGGTCCAATGAGCTCACTGTAAGCTTTTAAACACTTCTGTACCTGGAGAGCCAACACACATCTGGGGAACATTTTCATGCTTATTCCTATGAAGTCAAGGACCTCTTTCCCCTGGGGAATGCAGCCAAAGCCTCTCTTCCAGAGCGAAAGAAAGGAAGAAGGCAGGCTGGTTTCTTGGCATGATAACATACTCTTTATGAAAAGTCTTCCGCGTGCTACTTATAAGCCATCAGGCAGTTAAGAAGGACGTCACCTGGCCACCCTTCAATCAAAGTCTCAGCATCAGGAAGGGGTCACCCATATGTAGCGACAGAGCCAAGGGAGCCAGGAGGCCCAAGGTGCTTGGGGCAGAGGCCAGGGCTCCCTCATCACCACATAGTATTCTGCAGGACATTTAAAGAAATTCACAAAATGTTTCTCAGATAAAGAAATGTCCTCTGCCTTCTCCTTGTCCCTGTTCTTCCCTTCTTGCTTTTGCTTTAGTCTCTTTTTCTATTCTACTTTTCCGATAGTGAAATACTTGGCCCCAATATCCACTGAATTATCTAATTTTCTTTTTTTTTCCTTTATAGATTCTGTACTGGATTGAATAGTGTGCCCCCCTCAAAATTCATGGGACGAGGGAGGTAGAGATTGGAATGATGCATCTGCAAGCCAAGGAAGCCCAAGGATCACCAACAACCACCAGAAACTGGGAGAGGCAAGGAAAGACTCTTCCCTTGAGCCTTTGGAGAGCATGGCCCTTCCATCACCTTGATTTCCGACTTCTGACCCCAGAAATGTGATGGAATAAATTTCTCTTGTATTAATCCACCCTGATTGTGGCGATTGGTCATGGCAGCCCGGGAAACTAATATTGAATGGTTGAATGAATAACAAGGTCTCATTCACTCATTCATTCATTCTACCATTCAGTCAGTCAGTCATAATCCTTACCTAAGAAGTTCACAGTCCTAAGGATAAAACAGGCATTTAGGAAATAATTACACACTAGGAAATCTAGTTAATTTCAACTATAATGAACACTAGAAAAAAAAGTACGAGGTTTCACACAACTCTCAACAGGGACACTTGGGACAGTTGCTGACTTGGGTGTTCAATATCAGGCATCAAGCAGCTCCCATGCTCCTTTGAGGATATCCAAACCCAGGCATGTGCTTGCTTCCTTTAGGGCCATTTCTAAAGCATGAGTGATTGGCAGGGAAGCAAAAAGCTCAGATATTCTAAACTTTTTGTGTTTTAGGCTGCAACATTCACTCTATCAAAAAGCCAAGAATTCCCACAATGAGGCTACTAGCACTAAAGCCCCAGCCATCTACTATATCTGCTAGCAGTGGAAACAATATTATTATAGAGAGAAATTCCCCCGAAACACTCCCCGCCACACTCGTCCCTGATGTAAGCACTGCTAACTACTGCTGGCTATCTGTCTCCTTAGCGCTTGCAAACATTAATCTCTACACATGCAAATACATAGAACTCTTTTTTATGTAAACACCACATTATTTGTTGCCTTTTTTTTTCTTCTTCACGATATGCCTGCAAGACCTTCCCAAGTCAGTATATACAGGATAAGATCTAAGAAGCGACTGCATGGTCAAAGTCGGGATATTTTAATTCTGAAAGACAATATCAACTTGACCTCCAACCATCCCTAAGGACAGAAGTAACAAATAGTATTCAACTCTGGTAAGCAACTCAATCTTCCCGTGCCTCAGTTTCCTGACTTGCAAAAGGGTAATTAGTAACCCAGCCCCTGCCCACCTCCCAGGATGCTGGTGAGGACCAACTTAGACGGACTGAGGGTCTTCACTGCTAACCACGTGGTATGGGCACAATGTTGGGGATGACACAACAAGGGACTCAAAGGCAGCTGGGTCGGGTAGCCAGAGCCGCAGCCCACCTGCTCCCATTGCCTACCAGCGCTTGGAAGTCACCGTGCTGTTTGTCACCGGCATTGTTAAACGAGCACCAACCAAGCCTCCTCAATTGCAGAGAGAACAAGGATAGGCTCAGCCAGGCATACAAATTGCAGGGCTTCCTTAATATATTCAGAGCATGTACACTTGGCATTAATTTAAAATCTTTCATTGCTCTTCTTATCAGGGTAAAGGACATTGGTGCATTTTAGTGTTATCTTGAAGTTAATTTGAGGCTTTAAATATTTAAGTGTTTGATAACTTGTAGTCTGGAAGGATGAAACACAGAGAACCATAGATTGTATTTATTTATCTGCAGGTGAAAGACAGGACACCTTCCCCTCTTGAAATAACACTGACTTTTAAAAATGTCTTTTTAAAAATTCATTTTCAGGCTATTGATTCTTTCAAAATGAAGATGCAGTATCCAAGAGGAAAAGAAAGAATTTCTGAATAGTGTCTGATTCTGCAGAATATCTGGGTTAGAATACTCAGCGATCTATGCAAGTGGGCAAGGATATACATCTGTGATGTGAGCTGTGAGCATCTTAGAACCCAGCCCTGTGACCTCTGTCTCATTTCAGCAGCACTCACCCACCCCAGCAGTACTGCCATGCCACCAAAATGTACCACGGAGCTGTTCCTTCCATTAGAAGGTATGTCTTTTGCTGTTTCCTAGGATGAATGATGATTCTCATCAAACACTCTCCATTTCCCAGTCAGGTACCCTTGGCACAATTCATTCATTCGTTCACTCAGGAAGTCTACAACAAAGAGCTGATAGCATGGCATGACGGATAAAAGCTCCCCACCCAGGTTCAATCCCAGCTCTGCTGCTCACCAAATGTTTCACCTTGGGCAAGGATCTCCTCCATTTAAAGCAAAATAGGGGTTTTTATTTTTTTTAAAGATTTTATTTATTTATTCGACAGAGAGAGAGACAGCCAGCAAGAGAGGGAGCACAAGCAGGGGGAGTGGGAGAGGAAGAAGCAGGCTCATAGCGGAGGAGCCTGATGTGGGGCTCGATCCCATAACGCCGGGATCACGCCCTGAGCCGAAGGCAGACGCTTAACCGCTGTGCCACCCAGGCGCCCCAAAATAGGGGTTTTTAAAAAGCACCTTCTTTGGACACTCTTTGAAGACTAATTATATAATGCACGAAGTGATGAGCATAGCACCGGGTACGCAGAAGTATCATATGGAGGCTACACACTGCTGTTAACACTCTGAGCTGAGCACAAGGTCTGGGCGAGGCATGGGGGGTGGGGCAAGATAAAGGAGGACAAAACTACACCTACAGCTTGGGGCCCAGATAACAGATGCAATGTGAGAAAGCCATAACAGCCTGAAGAGGAGTTTCAGAAGGTAGAACAGGCTGCAGCATGTGGGGACCCCAACACCCAAGGATGTGCAGAGAAGTAACACCAGGCACTAAGACCATGGAGGACACGTCCCCAAGGCTTCCTGGGACCGAAATAAGCTCAGAGTAATTGGAACCTTGGGTAAGGGACAGAGATTTGTGGAAGAGAAGACTGGTTTTGAAACATGAACAGACACTACTTGGGGCACTTTCACCAATGCTGCCCCATTCCACGGAAAGATCATTTGGGACTGAAGAGGATAGCACCATGAATGCTGACCAAGACATGAGGACATTATTTTGTTAGAAGTGGGACCGCCGATGAATTCTGAGCAAAACAGGGCATGGATGTAATCAGAGCTAGGTTCCAGGAAGGGTAATCTGAGAGCAGTGTGAAGAACAGGTGAGAAAGCAAAAATTTAGAAGTAGGGAGACCAGGTGGGGCCTCACGGGATGCTCACTGCCACATGATTAGAATGGGGCTGGTTACATAAATCATGATCTGTTGCTCCTCTGTCTGCGGGACCATTCCCAGCAGCCTTCAAACATGCTATCCATGTCTCCAATCTTGGATAGGGTAGGAAGAAGCCCATTGGGGTCAAAGGAAAAAAATTTTAAAGATCATTTAGACAACAAACAGAAAAATATGAAAATGTCCCTTTTTACTGGGCAACCTAACACCAGCAAGTCAGTTTCAGGAAAACAACGTCATCCATCATAGTGCTGTTGTGATTTGAACTTTATTGGTACCGTACCTGGACATTTAAGTGTCTAGAAACTGCTTGGCAAACAATAGGTGCTAAAAGATGCTCTGGAATGGTTAAGTTCAAGTGAGAGCTAACAGAAGCCTGAACTCAGAAGCCATGGAGAGGGCAGGACAGTGTAATATCTAAAGATACTAGCAGCACCAGCAGTATGTGGGTACACACAGGAAGCGTTAGGGACAAAGGAACAGGAAGTGGTAGGGATGTGATCATTTATTAGCAGACATGTCTGAGTGCTGACTTCATGCCAGACACCACCGTGGTGTCTGGCGACAAGGAGTTAAACAACACATGGTGCAACAGGACCCTAAGGGTGTCAGTGTCATGAGTGGAAACACAGAGCCATGGAGGAGACAAGAGCTTGGGAAGGAAAGCAAGAAGCCCCCTTGTGAAGTATTCCATTTGCACAGAAGCTCCAAATGACACCTGGTAGCC
Source organism: Ailuropoda melanoleuca (assembly GCF_002007445.2). Classification (NCBI taxonomy): domain Eukaryota; kingdom Metazoa; phylum Chordata; class Mammalia; order Carnivora; family Ursidae; genus Ailuropoda; species Ailuropoda melanoleuca. The sequence continues at coordinate 125,028,694 of NC_048223.1, forward strand.
AGCTCTCGGCTGGACTCTATGTGTTTGGCTTCATGTGCCTTCCCCACTCTTAAGCCCTTACTCGCCAGGACTCCATGCTTATNACCTGGTAGCCAGCTCTCGGTTGGACTCTATGTGTTTGGCTTCATGTGCCTTCCCCACTCTTAAGCCCTTACTCGCCAGGACTCCATGCTTATACCTAGAATCGGCAAAGTGACCAATACATTGAACCCCAATTTAGGGTACAAGACCATTAACTTGAAAATGCCTATCTTCTTAGCCTAGTAATGTAGCATGAGAAATGGATGGAATTAGGCCTGGACAATGATGCCTTTCTTCTTGGGAAATCAAACTTGTCCTGGGTCCCTGATGATACCCTATTACACACACCATTATCTACTCATTCAATCTACAGACAGTTATCTTCTATTTTAAGGAATCATGATAACTCATTATGGAAAAGAAAAAGAAAAGATCAGGCACACTTCATTATGAGTTTTCCCTCAATTAGGTAGGGATCTCAGTGGATTAATATTCAAAAAGATGTAGGTCTTTCTTCTGACCTAGATTTTCACGGGTTTTCTCAACATTAGACAACAGATAGCAAGATAAAAATCTATGATATGTAATAAACAAACATATGCATTACTGCATTTTAAAGTTTCCCCAAGACAACTGTTTTAGCCATAATAACTTGATAAAAATAAAGAACTTCCCTATACTGGATTTTTTATGATTTTATTTTTACGTAATCTCTACAGCCCACATGGGGCTTGAACTGACAACCCCAAGATCAAGAGTCACATGTTCTTCCAACTGATCCAGCCAAGCACCCCCACACCCATACTGGTTTTTAATGATTTTCTTTCAAAAAATGTGATGGGTATGATAGAAAAAGTCTTAAGATTGGTATAACAAGCTTGCTTCTTCAACAATCAAGTCATTTGACCTCTATTACTCATATTCTCATCTGCAAAAATGGTTAGAATGATAATCACTTCCCATCCTGTCATGAAGGTTAATAATGTACTTTACAAAATCATTATGACATATTCCAGCAAGAGCAATTACTACTTGTATTCATTTGCTAAGTAAAAGAGTTTTAGGTGAATAGATGGATTATTAAAAATAATTGTCTTAAGCTTGTTGTAACTACTAATTACATATATTTTCCTCAAGCTCCTGCAAAACCACCTGCTTATTTAAAAAAAAAAAACAGTCAAAGCATATTTATTTTCCCAAATGGCCTTAGCCAATCATTGTCACCACTGCTCCCCAAAATTTTGTTAGTGCCTCCATCCATTATGGGAACATCCCTTAGGTGACCCTCATATTTACAATATGCATTATCAATTTTCAAGTATTTGATATTCTTTGGGGTGAAAGAATACGTAAATAAAATGGAAAGGCAGGAACCTATTAAGAAAAAGCACAGAAGTCTACTCATGAACAAAGTCTCCATGGATTATCTGGTGAGTAACTGAAGCTAGTCTAAGAACTCGAATTTCACGGAAATGCGTTTTCTTTCACCCTGAGCAAAGGATTTTTATTCATCCCATTTGTTCTTAAAGCAGAGCAGCCCAATATGGGCAAAGCAGGTAATAAGGCAGCGTGAAGACACTTCGGGCCATACCATGTCATCAGTACACAGGGCCAGAAGGACAATAGCCCGAAGATGGTAAAACATTGGGATTTTTTGACCACCTAACTCCCATTCACTTCTTTGGAGGAATGAGCTTTATGCCCCACAGACACCTGCCTCTTTTTCTCCCCCTTCCCTTCTCCCATACCTCCCTCCTTGCATCTCATTCTCTCCCCCTTCCAAAACATTTATCTCCCAAAATGCCAGTGGTTCAGAGAAGAATTGCGGGTTGGTAGGGAGAGAGACAATGGAAGGAGTGGGAAAATGCTGTAGAATTTTGAGTTGTTCTCATCATTCCAACAGTTTTATTTCATTGCTTGCTTATCTTCTGATTTTATCCATCTCCCCATTGAGGTCTCTGCTCATACCTGAGTTTCTCTTCTCAAAAGGTTGCTATGCATTTGCGTTTAAATTATCTACACTTTAGCAAAATGTTCATCTTCTAAAGCTACCCTCTTGTCCTTGGCCTTCATACTAAATGAAGGTGAGGATTAAAATTCAACTGTTTCCGCCCCTGCTTTCTTTAATGAGAAAAACAAAATTGGGTTTAAAGTAGATTAAATAACTCGTTTGATGTCAATCGAGGTGAAGCTGAAACATGAGGCATTCAGCAGAAACAAATTCATGTTTTTTACCATTTAAATGTCCTGAGGGTTCGAATCATTTAGCCTTTGGTGACATGCTGACCCCGCGGCTCTGTCCATCAGACTGGATGCTGAATACTTTGAATGTGCTGTTACATCCTGTATCATTCCCACAGCGTACAGCATCACACCATGTAAGTATACACAGATCCCCAAACTTTAACATACTTGAGAATCATTTGGGGTGTTTGCTATAGATGCATACTCCCCAGTTCTGTCCCAGAACACTCCTTCATTAGGTCTGGGCACAGGACGTGGGCACGAGAATCTAAATTTTAACAAGTTCTATGTGTAACGCTGATGTGGATGACCCCCAGAAAATACCTTGGAAAATCCTGAATAATGGGGAGGGGGGAGTTTCCAGTTAGGGATGCCCTTCACCCACCCTGCAACCTCGGATATGATCAGTGCCTGAGAAACATTTCATACTTAGATCGATTTATAAAGAAACCCAACAGAAAGAGAACTCAGTAGCGTGGGTTCTTTCCAGGTGTTGAGCATTGCTATGATCTTCCTCGCCCCATACTCCACTACACAGGACTTGACATAGATTAATATCATACACATCTATTTATTTCATCCCCATACAAATTCCTTATCCGCACTTCAGAACAGAAGTGAGTTAATTTCAGTAAATCACTCATTGTGTGGCTAAACTATGACTTTTGCCTCCCAGTCTGGCTTCTTTAAGGAGACTCAGGAGGCCTGAGAAAATCTAAAGAAGACTAACCATTAGCAGCAAAACACATTCAAGGTGAAGCTGAATTCTGGGAACAATCACATCTACGACTCCGGGGATTCATGGGTCAAAAGTGGGGAAATTTCTGGTGTAGTAGGGGCTGGAAAATTTCCCAAGCGGATATGACCAGCCACTATCTCAAATATTAAACCAGTGACATAATATAATTGCAGAAACATTTATTTAAAATATATTGAGTTTGACAAACTGTTTGGTTATGCTTTGTCATTTGTTAGTATTTCCTGAGCGTATTAATGGAATGCATTTCTGTTGGGGGCCCAGAGAGACTTGCACGCAAATCTTTGCCTTGTCGCTGACTCACTGTTGGGACGCCCAAGGGCTGTGGGTTCCCATCACCAGCCTTTGAACGTCTTTCCCATAGTGGCTCCTGTTCTAGACACTTTCTAAAATGAAACTAATGTCCCCGTGAATGGTTGGTTGCAATATAGTTACTAAAAGAAGGGCTTGCAGTTCTGAAAGGTCCATCAAAGTTGCCTCTAGTCTGAAAGGTTCTTAGTGTTACTGACAAAGGATCTAATAGGAGAAATTAACCTACTAGCTCCTGACCCCATACCTCTCCAGATGGAGACTCACACGCACTGAACTGCCTTCTGCTACAGCTGCTCTTTTGTGCAAACATTCTCTTTCACTCTGTCTTAACAAAAAGGAATGCCTACTGCTCTTTTTGAATGCCGGGACCACCTTGATCTAGGGCTCCATGAGCTCTTGTTCCTCTTATGAGAATGACAATCATCCTTTAAACAACACACCAACAGATCAAAGATCTGTGTAGCACTTCGCTAAAATCAGAGTGTCGACTCCTGGGGGTGTGAAATACACTTTTCATAATTCCTGCTGACAACATTCCTACTAGACGATTTCGTCCTTGTCATCCTGGTGGATTTGCTGTTGGAGGAGCTCCTGGAAGCAGAACGGATGGGCCATCTGCCATCTGCTCAGTGGAGACAACCCCCATTAAGAGTATTGGGCTTGAATGCATTTGCCTGCAAGATGAGCCTCTCAAAGTGGGATTTCACTAAATCAGTGTTAATCCCACTTACGTAATCTACTACTCGGGTCTTTGTAAAAACAGTGTGATTCAGCAAGAAGCTATTTGGGGTATTGAATGGGACTCTAGTATAAGGGAAATGTTGGTGTCAGCCTCAGCAGTGGCATCTAAGAACCTGTCCCTGCAGGTAATGAATCTTCCACAGGCTGACAGCTGAGCAGGGTAGAGTTTCACTCGACTATAAGGCAGACACTCGAAGCTTACAAGGAACAGAAATAAAAAAATGAGGGAAGCCGACATGTCTGGGACGACAGCAAACTTGGAAGGGCAACTCCTATCCAAAAGGACTATGGAGCTCCATCCAATGCTCCCATCCATGCACAATGAAAGCAATGAGCTGCCAGATTTACTGGTTTTTCAAAAGATTTACTGTTTTTTAGGTGAACGCCACTGAATTTTTCTTAATCAACTTAATGTATGCATATAGTTAGAAAATCAAAGACTTAAAAACTATGGAGACAGTGGAAGATCAGTTGCCAGGGGGTCGGGGGTGGGAGACGAATAGGCCTGAGCACAGAAGATCTGCGGGCGGTGAAGCTACTCCATATGAAACCATATCCACGGGTACACATCATCACACATTTGTCCAAGCCTCAGAATGCTCAACACCCAGAGTGAACCCTAACGTCAAACGTGGACCGTGAGTGATGATGACGGGTCCATGCAGGTTCACCAGTTGTAACATATGTAGCACCTGGTGAGGGACACAGATCGTGGAGAAAGCTGTGCCTTTCAGAGGGCAGAGGGTATATAGGAAAGCTCTGAACCTTCTGCTTAATTTTGCCGTGAACCTAAAACTGCTCTAAAAAAATCAAAAGAAAAGGGGAGCCTGGGTGGCTCAGTTGGTTAAGTGTCCGTCTCTTGATTTCAGCTTAGGTTATGATCTCAGGGGCCGTGAGATCGAGCCCGGCGTTGGGCTCCATGCTGAACGTGGAGCCTATTTAAGATTCTCTCTCTCCCTTTTCCGCTGCCCTCCTCCCTCCCACCACTTGTGTGCCAGCGCACTCTCTCTCTCTCAAAGGAAAAGGAAAAGGAAAAGGAAAAGGAAAGGAAATCTTTAAAAAATCAAAAGAAAAGAAAAACTGAAAAAAATCAAAGGCTTGTACCAACAGCGGCCCCTGTCCTGGCCCCTCCAACCGCTAATCCCATTCAGTAAGCACTACTTTTAACTCCAATTTCTTCTGGAATTTTCTTCTCTATTACTGAAAAGTTTGCCTATTCAGCTCTTTGTTAGTTTAGTCACCTGTTTATTTCCTGCATCCAGAGGATCAGGGCTGGTTGTTGGTTTTTTGTTTGTTTGTTTGTCTTTTCCTAGCTCTCACAGCTAATCCTTCCACCCACCCACAGCCACAGTCTTTGTTCCCCACCCCCAAACCCAGGTACCCCAGGCACCCCAGGCCTCCTCCTGAGCTGGCTTCCTTGTTTGCTGGATTCCATGCTTTTTCCTGATTGTTGTTTTGTTGGAACACGGTTCTGGTCGCTTCCTAAAAACGCTGCTTGAGAGGTACATTGTTTGAGGGCTCACCTGTTGGAAATGTCTGTCTTCTACTCTCCCGCTTGCTTGGGAATTTGGTTGGTACAGAATTCTGCCTCAAAAACTATTTTCCTTCATAAAGGACTAGTATCCAAGATGTACAAAGAACTTCTCAAACTCAATACACAAGAAACAAATAAACAAACCAAAAAATGGGCAGAAGATACGAACAGATACTTTTCCAATGAAGACACACAAATGGCTAACAAACACATGAAAAAATGTTCAAGATCATTAGCCATCAGGGAAATTCAAATCNAAGCATCGAACTTTGCATCGGAATCCGGGGATGTACTGTATGGTGACTAACATAATATAATAAAAAAAATCATTAAAAAAAAACCATTTTCCTTCAGAATTTTGAAGGCATCTCTCCATGGTCTTCCCATTTCCAGGGTTGCACTGGATAAACCTATACTCTCTGATTCACATGACTTCAGCTGTGTCCTGCTTCTCTCTTTTTGCAAACTTTTGGGTCTTCTCTTCATGCATGGGGTTCTGACGTGTTACGGTGACAAAAGCAGATTCAGAACACCTGGGTCTTAAACCCCATGATGCCATTTATGAACTGTGATATCCAGGGCATGTAACTTAAGAGTGTGACTCTGAGAAACAGGCATGAGCGCCTTTCTTTTAAGGGGGTGGGAGGGTGTGCAGATGAATGAGATAATACATCAGAGCCCTTAGAACAGGACTTGGCACAAAGTGCACAACCAGTGAATATCGGGTTTTATGACTATTGATACTATCACCCTCATTATTTGTTCTGCTTCTGCTTTCAGTAGAGTGGTTTGTGTTCTTCAGACCCATTTCTTGAGTTAGATTTTCAGTCCCTCCCTCCCTCAACGTTCTCTCTTCTTGTTTCCTGGAATTCCTATTAGATACTGGACTCCGAGACTCACCCTCTCCGACTCCCACTCTTTCATGTTTTCCATTACTCTTCTATTACTAGTATTCTACCTTCTGCGATATTTCCTGGACCTTTACTGTCCAATTCCTCCAAGCTCACTGATGGCTACTCTATTTTCCATTTCCAAGACCTCGTTCTTTATCCCTGGTGGTTTCTCTCCCATTAGCATCCTGCTCTTGGTTTCTGGATGCACTGTGTCCCCTGATATCTCTGAGAATAATAAGTAAACTTTGAAATTTTTTGTTGATTCCTACAATCACATTTCCTGGGGATTTCTTTCTTCCACTTATTTATTTCTCTCACTTTCATGGGGCAGGATCTCCTCCTCGAGCTCTGGTCATCCTTGGCTGTTTGCTCATATCCAAGAGGAAGGCCTGAAAAAGCTATACCTATGCGCTGGGATTGTTGACTGGGGGGGGCTTCAGCCCAGGGAATCAGGGGCTTTTCTCCAGAGCTCTCCCTATGTCCCTGGAGCAGAATCCTCCAGTGACCCCTCTGGGGACACAGCCTGGCTGCAACATTCTGGAGAAAAGGTAGAGGGTGGGAGCTGGCTGTCCAGGCTCCGGACACAGACTTTCACATAATCCCTGATGTCCAGTTCTGTGCCTCAGCCCTGCTGTCTGTGGCCTAGAGGTTCTCCTTCCCAGCTTCTTGAGGGAACGCATTTCCTAGCTATCCATGGAGCCAACTGCTCTGGTCCAGACTTTCAGTCCATCCTAATANTCACATAATCCCTGATGTCCAGTTCTGTGCCTCAGCCCTGCTGTCTGTGGCCTAGAGGTTCTCCTTCCCAGCTTCTTGAGGGAACGCATTTCCTAGCTATCCATGGAGCCAACTGCTCTGGTCCCACCCTGCCCCCCCTCAGAGCCTGGGGCCTTCCGGTCCTGAGTATCAAGGGGTTCTTAGGAGCACTTTGACTGTTTCCCTCAGTCACTTTCCACCCCTCAACCACTTTCAGGCTCCAGGAAAACAAAATCCTGACTTTCTTAAAGTTGGCAACTAATTCAAATTTTATTACATTCTTTGGTAGGTTAGGGAGGAAGAATGTGTCAGGAAGTCCCAGGCAGCCCGTTGGCCAGTTGCTAAACTGGGACATCCCCACCCCAGCTCACCTATAATAAAAATGCCCTGAAATGTTGTTAAAGATACAGATTTCTAGACTTCACGCCAGGCCCGCTGAATCAGAATTCCTATGGGTAGGGCCCAGGAATCTTCATGTTTAACAAGTTATCCTGGGAGGTTTAGATGCAAGTTCCCTGGGGTTTGTCACGTATGAACACTACGCAGAGGACCCAAACCCGGAGGCCACCAGAGGCCAGCAACTGCTCGCCTATATGCACAACTTGGCTCCCTGGTTAGTTTCTGCTAGTCTGTAGCCGGTCAGCAATGATGTACTGAGTATCCACTTGACATGAGCCTGACTGGGTTGTTCTCATGCACTGTTAACTTTAAGGTTCAGCCCAGGGATGCAGTGATCGCACTGGAGCAGGTAGTTGGGGGCTAGTCAATGTTCTGCCTGGCCCTGTACTGGGACACATTCTCGGCAGATGCAAAGATAAGCACCATCCACAATGGCGCTCCCCGTACAGGTGAATGCACGTATGGGCAGGGAGACCTGGGTGAACACCACACAGCTAGAGGAATGTGTTGTACCCCAACGGTGTATTTGCCTGTTCTGAGGACATAGACTGTCTTCATCAGCTCTGCCCATCCAGCTCTTCACCCTGTGAAGCCCTTAGCAGGTGCTCTATAAATGGTTTTATTGTTATATTAATTAATCCATCTTTGGATATGATTTAAACGGCTGCTCTCCATTCAACTCTCCTGTTGGTGTCATGCCATGGGAAGGTGCCATCTTGGGAAGCCATTTTAGTTCACTGGAAACGTGGCATGAACAGGTCTTACAATTACAAAATGTGGAAATGTGAGCTCACTTAGGGGTAAGATAGGATGCTTGATGCTGATTGTTTACCAGAAGAAGAAAGAAAGCAGGTGGCTGTTTTAAAGAAGTAGAGGGCATGTTCTGTAGAAATTCACGAGAGCAAAGTGTAGTTTGAAAAGTATCATGGTTGATTTGAAATGATAGAACAAGAGTGTATGTGTGTGTATATGTCTGGTGTGCGTGTGTGTGTGTGTGTGTGTGTGTGTGGTGTGCATCAAGGAAGGACAGAAATAATATCCCTTACTAGATGAATTGGCCTTTTTCACATCAGTTGGGATGAACAAGCCTCCCTATCTTGCTACCACTTCCTTGTCTAGAATCTGAGTGCTATAAGCATCAGAAGGGGGATGTAATTTTATTTATTCATTTTTATTTATTTGAGAGAGAGAGAGCTCCAGCAGGGGGAAGAGGAGAGGGAGAGGGACAAGTAGACCCCTGCTAAGCAGAGAGCCTCACACTGGGCTCTATCCCAGGACCCTGAGATCCTGACCTGAGCTGAAGTCAGATGCTTAACTGACTGAGTTACCCTGATGCCCAAGAAAGGGGCATTTCAGATGCTGCTTTTGTACCTAATGAATCTTTCTCAATCAAGGGGGTGGATGATGGGTCTCTGGGTGTGTAATGTTTTCTATCATAAACAAAGGGAGCAAACTGCAGAGTCCATCATTACGGTTGAACAGCTGCCCTTACCCTAGGACTGCAGAGGCTAAGTGGTCACTCAATGCCTTCCCTGCCAGCAGGACCAAGCTCCCCCTGCCTGGGCACTCGGCAACCCCAATCCCACTCTTTCACGGTCATTTTTCTCAGCATTAAAACTTTCCTTCTTCAGGGGCGCCTGGGTGGCACAGCGGTTAAGCATCTGCCTTCGGCTCAGGGCGTGATCCCGGCGTTATGGGATCGAGCCCCACATCAGGCTCTTCTGCTATGAGCCTGCTTCTTCCTCTCCCACTCCCCCTGCTTGTGTTCCCTCTCTCGCTGGCTGTCTCTATCTCTGTCGAATAAATAAATAAAATTTAAAAAAAAAAACTTTCCTTCTTCAAAATCCTTCTACTGAAAATAAACTAGGACTGTTTTGGTAAGGCCTAATAACAGCAACTCCATGCAGTCAAGGATAGTCAAGGATATTGGTGAGGTGTTTACTATATTCCTGTTTATAATGGCAAAAAAATGGAGATCTTCTAAAAGCCCACCGATAAAAAAAATTAGTCAATAGATTATGATACCCTCATGCTATGGAACTCTTGCAATGAACAAGGGAGCTGTTTGTCTCACTTGGGTGGGCACTCATGCCTGATTATTGGGAGAAGACCACTTAGAGTGTATACATACAACTCTGTTAAAAAAGAAAAAGTAGGGGCGCCTGGGTGGCGCAGTCATTAAGCGTCTGCCTTCGGCTCAGGGCATGATCCTGGCATTACGAGATCGAGCCCCACATCAGGCTCCTCTGCTATGAGCCTGCTTCTTCCTCTCCCACTCCCCCTGCTTGTGTTCCCTCTCTCGCTGGCTGTCTCTATCTCTGTCGAATAAATAAATAAAATTTAAAAAAAAAAACTTTCCTTCTTCAAAATCCTTCTACTGAAAATAAACTAGGACTGTTTTGGTAAGGCCTAATAACAGCAACTCCATGCAGTCAAGGATAGTCAAGGATATTGGTGAGGTGTTTACTATATTCCTGTTTATAATGGCAAAAAAATGGAGATCTTCTAAAAGCCCACCGATAAAAAAAATTAGTCAATAGATTATGATACCCTCATGCTATGGAACTCTTGCAATGAACAAGGGAGCTGTTTGTCTCACTTGGGTGGGCACTCATGCCTGATTATTGGGAGAAGACCACTTAGAGTGTATACATACAACTCTGTTAAAAAAGAAAAAGTAGGGGCGCCTGGGTGGCGCAGTCCTTAAGCGTCTGCCTTCGGCTCAGGGCATGATCCTGGCATTACGAGATCGAGCCCCACGTCAGGCTCCTCTGCTATGAGCCTGCTTCTTCCTCTCCCATTCCCCCTGCTTGTGTTCCCTCTCTCACTGGCTGTCTCTATCTCTGTCAAATAAATAAATAAAATCTTTAAAATAAATAAATAAATAAATAAATAAATAAATAAGAAAGAGTAAAAGGGTATGAACCAGTGTATAATAGATCTTTCCAGGTGCACAGAAAAGATTCTAGAGGAATACACACTGAACTATGAATAGTGATTGTACCTGGAGAATACAGTTGATAGGCAGGGAACGATAAAGAAGGAGATTTTCATTTTTTCATTAGAATGGACTAACTTTATAATTTTGAAAAGTCCTTAATCCCCTATTAAAATGCAGATCTCTGTGGAAAAGTTTATTCCATGCTGCCAGTCCAGCCTGGGTGGAACCTGGGTGAGCCATAGAGGGAGCATTTATTATACAATCTGCTGAGAACCAGCTCAAGGATTTTCACAGAGAACGGGGTGGCAGAGCCCAGGCAGAATCCACATGGTGCGGATGCCCTGTCCAGGACCATTCCCCGCCTACAGACCAGAGCAGAGCGTGTGTCAACAGCAGGGTCTGTGGACTGCTACCCAAGAGCATCGCCTTCCTTCTTGGATGGACAAAGACACACGACTGGCCAGCATCAGTCATCTCGTGTCCTGTCTCTGCCAAGGATTTCCTTTCTCAAAGATGCTGCCCATGCACAGGGTGTGAAAACCAGACTGGACCAAATTGTAAATGGACTGGCCCATTACCCATCTCCCGTCTTCCTTTCCATAATGTTCAGATCACATTATATTTTTACACATCAGAGTCTCTACTTGGTCAGAAGAAGTTAAGCCAGTTACACACGGGCTTCTTAAAATGAGAAATAACTGTAGTTCCCATTACATAAAGGAATCTTCGCTTTCCCCATCCTGAGCCCTAACTCCCCTTCTAGTTGACTGAGCTTCTGACTGACACCTGAACATGCCATTTAACTAAAATCAACAAGGGTCAGGATGGCCTAGGATTTTGCTTCTGATCCCAAGCAATCTGCTGACCTTTCTCTGACACCACTTATTATATTTTAGTGTTGGAATCAATTGAGTGGTGGGTTCTAAAGAGAGCCACTGAATACATTTGTGCTTTGGGAAAAAGCAGCCTCAGCCATCCTCATCGATCATTGTTAGGTGGAAGGGGAAAATGCGTCAAAGTGGCTCGTTTTCTTTCAACTGCAATATACCAGCAGAGCGCATAAGGATTCTATAACATGCAGCAACCACTGTGATTTATCCTCATAAGGCATGTCTGAGCCAAAGAGAATGTAAATCTCAGAGAAATCACCTTTCTCCGTTGGGAAAGTGGCTGGGGCCATTTGTCCTCCAGGTATCAACCACTAAGGGTCACAGTGCCCTCTGGTGGCGGTTGCTTTTTCCTGCACTGCACAATGGCGGACTTCTCTAATTGGCCCCACCCAAGACCAAGGCAACTCCATTCAGAGAAAGGCACTAGGCAATGGGAGGCCCCGAGGAAGAGTATCTGAAATTAAAAGTAAAGCAACCAGCATGTAGAAATGGGAATGACTAGTAGGTGTAGGTCTGGCTCCTGTGTGTCATACTGAATGTTGGCACCTTAGGCAAGGCAACTGGATCTATAAGTTCCAGTGGACTCTCCAGACCTGTTGGAAAAGTACCCAGCCATGAAGAGAAGCAGCACTGCCCAGCGAAAGAGTGCAGACCTGGGGGTCAAAGAAGCTGGGTGTGGGACCCTACTTGGTCACTTGCTGGCTGAGTGACATAGGGCAAGTCATTTAGCTTCTATAGTTTGCTCATCGGTTTGCTATCTGTGAAATGGGGAGAAGAAATCCTACTTCACAAGGTCATTGTCCAAGCAAACAAGACAATATGCATCATGGCTTACATTGCAGTGTGTTCCCTCCATGGCAAGTGTCACTAAAGCCTGGTGTAATTCCATGGGCTGTTTTAGGTTCTTCACATAACTTGATGAGATTGAAGGACACAAGGGACATTTCTAAATCAGATGCAATAAAGTTGTGGCCTCTCTCCTCTAAAGATGGAGCCAAAAAATATGAAGAATCTGATATGAACAATCATGCATATTCTCTCTACTTTTCCTTCCTCAGTCTCTCTACTCTTCTTATCCCTCATTCTAAAATTAACAGACCTCAGTAGGTCTCTAAAAACTCTTCCAAATTACTTCCAAGTCAGAGAATTCTTATTTTAAACAACCCTACTTGCTCAAGTCAATGCAAAGTACTTCAAGGAATAAAGCTCATGAACAATGTACCCCCGAATTTTATTTTAAATTGCATAATGGGTAACTGGCCTCTCTGGTCACAGCATTTTCATTAACCAATCAATATATAACCTTGCTTTATGTGTGTTTCTGTTTAAAGACACCTTATTTAATCTATTTTGTTAACTCACTAACATTGGACTCCTAGTGAACAGCACCATAATTCATGTCTGGACAACACTTATCATCTAACACACATATTTTTTCCAAACAGCACATCACAGCCTCCTTGTGCTCAGAAACACTAGACCACACTTCAGCACTGCCCTTGGGGGCCATTTTAAACAGTGAAATTACCAACCAAAAAAAGCACAAAACTAAAGCTGAAAGAGTGGAACTAAATTAACTACATAAAGGACATTTGTTTACAGTATGAGCACCAAAACAAAAAGGCAGTGTCACCTTGTTCCACCCCAGCAGGAAATGTGCACTTCGAGCCGCTCAAATTTAGGCTACTGTGTGCATGCTTGCCCACAAACAGCCCCACCCCTGCAGTGAGTATTGGCTGGAAGCTAAATCTTACTAAGTAGATGAACTCACAATACTGACTTCATGAGTAATGAAGACCGACTCTACCAACAGCTCGCCCAGTGGAGTCTGCGGGCCCAGAGCATGCCGAGGCTTTTTCAGAGAGTTCATAAGATCAACACAATTTTCAAAGTACTACCAACATGTCATTTGCCTTCTCCTCTGTATTGGCATTCGCACGGGTGGTGCCAACAATGGCAGTAAAACTACTGGTATGCCAGCAACCCGTGATGGGGCACACCAAACACCACCACTCGTCACTGTGTTTGTCACCACCAGCACTCGAAGAAAAAATTAGCCAGTTTCACTCAAAAATGTTCCTGAAGCAGTAAAAATTATTACTTTTATTTTGTCTCTACCTATAAGAACACATCTTTAAATGTGTCCCAACTGGGACACATTGAGAGCTGCACATTAAGTCATTCTGCTACATTACCATAGACGGTAGTTGTCTTCAATAAAAGTTCTAGAGTAATTATTTGAGTCGCACACTGAACAAGCCAGTTTTTCATGGAACACTGTTTCTGCTTGAAAGAACTTCTAACAAACTATGGTCATTCAAAGTTGAGTAACTGGTGACATATTCTCCGGGGTAAAGAAAATGAGTCTGTCACTTCAAGGAAAACAACTGATACGATTTTTTGCCAATAATAACATTCAAGCTTTCAAGTGAAAATTACATTTTGGAAAACCTGCATAGGGCACCATGAGCTGGAGGGCCTTCCAATATATTTAAACACTTTTCTGATGTGATTGGTGCTGATATTAACATGGAATTCTTGCTAGTGTCTAATGAAATATATCAACATTCAATAGAGCTGTCTAACTAGGTGAAACAACATTTCCCAAGTGACTAGTGCATGATGTTACGAAATCATGCATGGTTGTAAAAGATCCATTGAAAGTACAAGATAGAAAAGTGGATTTTATTATAACAGAGAATGAAAAGTTCATTGATGTCGTTCCACGCTCTACACTGCAACTAGCTTTTGAGAAACTACCTTTAAGTTTTGAGACAGAAGAAGAATGCCCACAATTGCTTGCGAAGACTATTAGAATAATCGCCCGTTTTCCAAATACACACCTGTGTGAGCCAGGTTTTTCTCGTATGCTTCAACCAAACCTATCACAAGATGTTTCATGAAGAAGCAGGTAAGAGAACGTAGCTGACTTCCAGTAAGCCAGACATTCAAGAGATTTCCGAAAATATAAAACAATGCCGCTCTTCTCATTGTCTTTTTCTTGGGAGATGCAGTTCTTTTCAATGTTATTTATGTTAACATATAGTGGGTCTATTCTCCTTTTCTAATTAATTAATAAGTAATTTCTAATGTCTCAGTTAAGTTCCAACGTCGATAATCTCGCCAGACACAACCCAAATTAACCAAAGTTCTTCAGGGTCCTCAACAATCTCTCAACAGTGTCTGAGACACTGCCCATGCCACACTCCACTCAGTGAGCTCTGCCACCACTTTGGATGCACAGATGCTGGTTCTCACATAGGTTTCAAGACAAAGGTTCTAGCTCTCACTCCCCAGCGATAAAAGAGAGCAGAAAGAAGCTGGTGTCTGCAGAACTTGAGACCCTGAAAACAAGCTGGTAGCCTTACAGATTTCATGCCAAATGGCCTTCCCTTTTCTGAGTCAGTGCAGAACACTAGAAGTTACGTATCAAAGCACTCTGATCAAGCCACGGAGAGAACACTGATCTTCCCAAAGATGCAGCATCTCAGAACCATCGACAGCGGTCCTCCAGGGCCCATGGGCGGAGGATTTGCTGACCAGAAGAACCCTACACTATGTCCTGACCCTGATCAATCTCATCAACACAGACACCCAAACACCAGCCACAGCAGGATTTCTGAACCTATCTCTGAGAGACTGTGAAATCTCTTTGTTACCCCAGTAAAAATGCAACAGAAACAAGACAACAGCCAAACCTGAAAAGCCATTTCAGTTGCTGGTGACACCTCTCAAACATGAGCCAAAAGAGAGAACAACACAGCCTGGCTCTGCATCAGAGGATTAGAATGCCTGCAAAGTCCCACCCCTCTGGGGCCGCTGCACCCTTCCCAGAATCTTCCCCCTCTCTCTAGTTTCCCCCCCTTCCTCCTGAAAACCACCCACCCATCTTGGCTTTCGGGATCCATCTTTCCTCCACAAATCTCTCTCCTGTTTTCTTATATAATCAATCTAGCTTTCCCCCTTCCTTCTCCACTCACCACACAGGTGAGCACAACAAAAACCGACAAACAAAACATCAGGAACCCCCTCGGAAGGGGACGGCGCAGGTTGAAAATCCTGATGTGCAAATGGTTTTGTACAAACCACTTTCTTTCCTAAAAGGCAAATGGCACACAGTTTCAAAGTCCTTTATTTTTATAGGACTAAGAGTTACCCCTGAAATGTGTTTCTAAATTTGGAGTTCTTAAACTAAAATCAGCCTGGTATTAGAATTTACTGAGGATTTTGCCTGACAGTATTGCTTCTCTCCTACTTCCTGTGCAAATAAGCCCTTGGAATTTTCAGGGATAATGCTTTGTCATTAATGCATTGTCAACACTGCCGTGAGTTGTTGTGGTTGGTACTTGCTGCTATTATTCCATTTTAATTAGAAATCTTTATTAGCTTGACTTCATCATTATCACTTTAATTTCTTGCAAGCTATTTGGTTTGCTATATAATGAGATGTCTATTAGCATCCACAGCATCTTTGGCCCATAATTTCCCAGTGCCCAGATTTAGGACTATGTGTAATGGTGCAAATATGAACCCTTCAGATGCCTATTGCCAAGATTTGTGAGATGTTATTACAGATAATTACATAATCATAAATATGTTATGTGTGTGATTTTGTTGTTATATAAATAATCATAGAGTGTCTTCAGACAGTGAAATTTTGTGATTATTAAAAAAGTGTTTCTTCAACTGGAAAGGTGGAATGGGGCAGTCTGGGGCCACAGTGTCTGTGTCTCAAAGAACTAATGTCAAAACCATTAAAGATGCAATGGTTTGTAGCATCTGCTGATAATTCCCAAATCAGAATCTCTAGCCCATAATTTTTCCGAAGCTCTGGTTCTATACATACAACCAGGTTTCACAAACAAACTTGTCATTTCCAAAATAGAAACCATCTCTCCCCTCGCACACCAAACTCACTTCTCATAGCTATTCCAGGCTCGGAAAATGGCATCACTCTTTACTCACTCAATCTACAAACCTGGCTTTCCTCTCTTTCCCAGTCCAATTTCCAAGTACCATCAGTTCTCCCTTCTAGATACTTCTTCAATCTGTTCTTTTCTCCCCATCCCCACTGCTCCCACTCCCAGGCAGTACCATCTCTCAACCGGATTTTTTGCTGCTTTATCCCCCAGCCTCTTAAACCATTCCTGGCACATAGTAGCACTTGTGTTCAGTATCTTGTATTTTCTTCTTCAGATCCACCCTCGCTCCGTGCCCAGCCTCTCTGTCCTGGGCCCAGGAAGCTGACCTGATGGATTATGTCAGTAGAACGGCCTGCTCTCTGCCTTTTTCAGCAGTGCCATCCAACAGAAATGAAAGTCAAGCTACCGACATGAGCCACATGTCATTTCAATTTTTCTGGTAGCCACATTTTTACAAGTAAAAATAAGTGGCCAAAGTTCATTTTAATAATATATCTTATTTAACATGACATATCTAAAGCATTACCATATCAACTTGCAATCAATATTAAAAAATTAACAAAATATTTCATAATCTTTTTCTAAGTCTTCACGACCCTGTGTGTATGTCACACAGCACATCTCAGTTGCCACTGACCACATTTCAAGTGCATATGGCGATGATCGCCATCCTGGAGAGCTCCAGCCAGCGCAGGGGAAGGGAGTAAGATCAGAGTGTTTATGCCCCTAACTCCCTGACTCCCAAGGTCCGCACTGGCTGGCAAGTCCCAGTTCTTGTATAGCAGTCTGCTTGTCCCAACACCACGTGCATTCCTGTCCTGGGGCTGCTGTAAGAAAGCACCACAGGCTGGATAGCCTATAACCACAGACATCTGGTCTCCCACAGTTCTGGAAGCAGCAACCTGAAATCAAAGTGTTGGCAAGGCCACAGTCTCTCCAAAGACTCTAGGGAAGAATCCTTCCTTGCCTCTTCCTTCCCTCCTTCACTCTTCTGGTGAGTGCTGGCCATCCTCGGGTTCCCTGGTTTGCAGACACGTCACCCAATCTTGGCCTCCGTCGTCACATGACCTTCTCTCCCCTGTGTGTCTGCATTTCTTCGTATCAGGATACCAGTCATGTTCAGTTAAGGGCCCAACCTACTCCATATGACCTCATCTCAATGAATTACATCTGCAATGACTCTATTTCCAAATAACATCACATTCTGAAGTTTGGGGAAGGACATGAATTTGGGGGAATAGCATCTAACCTAAGACACCCCATAACTGCAAACTCTTCTGACCAAAGCATGAATAACTCCTCCCTGAGGACTCTGGCTCGAAATCCCAAGCACTACATCTCCATATGCTGGTGGGTCTATTTCCAGATTTTTCTACTTTGTTCCATTGGTCTATGGATGTGCCAATTCCACTCTATTTTATAGAAGATTTATACCATGTTTTAATATTTTAATTCTAGAAGCTTCATAGCATGGTTAACTTCTGTTCCTCCCTTATAACTCACCTTCCTCCAGTTCTCCTAGTGAATGTTCCTTGTTTGTTCTTCTAAATAAACTTCGTAAGTGACCTGTCTAGGTCCCGTTTAAAAAGTAATCACTGATTTTTCTGAGACTGCCTTTACCTTACAAATTGATCTGTGAGGAATTGACATATTTGTGAAAATGAGTTTTTCCATCCGAAACATGGGATGTTTTCCCCTTTGCTCATGGCCCTTTTTGTATCCTCCAGGGGTGTTTACATTTCCTATGCAGGTCTTAGACATTGCTTGCTAGGTTTACATGTACATATTTCATTGTCTTTCTTGCTGTTGTAAACGTAGTCTTGTCTTCCATTATGCTGAGCGGGTTTTTGTTTATATATAGGACATCTATTGATTTGTGTGTTGATTTTATCACTTGTTAATTTACTGAAGTTTCTTACTATTATAGCAGCTTCTCCTTGGTTCTTTGGGTTGTCATATAACCATATTATCTATAAATAGAAATATTTTTTTATTCCTTTCTAATATCTACTCTGTAAGTGCTTTACTTTGTCTGGTTGCATTGGCTAATAACACAATATTAGACAGTAATAAAAACAGTGGACATTATTTCTTGTTCCAGCCCTTGGCAACAAATCCGCAAGTGTTTTCCCATTAAGTAAGACGCTAACTTTGGTCTGAGGATATTTTACATGTGGTAAAAGCATCCATCAATTCCTATATTACCATAGGGATAAGTGTTGATAAAGGGAATAAGTATTGTTACGGGCTGAGTTGTGGTCCCCAGGATTCATATGTTGAAACCATACAAGACATCAGAATGTGACTGTATTTAGAAAAAAGACCTCTAAAGAAGTTACAAGTTAAAATGAAGCCATTAGGATGGGTCCTAATCCAATCTGACTCTTGTCCTTATAAGAAGAGGAAATTTGGACCCACCAAGAGACACTGGAAGTGCACACATACATAGGAAAGACGACGTGAGGCAGCAAGAAGGAAACTGTGTGCAAGCCAAGGGGAGAGGCCTCATAAGAAATCCCCTCTGCCAACATCTTGACCTTGGACTTGACTTCTAGCATCTGTAATTGTGAGAAGATAAATATCCATTGTTTATGCCACCCAGACTGTGGTACTATTGTTGTGACACCTGTGGCAGATTACTACAGGTATGGCGTCTTATCAGGTGTCTCTTCCTTATCTAAGCAGATGGTCACATGATTTAGCCCCTTAGCTCTATTACCCGTACGGCATATCAATATATTTCCTAATATTGAACCATCCTTGCCTTCTGGAATGAATTTCACTTATTCTTAATGCATCCTTCTTTTAATGTGCTATTGGGTTCTTCAAGATAACTTCTATTTTTTTATTTAAATTCAATTAGCCAACATATAGCATATCACTAGTTTTTGATGCAGTGTTCAATGATTCATTAGTTGCATATAACATTCATTTAAAAATTTATCATCAACATTTGTAAGCCAGATCAAATCAGAAGTTTTATTTTTCAATGAAATCTTTTCACATCTGAGGATTAATGACAGATTCACTTTATAACAAAGTTTTCTTCATTTTTTACCCTCTCGAACAGTTAAGGAGGTATTAGAATTATATGAACTTGCAAGATACATCTTATACCTGTTGCTTCTTGACGAGGATAGTTCTTTATTTTTCTATTTCTTCTGTGGTAATCAATCTGTTCAGACATAATGTCTTTACTAGGTTCAATTTCAGTAAATTGTATTTTTCTAAAAATTTTCCCATTTAGGGTTTCATATTTATTCCCATAGAGCTGTAAAAAGTACTCCTGATTTTTTTTATTCTTTGAGTTTCATCCTTTGTCACTCCTAAGTTGCGAATTTCTGCTTTCTGCATTCTTAAGTTGATTAGCAGGTGGTTTGTCCATTTTGTTGGTTTTTACTTAAAGAAATCCACTTTTCAATTTCCTTATGATCCCTATTCCTTTTTTTTTTTTTTTTTTTTTGTAAGTAGGATTCCCGCCCAGCGTTGAGCCCAGTGCAGGGCTTGAACTCATGATCCTGAGATCAAGACCTGATCTGAGATCAAGAGGCAGATGCTTAACCAACTGAGCCCTCCAGACACCCCTGCTTTTCTATTTCCTGATATACTGACTTCTCTATGGTTGGTTATCAAATCTTCCCCTCTCTTTTAGTTTGCTATATTGTTCTTTTTTCTAGCTTTTTGCATTGGTGCTTATTTCTTTTTGTTATTGCCATACGGATTTAATGCTGATAACTATTTTCAATGTATCCCTTAGATTCTGATAGGTCATATTTTAACCTATACTGACCTTTAGGAACTCCTGCAATTTCAATTTGAATTTTTCCTTTAACCCAAGAATTGTTTCAGAGGATTTTTTGGTGGTTGTTTTGCTGGTGGTGGTGGGGTTTTTTGTGGGTTTTATTTTTTTGTTATTTGTTTGTTAACCCCTTATCAGATGTATGGTTTGCAAATATTCTCTCCCATTCTGTAGGTTACCATTTCAATTTTCCTTTGCTGTGCAGAAGTTCTGTAGTCTGGTGTTCAATGAGTTCAATGAGTCTGTTCATTGATTTTAGCTTTTCTTACCAGTGCTTGTCGTGGAAGGATGATTTCGTTAAGGTTGTCAATTTTTGGCTTTTTGTCATCAGAGAATCACACTTGTATTATTTCTATTCCTGTAAATTCATTGAGATCCTCTTTGTGGGCTAAGATTTAATCAATTTTCTTAATGTTCCACATGTGCTTTAAAAAAAGGTGTCCTGGGGCACCTGGGTGGCTCTGTTGGTTGAGCATCTAACTCTTGGTTTTAGCTTAGGTCATGGTCTTGGGTTGTAGGATAGAGCCCATGTTGGGTGCTCGGTGGGGAGTCCACCTGGGATTCTCTTTCTCCCTCTGCCCCTCCCCCAACTCGTGAGTGCTCTCTAAATAAATAAATACAATATTTTAAAAAAAATAAAATAAGGTGTCTTATCTTACCTTCTCTTACCTTCTTACAAGATTTACCTCATTGCTCATGTTGGTTAGGGCTTCTATATTCTTACTAAGTTTTTGTCCACATGGTAGACTTTCAATTGAGAGAAATGAGTTAAGTCTAATATTAACATATTTGATGACTTCTCTTTGAGTATTTCACAGATTCTGCATCATAAGATTGTTGCTGTGTTACTGGGACCCTAAATACTAGTAACTACGGTATCTTCCTCGCGAACTGGAGCCTTGACATCATAAACTGTCTTCTTGGTCTTTTATAATGCTTTCCTTTATTTTAGATTTTATTTAGTTATTTGTCAGAATGAGAGAGAGAGAGAGAACACGCATAAGCTGGCGGGGGTGGGGGGGGCCTGGCAGAGGGAGAAACAGGCTCCTTGCTCAGCAGGGAGCCTGATGCGGGACTTGATCCCAGGACCCTGGGATCATGACCTGAGCCAAAAGCAGAGGCTTAATCCACTGACTGAGCCACCCAGGCATCCCTTTATAATGCTTTCTGATCTGAATTCCACCATGCCAGATACCAAGGTTTCTTTCTTGCATTTTTATCCTTTTTATTTATCCATGCTTTTACATAGTATACATGTGTCCATTCTTTGTTAACCTACCTAGATCTCTCTTTTTTAGGAGCGTCTCTTATATGGGCATAATGTTGGGATGTTCTTTTGGTAGCCAAATCTGTAAATCTTTCTTTTAATAGGCTACTGCATTTATTGTCATAATCAACAAGTTTTGCCTCATCTTCATATTGTGTATTTGCATATTTACATATGTATATACACACCTATATACAAATAGATACATACACACTGAAATACATACAACAGTCTTTCATTATGTGGTCTCTGGTTTTTTTATGTTTCTGTTCTTTATCTTGTGGAAATTAGGAACGTTTTTATTTTTGTAAAAGTAGTTACCTTTATACTAATACCACTTTATAATTCTTTAATTCCTCCTCATTTAGAGCTTTTATCTATTGATCCCCATTATAAACAATATCAAAATTAGCTAGTAGCCTCTTTTTTGCACTCCCATGCTTCTCCTCAGCATCTAATTTGAAATAATATCATCTTACTCCCAGTTAATACCAACGAAGTAATGAATAAGTTTATCCTTGGAACTGTTAACTGAGGTCATCAAAGTCAATAATTCTAATTTTTTTAGTTCAGTGAAATACTATTTAACTGAAGAATCCTGCCCTGCAGGATTCATGCAAACCCCTGCATCCTGAATTATATCAAGGCATTATGGTCAAGAACTGCCTGTTATTGAGCTCCGAACACTTTAAACAGTGGGAGCATAACACACTCCGGGAATGGCTGATTCCCTATACCCCTGATAGCCACTCTGCCCTTAGGGCTGTGTCTCTGTGCATCTTCCAACAGTGGTGAAATCAGTGGGTTTTTTGAGTGGCCAGTGTATGCCCAGCACCACGCTGGGTATATAAAAAAAAACTAGTTCATAAAGTAAATGGCATTGGGACAATGTCTAGCACAGAACAA
Organism: Ailuropoda melanoleuca; assembly: GCF_002007445.2. Taxonomy (NCBI): domain Eukaryota; kingdom Metazoa; phylum Chordata; class Mammalia; order Carnivora; family Ursidae; genus Ailuropoda; species Ailuropoda melanoleuca. Next base: position 125,051,076 of record NC_048223.1, read on the forward strand.
ATCATCACCACCACCACCACCACCATTACCACCACTGCCACTCTGAACAGACATCGAAGCTGACCTCGGGACATTAAATGAGCTGAGTGAGCATATCCTGCCACATCCTGTTACAGACATTTGGGCTTTTTGCCATGACCTCCTGGAGTCTACTTTCCAGTCCAGCCATACCTTTTCTTCCCTCTGGAAAACCACCTCTAACAAGCCTTCACTCCTTGTTGTTGGAGACCTGGCCTCATCCCAGAGGATAAGTTCCAATGGTGAAGCACATGAACAAGATCTAAGCCAATCGGTGGGCAAATCACATTCCCTTTACACACTGGTTCAAGGATATGCACATGACCAGTCAGAGGCAATGAGTTGCAATGAGACCTTTTCTGGGTGTCCTAGGAAAGACACACTATTTTCTCCCAAAAAAATGTGAGGTCTGGAGATGTTGCAGCCCTTTTGTAATCATGAAAAGAAAGCCTGTCTGAGATGTAGCCCATAAATGAAGCCAAGTGACAAGATGTGGAAAAACAAGGTTGGGACATTTTTTTGAGCCATGTCTCAAGGTACCCCTGAATTTTCCCTTAAGTGAAACTATAAGTTCCTTTCATCTTTAGCTGACTGGTGTCAGATTTTGTCATTTCCAACCAAGAGTCTTAGGTGATACATGATCTGATCTTGCTTTTCACGATTTTTATCTTCTTCTATCTGTCTTCATTATATTCCAGGTACTTAGCTTTGTTCAAACAAACCCCTCTCTCTGCAACACGCTTTTGCCCACCCCAGATATCTAAAGTGTTTTCATTTTTCAAGATATAAGTCAAATGCTGCCTTCTCTATAAAGAATTCCCTGAAGTATTCAGGGAAGATGAATATCAACTCAGCAACTTATTCTCAAATGGTCCAGGAAACCAATGTTCTTTGTATTCCACTTGCATCTTCTCCATAACTTTGTAATTATTTTTAAATTTGTTTTAAATTAAAAATTTTAAAGCTCTTTGGTGGGCTTGTCCGCAGTACAGGCAGCTTGACAATGGCATTATTAGTAATGTTCTTCTTGTTGGGGCTGATAGCCCTAAACATGTCCAATCTCCTCAACAAGGCAGATGGGCTCCCTTCGAAACGGGCCAAAGTATCCAGTATTTATCCCGATTCCTGGCACATGGTGGGTACTCTGCAGAAGTTTCTGGAATGGGTGAATGGCTAGGGATGGATCATGCACATAGGCATCAAAGTGTTGATTGTACAGAAAATCCATAGAAAATTTTCTTCAATATTTCATGGGATGTTAGAAAAGATTATTAGTGTTCTAGGGTCTGATCCCTGTCTAAATAGGAGAGGAAAAAGGAGATTTTCCATCAACTGAAATAAATTTGCTTCCTGCAGACTGTGTAGCAGGATAACTGAAGATTCATGCAAGACTAACGGATTCTTTATGAAAGGAATGGAGGCATGAAGGGAACCTGATATCATGCACGATGACAAAGGAGCAATTATTTATCAGAAAAATAAATCAGATTTACTTGGCTTGTGGCACTGTCCCTATTGTAATGCTAAGTACACATTTGGCACAATTTACCTCCTTCTTCCCAATCTCCTTCTGCTTTGCCTTCCCCATATTTGTTGGGGCTTCTTGCATCACATGGTCCATTCGCATGACCTTGTGTATGAGTACAATTGTGTATACGGTCATAAAACCTGCCCAACACCATCAGGACCGGAACACCCCCAAAAACAGAAGTCCCTCTCTTTGGAGTAATCAGTAAGAGGCCATACTCAGCCTGGCTGCTGCAGGCCCGACCCCCAATCCCACCCTCACACTGAAGGCCTAGTCTCTGCTGTCTCAAAGCAGAGCATCACAAAGAAATGCCCGCTAGGAAAATCTAATCCCACCTCTCATGTTATGGAGTCCACTCCTGGCCCTAAATTGCTGTGTGACTGTGGTCAATCACCCAGCATCCTAGGCTCAGGCTACTGGTCAGACCAGTAGAAACCAGCCCTGACCACATGGTCACAGTGAAGAGCAAATACATAGGAAGAACTATGAATGTAAAAGAGTCTCCAGCACACAAAAAAATATCATCAATATTTAGATGTTAAGGCAGTGGTTATAGAGACATCAAGCATCAGAGCAAAAAGAAGGTAAAATGGATTAAGGAAATTTGCCCATCTCCAGGAGGAATGCAATGCCCGACTTCCCCCAAGGTGATGCTGGCCTTCCACCATACCCAGGGCTGATGGCATCACCAGGTAAGTCTGATGGCTGGACAGAGCCATACACAGCAAAGTCTTAGCATGGCAGCACACATTAATTTAACCCACATCTCCCAGAGATCACATCTGTGGCATTTGTATGGCAAAGAGAAGAGCATTCACTCAAACAGCCACTCACATAGACCTGGCCTCCTCGCCAGCATCTTTTCCCACCATCCCTTCCTCCCTGCTCCACATGCTGCTTTCTATTAGCTCTGAGCCACAGAAGCACTTAGACCTCCCTGAGCAGAAAATTTGTGTGGTCTTCCAAGCAGAAGGGTTTTCTTCTTTCCATCTCCCGTCCCCCGCCCCATGCTTCCTAAGCGAAGATCCATCTCTTGGCCCAAGTCTTTCCCATCTCCCCACATCCTCTTTCCTTAACCTGTCCACTGGCCTGGGTGCAGCCAACCCCTCCCTGGCTCCAGAGTTTCCCTCTCCCAGGTTCCAGGCCCGCACTATCACTGTCTACGGGGTACCCTCCCCTCAATGCCCAGCAGACACTCATGCTCACTCCAGGACCAAATAACCTTCACCTTCCTCCTTGGACCACTGCCTACATCAAACTCCTGTAATTCAACCAGTTGGGCCAACATTATTCCAGTCATCCAGCCTCAAAACCTTGACATCACTCTTAAACACTCCCTCTTATTCCCTACCAGCCCTATACCACCCCCCCCATTCTTCCTGCTGCCACCTTTGCTCAGGTCATTATTGTGTTTCCCCTGGACACTAGCCTTCCTGCCCCCCATGCCCCCACCCCACATCTCTTGTTCTTCTTTTTTTTAAGTATTTTTATTTATTTATTTTTGAGAGAGAGAGAGCAAACATGAGCAGGGGGAGCAGCAGGCAGAGAGAGAAGCAGGCTTCCCACTGAGCAGGGAGCCCAATGTGGGACTCGATCCCAGGACGCCAGGATCATGACCCGAGCCGAAGGCAGAGGCTCAACCGACTGAACCACTCAAGCGCCCTACACATCTCTTCTTCTTAGCACAAGTGCCCAGTAGGTCTCCCTAAGTTACAGCTGCAACCCCAAATTTAAAAGCTTCCAGCTCCCGCAGCCACCTCTCACCTTGCTCTCTATAGAGTTGAATTTGCTCAGTGTGGCATTCAAGTCCCTTTCTGACCCCCTCCTGGCCAACACTGATAGCTTTGCTTCCTCCTCCTCCCTCATACCTACTGCACTGTCCCCCGTAACCAGAATATCTGCCCCTGGCCAAGCACAGCCTGGGTTTTCTCTGCTCTGAGCCTTTGTTCACACAGGTTCCTCTTCCTGGAGCACATTTCCCCACCTCCCATCTCTACTTGGCAAAATCATTTGAGCCCCAGCAGCAATCTACCCGCCAGGAAACCTTCCTGGAGCCCTGCTTTTCTGCTGCCTTTATTAGAACCACGGGCATACATGCCCATTCTCTGCACTAGATCATAAATTCCTTTAGAGAGCAGGCTGTGTCTAGCTCCTTGATGAATGCCACACAGCGTCTATCCCATAGTAGCACACCATACTTATTTGTTGTGATAAATCCATTTGTTAAATAAAGTCCCCGGGAGTGGCTCCAATACCTCCTTTGAAATGAACCTGTTACCTCCTGATGTTTTCATCCTCTTGAAATGCTCAGAAATCTGCCCCTACACGTGAACTTTCTATTTTGAATCATCTAGATAGATTTGTTTAGTTGGCAACCACAACACTACTCCTGAAACTTTGTGAAAGAGTAATAATCCAATTCATATGGAATAACAGAACAATGCTAAATAAGGGTTTCTGTTTGTGGACTACAAAATGCCCAAAGAAGAAAGAAATGCTGCTTGAATATTTAATTAGTTGTGATCTAAAGAAACTGAAGCAAATACAAGGAGAGCCACACCTGATTTTTCAATTCCCGGAAAGCTTGGGGGGTACTGTTTCCATGGCCAGGAGAGGAGATGATTTTGTTTCCAGAGTTGAACTAGAAGATTTGGGGAAGTAAAGTAGATTTGGCAAGTCTGAACAGGTTGACAGGGTAGAGAGAGCCAAACAAGGTCTGAATGTTCCAGCTTCAAGGGGGTGTGACCCAGGCAGCCACACGGAGCCCCGCGTCCAGAACCCTGAGCTTGCTCTCAGGCTCTGCTAGAACC
>NC_048223.1:125056632-125078994 GCF_002007445.2 Ailuropoda melanoleuca
CCCCCCCCATTCTTCCTGCTGCCACCTTTGCTCAGGTCATTATTGTGTTTCCCCTGGACACTAGCCTTCCTGCCCCCCATGCCCCCACCCCACATCTCTTGTTCTTCTTTTTTTTAAGTATTTTTATTTATTTATTTTTGAGAGAGAGAGAGCAAACATGAGCAGGGGGAGCAGCAGGCAGAGAGAGAAGCAGGCTTCCCACTGAGCAGGGAGCCCAATGTGGGACTCGATCCCAGGACGCCAGGATCATGACCCGAGCCGAAGGCAGAGGCTCAACCGACTGAACCACTCAAGCGCCCTACACATCTCTTCTTCTTAGCACAAGTGCCCAGTAGGTCTCCCTAAGTTACAGCTGCAACCCCAAATTTAAAAGCTTCCAGCTCCCGCAGCCACCTCTCACCTTGCTCTCTATAGAGTTGAATTTGCTCAGTGTGGCATTCAAGTCCCTTTCTGACCCCCTCCTGGCCAACACTGATAGCTTTGCTTCCTCCTCCTCCCTCATACCTACTGCACTGTCCCCCGTAACCAGAATATCTGCCCCTGGCCAAGCACAGCCTGGGTTTTCTCTGCTCTGAGCCTTTGTTCACACAGGTTCCTCTTCCTGGAGCACATTTCCCCACCTCCCATCTCTACTTGGCAAAATCATTTGAGCCCCAGCAGCAATCTACCTGCCAGGAAACCTTCCTGGAGCCCTGCTTTTCCGCTGCCTTTATTAGAACCACGGGCATACATGCCCATTCTCTGCACTAGATCATAAATTCCTTTAGAGAGCAGGCTGTGTCTAGCTCCTTGATGAATGCCACACAGCGTCTATCCCATAGTAGCACACCATACTTATTTGTTGTGATAAATCCATTTGTTAAATAAAGTCCCCGGGAGTGGCTCCAATACCTCCTTTGAAATGAACCTGTTACCTCCTGATGTTTTCATCCTCTTGAAATGCTCAGAAATCTGCCCCTACACGTGAACTTTCTATTTTGAATCATCTAGATAGATTTGTTTAGTTGGCAACCACAACACTACTCCTGAAACTTTGTGAAAGAGTAATAATCCAATTCATATGGAATAACAGAACAATGCTAAATAAGGGTTTCTGTTTGTGGACTACAAAATGCCCAAAGAAGAAAGAAATGCTGCTTGAATATTTAATTAGTTGTGATCTAAAGAAACTGAAGCAAATACAAGGAGAGCCACACCTGATTTTTCAATTCCCGGAAAGCTTGGGGGGTACTGTTTCCATGGCCAGGAGAGGAGATGATTTTGTTTCCAGAGTTGAACTAGAAGATTTGGGGAAGTAAAGTAGATTTGGCAAGTCTGAACAGGTTGACAGGGTAGAGAGAGCCAAACAAGGTCTGAATGTTCCAGCTTCAAGGGGGTGTGACCCAGGCAGCCACACGGAGCCCCGCGTCCAGAACCCTGAGCTTGCTCTCAGGCTCTGCTAGAACCGTCTTGCAAATACTAATTTTTGCATAAGAAGCTCTGCAAATTACATAGCTGGTCCTGGCCTGGGGCCTCTGAGGTCAGAGGAGCGTAAGACAAAGAAACGCCCAGAAGGTGGTGGCATCGGTGAGACGCCACGAGTCTAATGTCACTTGGTGGGCAGGGAGGGGAATGCTTGCTCTCCTGGAGAAAGTCTCACCTTTGCTAGGAAAGATGATACAAGATACTTTTCTCTTTTGTAAGCCAGTCTCTGAAGGCATTTGTCGGATTTTTTTTTTTTCTATCCAGAAGAACGGGAAGTAGAATTTCCCATGAAAATTTTCAACTGAAAGTTTCCATGTGGAATCACCAGACCAATTAAAAATTATCATATGCAAATGTCTCTGGCATATATGCTAATAAGTCAGCTTACAAATACTCCAGGGTGGCATGTCTTAACTGCCAATTATGCAGCTGCTGGTGTTCTGAAGTATGTTTCTAATTCCCTTTTAGAAAATGATATTACATAACCATAAATAGTTTATATCCACAACTTGAGAGTTTTCTTAAATGGAGCATCTTGGCAAGGGATCATATTTCTATCACACCTAAGAATGAGCTCCTCTGTTAATTAGAAGAACTCAAAAACCTATATTTTGTAGGCAAATGCCTATGCTGGAGGAACTGGAGGGTTTAACTGCAATATTTGTCTCGTGGCTCATTTTGGCTTTGATGGTATGACTACAGTAATTATTGCTTTCTCAGGAAGTATTTAATGAAGATAATAAGATAATCCCGTGCACTACTGCATTTTCTCATTGAATCTTTTTAATCCATTATTTTAATTATAGAAAAAATATTAATTTGTTATTAACCTAACATAAGGTTATATTTTCACGTATGTTACAAAGAATGTAATTTATTATATCTGATTTTAAAGTGCAGATATCTGTATTTATTTATACAGTGAGGTTTTTAAAATTATCTAAATGGAAAGACCAACATTTTTTTAGGGAGAATGGTTGTTCTGTTTATTTAGGAAGATACCCTGATAATCCACTGATGGGGGTTCAAGTTTCCACTGGGCTGGAAACAAGTCCACAAAAGAGTTGGTCAAGCTGCTCTGGATTTGGGGGGCAAGGAGAGGAGACAGGTTGAAACAGAGGGGACCCGAAGCTTTGAAGAACACAGCAGTTGGGGTGCCTGGGTGGCTCAGTGAGTTGAGTGTCCAACCCTTGGTTTCAGCTCCAGTCATGGTCTCATAGGTCATAAGACAGAGCCCCACATGGGGCTCTGCACTCAGTGGGGAGTCTGCTGGAGTTTCTCTGTCTCTCCCTCTCTCTCCCTCTACCCCTTCCCCTGCTTGCGTGTGCTTGCTCTCTCGCTCTCAAAATAAATAAATTAATAAAATCTTTTAAAAAAAGAACACAGCACTTGACACAATTGTGAGCTGCAAGTCAGTGCCAGCCACCTACCTTCCCTTCAAGTTCACGGCCCACACTCATGCCTCATATGCAGAGACCAAGGGAAGGGGCAGTTAGCCACTCAGGTGGCCCAGAGCAGAGACCATGGGTCTGTCAACAACAGAAGCTGAACGCACCCAGGGATTTACTCAAATCGTGAGTGGGTTGGAAGAGGGAACACGAGTAGACCTCTGGGTGGCACTTGGGGATCTCCTGCATTTAAAAGTCTCTATAGGAAACAGACTGAGGGCTGCTGGAGGGAAGGTGGGTGGGGGATGGGATACCTGGGGAATGGGCATTCAGGAGGGCACCTGATGGAATGAGCGCTGGGTGTTGTACGCAACTGTTGTATGAATCACTAAATTCTACCCCTGAAACTTCTAATACGCTGTATGTTAATTAAATTAAATATAAATATAAATAAATAGCCTCTTTTTGGGGGGCACCTGGGTGGCTCAGTCGGTTAAGCATCCAACTTCTGAATTCAGCTCAGGTCATGATCTCAGGGTCATAGGACTGAGCCCCGAGTTTGCCTCTGTGCTCAGCACAGAGACTGCTTGTCCTTCTCTCCTCTCCCATCTCTTTTTTCTCTCTCTCTCTCTCTCTCATAAATAAATAGATAAAATCTTTTTTCTAAAAAGTCTCTTTTTTGACATTAATTTTCCAAAAGAAAATGTTTTGCCCTGGAATTTTTTTCCCATACTAATTTTTTCCCTTTTTGGAAGACCTACCATGACTCTCAACAGAGCTTCTCACTACTTCCCCAACCCCCACCCTGCCCCGGAAAGGCTTTACCCGGGGCCAGGCCCATAGAGGACGAACCATGAAGTCCCCTGACTCCTCTGTTGGGTGTTTTCTCCTCTCCCTTTCTCAGCACGGACTATGAGATGGCCAGATTGCCAGTGTTCCCGATCCTCTGCAGGAAACGGGAGCAACGGCAACGGGCGGCATCGTTGCTGGAGTTACGAGTCCTTAGGGCTCTGCCTTCCCTCCTGTCTTCTCCCCCAACCACACACTGGAAATCTTCGACATACTCACTGACTCCTCTTCCTGCCTTCCCCTCTCAGCCATCATCCACTTCCAATGTGTTTTCTAAGCATCAACTCTGCGTCATGTACAAATCCATAGGCAGTCTTGCTTAAAAGTGATTATTTTCCTCTTTAGCAAGAAATCAAGGAATGTCTGTAAGAAGGCGAAAATATTAGGACAATGCACCCACTGAATTAACAATACAACGTAACTAGCCACCAGTAATACACAGTTGTCACTGGCAACTGGGGCTAAGGTCCCCGCTCTGTAAACCCAGGATTTACCACCCCTGACACCTGTCAATTCCAAAGCCACTTTCTCTTTGTTTCTGGGGGACTCCTCACTCTAGGGTCTAGAAGACCAGGACCAAGTTTGCTTCACTCCAGAGCTGCATACAGCATGACAGCATGACAGGAGATGACTCACTAGAGTTTTCTGCACCCAGATGAAGAGAAATCAGGAAAACGTATGCACATTTGTGAGCAGCTTTCTTTCTAAGCAGAAGTTGCCTGAATTAGCATACTGATGTAGTCTCTTCCTCAGTTCCAGGGAAACCAGCCAAGGGCCTTCAGTACTTGCAAAGCAAAAAGACTCTACCGGTAAGGGGTTGAGAAAACGCGGCTTTGGCTACACACACCTCTGCACGGTCCCCCAAGATGATGTTCTTTTCTGTGGACAGACAGAGCTCCCGACTCTGAAGAGTGTTAGTGATGGAAAAGTGCTTCTTTCCTAAGTGAGGATTTTACCCGCCTTTCTTCCATACATTCTTGAGCCTTCTTACTGAGCGGTGGGTGTATGCCCACGGCAGTTTGGGGAGGCATCGATGGGGTATCAAGGTCTGCAGGAAGGACATGCAGACCTACGCATCACCTCGCTTCAAGAGAGGCTCAAAAGAACATGGGGCTCACGTCAGCTTAGCCCAGCCTGGATGGCAGGGAGGATTCAAGACCTGGTAGCCCAGCTTGGAGAAATGTCCTCATGTCCTCTGGCTGGCGGTAAGGCAAATCAGTGATCCTAATGAAATCAAGCCTGGATGGACTTCTTATTCCTACCAGGGTAAAAGGGAAAAATACCTTCCTATCTTGGTGTCTGGAGCTAGGCAGTCGTGGCTGTGCACCAGTGGCAAGGTGGGCACAGGCTTTGGACCCAGCTAGGAGGGACCGGTAGAGGGCTCTCTCAGTAGTAGTATGGGATTCTTCCACCTCCGATGATCATGGAGCCATCGTTAATATTTTCCTAAAAAGTCAGAACCTGGCCTTGGCTGCACTGCGGGGCCCGAGGAGCCAGGGAGAACGCCAGCTCAACCCCAGTACTAGTTTCCTTTTGCTGCTGTAACAAATGATCACAGCCTTAGTGGCTTGAAACAAGGCAAAGGCATTGTCATTTCTGCAGATCAGAAGTCGAGTAAGGGTCTTAGGGAACTGAAGTCAAGGTTGGTGCTTCTTCCCAAGGCTCAACAGGGAAATCGGTTTCCTTGCCTTTCTATCTTCTAGAGGACTTCAGCATTCCTTGGCTCATGGCTGCGTCACCGCAACCTCGCTTCCATCCTCACATCTGCTTTTCTGACTCTGAGCCTCTTGCTTTCCTTTATGAGGTCCCTTGTGAGTACATTGAGCCCACCCAGTTTTTCAAAGGGAAGCTCCCCACGGCCAGAATCTTAATCACATCAGCAAAGTCCCTTTTGCCATGTAGGATAACCTATTCCCAGGGTCCAGGGACTAAGGCAGCTCCACCCCTAGGGATGTGATTCAGCCTACCACAGCCTTCTTCCCCTGGGCCCCAGGGAGCATCCACAGCTGTGCCCTGCGTGGGAGCCCACTCGAGGGGACAGTGCTGCTGGAGGCAGAGGCAGCAGAGCCCCAAGCTACAGGAGACCAGGGTGAAAGATCAGGGGGAGCTCCCCGCCACTCTTTGTTTCATATTAACAACTAATCACTTTTAGTAAAAGCAAACCCCAAGTGTTACATGCAACATACTTACACTAAATATTATTCATTGTTTATCTGATATTCACATTTAACTGGGTGTCCTGTATTTCTATTTGCTAAATCTAAAAACCACTGAGGAACTCACAGAAGTAGTTTCACGGCATCTGGACGGAAGTACATCAAGGGAGCTAACGTCCTACAATGAAGCCCTCAGAGAGGTTTGCTATCGCAATTACACTACATACAGAACTCACTGATTGTATAAATTACAATCAGAACTCCCTTAACACTTTCTTATTTCCACATTAACACTTCCCTGATCTTAATCTCATTGTCTTTTCTAATGCAGGTTTCTGCATTTTTGAAACTCGGCCAGTTTTTCCCAGGTACTAAATATATATTTCAAAAATGTTATTCCAACCAACGAATCGAATTCAGGGTTTTATTTTCATAAAACAGAGGCACTTCCTGTTGCCTCAATAAACAGATGTGTGGTTCATTCAGTCCAATTCATGACTGACTATCAAAGTTCCTCTTAGACACGTAGAAGGTTGAGCTAACATTATAGCCAGTTATATTCTTCATGTACCAGAAAATTCCAGAGGTCTTTTGTAAAATGCTAGAACTCTTCAAACAGCATTATATGCTGGGTGTTTAAAAAAAGTTTCAAGTCAATTGTTGGGTCATGGAAGCTTTCCTATGCAGTGGACAACCAGAATGTGAGCAAGACCCACCAAGAGTATATATTCTTGCTTGAATTGAACCATAACCTGAATGGTCTAGACTATCCCTGTCCAACAGAAGTAATCTCAGCCATATAATTATAAATTTTCGAGTAGCCACAATAAAAAATGAAAAGAAACAGGTAAAGTAGATTTTAATGGTATACTGTATTTTACCCATCATATCCAAAGTATTATTCTTACAGCATGTAATCGATATAAACAATCTTAATGACATATTTTTATATTCTTTTCCTACTAAGTCTTTCAAGTCCTGAGTGTATTTCACACTTACAGCCCAGCTCAACCCAGAGTAGCCTCATTTCCAGCACTTGCTGCCACACAAGGCTGGTGGGTTCCATATTGGATAGGGCAAACTGACAGTGCACTAATCAGTCAGTGAGTTTTCTAAGCATAGAAACCCAAACAAGTCAGTGATTGTCCAGGCTGATGGGCACTGATGGGTACTGCTGGAACCTCCCAGCATCGAGGAATGTTTTTTTTCAAATCCCAAATAGTCACCCCCGTTTGTTTCCACCGTCAGTCCTTCAAACATGAAAGACAGCACTCAGACACACAAAGGCGATTAATTGGAATCAAGCAATTAGGAGAAAGCTATATGCTAATTTATTCCTTACATCTACAGGAAAACAGCAGCAGTAAACTTAACAGCTCACGGCTGAGGACGAGAAGAGTCACCCACTTCTAAAACAGAACAAGTTCTGAACCTGACTTAAACACAAGAAGGTTTTCAATCCTGTGAAGGCAAAGAGCTGTTGCATTTTAAAGCTCCTAGAGCAAACCGAGATCTGGGGTCCTAGGGCCCATGGACCCCAGGGAAGAGAGGTTCAGGTGAATCTTAATCTTCCTGGGCAAAAGCATTTGGAAACTGGAGTCCCACAGGCTCTTGGGAAAAATGAAGTGACTTTTAGACCCTATGTGACTGTGGGTTGATCTGGTCCTCTCAGACAAAAATGAGATTGTCACCCACTGCTAGACACTCAGGGGGACTCCAGGCTGCAGGTGGGGAGGGGATTCTGGGACATGGAAGGTAACCTGGAGCTCCATAGAAACTCCTTTATCACAGAAAACCAGTGGTCCCAGTCAGCCCCACCCCTGGAGTCCTCTGCACAGCCTGTGTAATGGCGTCCAGCCAGCCATGCAGGGGGTTGGGGGGGAGGGTGGAAGATGGCGCCCAGCTGGAACGGGTAGTGAGTTTCGTTCCTGTGTGTAAGTGTATATAAGAACTCACTGACGTGTCAAACAAATGCCCTGAGTCTAAGGTCACACATTCCATTTTTGAGGTTAATAAAATATATGTTAGGAGTTGTAATTGTTTCTTTGGAGTATAAGATCTTAGGGCGTGAAGGTTTTCACCATTTACAAGACCACCGTGAACACACTAAGATTTGTGGCTGTTGGAACATTCGTACAATGACAACAGGAGCCAAACTCCCACGGTTCACTTTTGATGGAATGGCCACATTTGACAGGGGGAGGCTGGTCTCATTTTCCGAATGTGTTTTCAGTCTCAGTGACTTGTGCTCTTGGTCTGAATTCCACTCGCCAACACGTGATATTTTGGCCCCTTACCCAGAAAAGAATCCTGATGGCACTGCTAGCATTGTTCTCGAATATGAAGTCTTCCAAGCCCCGACCGTGTGTGCACTGGGGGTGCAGAGCCACGGAGAGCTGACGCCACAGCGGCCAGCTGACACCCCGCTCTGCAAGACCTGCAGGGACCCGCTGTCTGATGATAACAGCTGCGTCTAATTCCAATAATCACTTCTGGGAAGTGGAACTTTCACCCAGAAGACTCCTCAGGATGAGACGCCGTCTCCAGGTCCCCGTCTGTATCAGGAAAAGAGGCTGATACCAAACCGCTGAGACTGATAATCTAAAACACACATCTTCCTTTTGGAAGATTCCTGCTGAGGGAGGTTTTTGGAAGAAGTGTAAAAATGTGATGTGCTGACTCCAGGCTGCTTTTATGACAATGTAGCTTCCCAAGGTCGTGGAGTGAACTTCCCTTTGCTGGTCCTTTTGGGGCGTGGAGAGAGTGACAGCCTCCCAGATCATCTGGCTTCACACCACCCTGATCTTGGGGAGACCTCTGACTCACAGGGTACACCCCTCCGGGGTGCCAGCCACTTACACTTGTCATTTTAATAACCCCTCAGAGAGTCTAAGGAACCCACTGCAGCCCAAGGAGGGGGAGGATACATGCTTAATTCTGCGGCCACTCCAGCCACAGGGCACACGCGCCTGGAAAAGCCTGGTGACTAGACACGGGGCTGCTGCACCCAGAAAACCCCCCAACTCTTAAGGGCCTTCAATACAAAGCCGGAGAATGGCTGAGAGCCATGCCAAGTGCGGTTCCGGGGCTGAGCGGCCTGGGTATCACGCGGGCAGTGGTTAGAAACTCAGGATCTCAGAATCGAGTCCAGACACGTGCAATCAGTTTTAACAACTCCAAGGACTCAGATGCTTGCTGAAGTTTGAGACGCCCTACGCTAAGTAACAAGGCTCACAGCTCTAGCCCTGAAAAAGGTTAAAGCCAAATACCAGCCTCCTCAAACAAAAAAGCAAAATAGATGTTGCTGCTCTCCATTTTTTCACTCAAGACTCAGTTGGCTCCCACTCTGTGTTGGAGTCCGCTGGGGCTGGAGACGCGGTGCAGAGCCCACCCTGCTGATTCCTGCCTTGCTTATGTTGCCTCCTTCATGCATCCTGCACACGCCCACCCTCTTTGCACCTAGTGATGATGGCACAACACAGTGCATGCATGTAAGGCCAGTGAAAGGTACACTTTAAAATCATTAATTTTTATTTTAAAAATTACAAGGTAAAACAACAGCAACAACAAAACACAGTCTAAAGAGAAAAAGTAAGTATCAGCACCAGACTCAGGGATAACACAGATACTGGAGTTACCAGATAGGGAATGTAAAATAATTATCATTAATGTTTAAGGATTCTAATGGGAAAAAATGAACAACATACAAGTAGCTGATGGGAAACGTAAGCAAAGAAATAGAAATTCTAAGAAAAATGAAAAGGAAATGCAAGAAATAAAAAAATTGTAACAGAAATGAAGAATGTCTTTGATGGGTTCATCCCCAGAAGGGACACGGCCAAGTAAAGAATCAGTGAGCTTAAGAACAAGTCAATAGAAGCTTTCCAAACTAAAATGCATGGAATGAAAAAAGCAGAACATCTTAAGAGTGATAGCACAATTTAAAAAGGTGTAACAAATGTGTAATTAAAATATCCAGAGGAGGGGCCCCTAGGTGGCTCAGTTGGTTAAGCCTCCAACTCTTGATTTCTGCTCAGGTCATCTCAGAGTAGTGGGATCAAGCCCTATGTCGGGCTCCTAGCTCAGCATGGAGCCTCCTTAAGATTCTCTCTCTCCCTCTCCCTCCCCCCCCCACATGCTCTCTCCCTCTCTTTCTCTCTCAAAATAAATAAAAATAAATACCTAGAGGAAGAGAGAGAGGATGGAATAGAATATTTGAATAATAATGGCAAAGAACTTTCCAAAATTAATAACAGATACTAAATCACAGATCCAGAATCTCAGAGAACACTAAGTAGAATAAATACTAAAAAATCTAAATGCCTATCATCACACCATGTTCGAACTGCAGAAAACCAATGACAGCTAAAATCTTGAAAGAAACCAGAGGAAGGGAAAAAACCCATCTTACCTATAAGTAGACACAGATAAGAATTTTAGCAGACATTTTATCACAAATCATGCAAGAAAAAGAGACTGAAGGGAAACATTTTCTGTTGAAAGAATAAAAAGCACCAATCTAGAATTCTATATTGAGAGAAATCACTCCTCAAAAGTGAAAGTGAAAGAAAGATCTTCTTAGATCAACATAAACTGAGGAAATTTATCACCTGTCCTGCAAGACATATTAAAAAAATTTTTCTCATACAGAAGGAAAATGACGTAGGTCAAAAACATGGATCTATATAAATAAAAGAAACACACAGAAGGAATAAATGAAGATAAAGCAAAACCTTTCCTTTTCTTATTCTTCCTTGATCTAAGAGACAACTATTTGTGTGAAGCAGTAATAATAACAATGTATTCGGTGATTACCCCAAATGGATAAATGAAAAGGATAACAGCCATGGCATAGGATAGAAAAGGAGAAATTGGGGATTCTCCTTTATAAGATAACCTCACTACACACAAAGTGGAATAATGTTATTTGTAGGTAGACTTAAATTGCTTAAAAATGAATACTGTAAACAAAGCAACCATTAAAAAAAATGTTTAAGGGTTTATTTTAGATAGCGAGAGAGTACATACGTGCATGCAAGCAAACAGGAGAAGGGCAGAGGGGGAGAGAGAGAATGCCAAGCAGACTTGGCACTGAGCGGAGCTCAATGTAGGGCTTGGTCTCATGACCCCAAGATCATGACCTGAGCTGAAATCAAGAGTCAGACGTTCAGGGGCGCCTGGGTGGCACNAATATATATATATATATAATTATTTGAAATGCTCAAATCAGAGAAGGCTGAAAAGAAGGCTCCAACAATGAATGGAAAACAGTTATAAACATAGTTGATATTTATATTAATCCAAATACATCAATAATCACATTAAACATGAATTGTTTAAATACTATAATTAAACACAAAGATTGTCAGGGGGGGAAAAAAGACCCAAATATATGTTGTCTATGTGAAACTGATTATAAAGTTCAATGTACAAGAGTGGGAAAAAAGAGCATGTTAATACTAAAGAAAGCCGGAGTAGCTATATTAATTTCAAACAAACCAGATTTTAAAATAAGGAAAATTATCAAAGGAACCACATAATGACAAGGGAGTTAATTCTCTAAGAAGGCACAACAGTCTTGAAGATGTATGCACTTAACAACAGAGCATCAAAATAGATACAACTGAATGGAGAAACAGACAAATCCACTGTTAAAGTTAGAGCGCAACACTTCCCTGTCAATAATTGATAGACCAAGTAGACACAAAATGAACAAGGACATAACAGACCTGAATAATACTAGCAATCAACTTGATCTAATTGCCATTTATCTAATACTCCCTCCCACAACAGCAGCACATACATTCTTCCCAAGCTTATATAGAATATTCAGCAAGAGGGACCATATTCTGGGCCACTAACCACATCTTAATAAATTTAAAAGAATAAAAATCACAGACCACAAAGGAATTAAACTAGCAGGGATATAGCTGAAAGTTCTCAAAACTTTGAAATTTAAGCAATACACTTCTAAATAATATGTGGATCGCAGAGGAAGTATCAAGAGAAATGTAAAAATACTTTAAACTGAGAATACAACTCATCAAGATTTGTGGGATATAGTGAAATCAATGCTTAGAGGAAAATACACAGCATTGAACTACACTTGTTAAAAAAGAAAACTATAATTGCAACAATCTATCTAACCATTCATCTTAAAAAACTAGAGAAGGAAGAGCAAGTTAATCCTAGAGCAGGAAAGGAAAAGAAATACTAAAAATTAGAGCATAAATCAATAAAATTGAAAACAGAAAAATAATAGAGAAAAATCTATAAGCCAAAAGATCAATAAAACTGATAAAGCTCTAGGCAAACTCACCAAGGAAAAAAAGAGAAAACACAAATTATCAATATCATGAATATCCCATGGATATTATATGGACATGATATCATATGGATATTATATATTATACATACAGATATTATAACAGGAAGATACAAATAACTCTACACCCACGAATTTGATAATTTAGATAAAATGTGACAATCCCTTGTAAAACGCAAACTCACACAAGGAGATACAGACAACCTGAATAGTCTTATATCTTTTTAAAAAATTGAATTAATAATTAACACCCTTCCAAAAAAGCAGCACCAGATCCACATAGTTTCATGGGTGATCTTTGCCAAACATGTAAGTAAGAAATAATGCCACTTCTCCATAATATCTTCCAGAAAATAAAAGCAGTGGAAACATTTCCTAATTCATTTTACAAGGCCAGCATTACCCTAATAACAAAATCAAATAAAGACATTACAAGAAAGGAAAATTACAGACCATTATCTTTCCTAAAAATAGACTCAAAAACCCTCAGAAAATACTAGAAAATCAAATCCAACAATGCATAAAGTCCACAACCCAGTGGGATTTACCCTAGGAATGCAAGGATGGTTCAACATGTGAAATTCAATCAATGTATTCCACCACATTAAAAAACTAAAGAAGAAAAATCATATTGTCTTATGAATTGATACCAAAAAAATCTGACAAAATTCAACACATGTTTATGATTAAAAAAAAAAAAAACACCTCAGCAAACTAGGAATAGAAGGAAAGTTCCTTAATCTGGTAAAGAACATCTACAAAAAGCCTACAGTTAATATCATACATAATGATGTGAAACTGAAAATTTTTCTCTAAACTGGGAACAAGACAAGGATATTCTCTCTCATCATTCCTATTCAACATCTTTCTAGAAGTATAAACTAGCAAAATAAGAAAAGGAAGTAAAACGTATGCACATTAGAAAGAAAGAAAGAAAACTTATTCTTAGTAGAAAATGCAAAAACCCATAAAAAAAAAACCTCTTTGAACTAATAAGAGAGTATAGCAACATTACAAGGTTAACATACCAAAGTCAATTGCTCTCCTAATACCAGCAATGAGCAATTGGAATTTGAGATGAAAAATGAAATAATTCACAATAACATCCAAAAAATGAAATACTTAGGCATAAATCTGACAAAATATATGTAGGAGTGACATCTGGAAAATCATTAGGACGCTGATGAAAATCAAAGACCTGTATAAAGAGAGACATATTCCACATTCACGGAATGAAAGACTCAGTATTGTTAAGATGTAAATTCTTACCAATGTGATATGTAGATGTGACTTAATCCCAATTAAAATATCAGCAAGCTATTTTGTAGATATCAATACTTCTCCAGTTTATAGAAAAAAGCAAAAGACCTAGAATAGCACGCACAATACTGAAGGAGCACAAAGCTGGAAAAGCCACACTCTCTGATTTCAAGAGTTACCACAAGGCTACAGTAATCAAGACAGCATGATATTGGTGAAAGAATAGGCACGTATGATCATTAGAACAAAATAAAAACCTAGAGAGATACCCACACAAATACAGTCAACTGATCCTTGACAAAGAGGCAAAGACAATTCAGTGGAAAAAGACAGTCTTTACAACAACAATAATAACCCAGACACAGAACTTACACTTTACACAAACATTAACTAAAAACAGATCATGGACCTAAACATAAAATGCAAAACTAATACAACTTCTTGAAGAACACATAGGAGAAACTCTACATGACTTTGGTTTTGGTGCTGAGTTTTAAAATACACCACCAGTGGAATGATCCATAAAAGAAAAAAATTGATAAGTTGGCCTTTATTATAACTAAAACATGCTCTGCGGAAGACACTGTTAAGAGACTGAAAAGATCAGGCCATGGAGTAGGAGGAAGTATTTTCAAAATACACATGTGATCAAGGATTTGTATCCAAATACGCTGGTGAAACTCAGCAGTAAGAAAACAAACAGCCCAATTAAAAAATGGGCCAAAGATCTGAATAGACACCTCAACAAAATGATATACAGATGGCAAGAAAACATATAAAAGGATGCTCAATATCACCTGTCCTTAGGGAATTGCAACGTAAAACAACGACGGGATACCAGTGCACACCTAGCTGAATGACTAAATCCAAAACCAAAACCTGACAATACCAACTGCCGCAAAGAATTCAGAACAAAAGGAACTCTCATTCATTGTTGTTGGAAATGCAAAATGATGCAGCCTCTTTGGAAAGCAGTTTCTTACAAACTAAACATTGTCTGGCCATAAGATCTAACAGTTGCTCTCATAAGTATTTACCCAAATGATCTGAAAACCTATGTTCACACACACACAAGAACTGCAGACACACGCTTATGACAGCTTCATTCAGAATTGCCAAAAACTGAAAGTAACCAAAATGTCCACCAACAGGTGAATGTATAAACAAATTATGGTACATCTGTAGAATGGAATATTATTCAGAGTCATCGAATCATGGAAAGACATGAATTAATCCTAAATGCATACTGCTGAGTGAAAGAAGCCAACCTAAAAGGCTATATTCTATGTGATTAAAATTCTATGATATTCTGGAAAACATGGTTTACTGTTCTTTGGTTGCCAGGGGTTCCAGGTGGGGGTGGAAAGGTTGAGTAGATAGAATACAGGATTTTTAGGGCAGCAAAACTATCTTGTTTGATATTGTAATGGTGAGTACAAGACAATAGGCATTTGTTAAAACCCATAAACTTGACAACACGAAAAGTAAATCCTAATGCATGTAATGGGCAAAATTATCAAAAAATCATTGGGGGATCCCAGGATGGAAGACAGAATGTGACAGAAGAATCTAGCTGTATTTAAATAATATATGAAACAAACTCACTGAACAGGGTGAGCAATAAGGTACGGACCTAGAAAATCCTGGAAAGGAGTAGAGGCTGTAAGACCAAAGGCAAAAACAACAATACATAAGCAACTTAGCTGATAAAATTGTTTGCCATGGAGATGTGTTAACAATTCCATTATACATTTATATGAGCAGTTAAAAAATGGCAGGAGCCAGGTTTCCCAAGTTGAAGTGGGGGATACAGATAAGCAAGGGGAGTAGGCCAGACAATCCATGTGGAAATGATTAAGGCTGGAGACCTGAGTATGCTAAACTCATGCTCAGCTTGATACAGATACAGATGGTTACACACAGAAATGTTTGTAGCTGTTTGTATAGACATGGTTCAGTATACACACAGGTATCTGTTGCTGTCAGCTGAGAGGACCTAAAAGAAATAACAGCCCAGCAGCAATAAGCATAACTAGCAACCAGCTGTTGGTTTCTAATACCATCCTCCGACAAGAGGGAACAGGGCTCCTTAGAGAAATGGCCGATCCTTGGACAGGAAATACACAAGATGAGCCAGGAGAATACAGCAGTGCAAGGAAGTGCCTAAAAAAGAAAGGATGGGGCATAGCAAAGAGTACAGGAGCCCACTGAAAGCTCTCCCAATGGCCAACACCGGAAAAATGTGACTGACGAAATAAAGTTCTCTTAGGTTATCACCTTAAGTATAAAATAAAGATGTGGAGTCCATATGATGAAAATAAATTAGTAAATAAGTAAAAAATAAGAAAGAGTAAACAAATCTTCCATGCAAAAGAATTCAAATCTTCCATGCAAAAGAAGCCCAAGTAATTTATGTAACTATCCCACCTTTAAGAAAAGGGAACAGAGCCCCTCCCTCCAAGCGTGGGCTGTGTATGGCGACTTTCTTCCAAAGAGTACAGTAGAGAAAGGGAGAAACAGAGCCTAACTCCATAGTGCAGAGACACACAGGATGACCTCAGCCAGGTGGTCAAGGTCAGTATCAACAAGTCCTGTTGATAGTATGTACCCTTAATAGGATGCGGTGAGAATAGCACTTCTCTTCTGCTGTCTTCCTCCCAAAAACCAGTAGCCCCAGTCTAATCATAAGAAACCCATCAGACAAATCCCAGTTGAAGGACATTCTCAGAAATACAGGACCAGTACTCCTTAAAACCATCAAGGTCATCAAAAACAAGGAAAGTCTGAGAAACCACCACAGCCAAGAGGAGCCTGAAGAGACAGAATGACTCAATGTGTTGTGAAATCGTAAATGGAACCCTGAAGCAGAAAAAGGACATTAGGTAAAAACTAAGGAAATCTAATAAACTATGAACTTTAACCAATAATAATATAGCAACATTGGTGCATGAATTGTGACAAATATGCCATATTAATCTGTCAACAACAGAGGGTACTGATATGGGTATTTGGGAACTGTCTGCACTATTCTCATACTAATTCTGTAAATCTATTTATTTATTTACTTATTTTTAAGTAGGTTCCACGCCCAGCATGGAACCCCACACAGGGCTTGAACTCAGGACCTTGAGATCAATACCTGAGCTGAGATCAAGAGTCGGACACTTATCTGACAGAGCCCCCCAGCTGCCCTAATAATTCTATAAATCTAAAACTGTTATTATAGAAGGTGATGTTTTAAAAATCAAAGGGATAAGAAGAACAGGTCAAAGTTGAAAGAACTCACGGAATTCTGAAATCCAGGCACCCCTTTGAAAAAAAATAATTCAAATTCTACCAACATGTCCATCAGAACAATATCATTGGTTAATATAACTTGGTTCTAGGTTAAACTAATTGAATTATATCCAATTACAGGCAAGATTCAGATACATACCAAACTATTCAAGAGTCGGATGGGCTGGGGATAATGTCTTAACAGAATGAGTGGCTTATTTTTTAAAATGCTAAATCAGAACATGCAAATCCAGACCTGCATGCTGGCTAAACCCACACAGAGATGGGCAAATGGAATCGCAAACACCGTGCTGCTAATTTGTGGCATCCTTATAACTAAATTGGGCAGTTTGAAGAACACCAGGGAAGAAAGACAAATAAGAAAAATGGCCCTAAGGAGATTATAAACAGAGCCAGAAAATAAGGAAATGAGATTCCAGCTGGATAAATGCCAGGTAAAGCATGTGGGAAAAATAATCCCAAACACAGATAAAGTCACAGGGAATGAGATGCTTAAAAACGCCAAAAGAAATCAAGCAGTGAAAGATCAAATATTAGTTGTACACAATAGGAACACAGCATGTTAAACAGAGCACGTCTGCCTCTTCTGGGTGTGCAGGTGTGACAACGAAACCAGTGGATTCTTCCAGTGTAAAGTCAAAATCTCTGGTCTTCCAGGAAGCTGGGGAGGCCTGGGTGTGGTGCTGGCT
This sequence comes from Ailuropoda melanoleuca, assembly GCF_002007445.2. NCBI lineage: Eukaryota > Metazoa > Chordata > Mammalia > Carnivora > Ursidae > Ailuropoda > Ailuropoda melanoleuca. Next base: position 125,074,061 of record NC_048223.1, read on the forward strand.
CTTCCCAAAGAACAATGAGCTAAAGAATTCCACACTCCTAAAATGCTTGACAAATTTGAAGGTGGTTTTCATAACCAAGCACACTCGACGTGAACCACGGAATACAGGAGTGGGAGAGGTCTTATGAAACCCAACGTCTGAAAATTTTATAACTCATGAAAATGGGAGCATTAGAGGTCATTGGTAGATGACAGAGCTTAACACCATTACTTCTGGAGTGCTTACCACGTGCCAGGCACCGAGCAAAGCACCTTTTATGCATGGCCTCATTTTATCCTCATGACGCCCTCTAAGGGAGGAATTGGTATTACCCCCCCTTAACAGGTGAGGAAGGGGGGGAGCAGGGCAACTGATGGCAAAGGCAGGACTCTAACCAGAGCTGCTAGGCTCCCAAGTCTGTGCTCCCAACCACCGAAGAGGTTGCCCCTTGTTGAGTAAGTATTCTCAAGTGAGCCCCACTAAACACATAGCCCCATGCGGATGGGTCTAAAGACCAGAGTTGTCATGCTGCAAACGGCGTGTTCCAGGAGCAGGAGGTCTCCAGGACAGAGGAGAGGAAGGGCACTCTTCCGATCTCTCGCTCTGCTCTCTCAAGAAGCACGACAGGGCAGCTCCAGCGCCGGGGTGGGGAGAAGACAGGATGCTGTCCATGCAGCCGACGTGGGGAGCTCCATGTGCCCGCACACCTGAGCCCGTCCTCTTACTGAGTCCTTATCGTCAGGAAACAAGACATTTTGATTTCCACTTGCCTGACCCTCCCAGTGAAGAGTCTTTCCCTCTCTTCTGAATTCGGTCAGATATGGGCTTGGCACTTACAGCCAAGTGAACGCTGCAGTTCCCCCCACCTGCTTAGCTAGCTGCTCTCTGACCTTCGCCAGGTACCCAGGTGCTCTCTGCTCCGGGGCAGCCTCTCAGCAGTACCTGGGTCAGCAGGATGGGCCAGAAGTGTCAGGTCACCACCAGGAAAGCTAGGAAGGAACGTCCCCAGCCTCCAGGGCCAACTGTGCCAGAGAGACTACCCAGAAATCAGAGCAGAATCACTCCAGCCGAGTCCGCGCTTTACATGTGATTCTCCACAGAGTCACAGAATCCACCTGGAGGGCGGCTTGAAACGCATCTAACCCAGCCACGCAGCTAGTCCCAGTAGGGGAAGATGTTCGAGACAGTTTCACAAAGTGAGGAACAGAAAGAGAAGGAAGCGCCGGGTCTAAACTCCGGCTCTGCTCTCAGGCACATTACCCACCCAGTGCCAGGTATTTGGGGCTGCTAAGGATAGACAAGTGAGTAAGATAGACAAGTGAATAAACCAGACANTCTGCTGTCTTCCTCCCAAAAACCAGTAGCCCCAGTCTAATCATAAGAAACCCATCAGACAAATCCCAGTTGAAGGACATTCTCAGAAATACAGGACCAGTACTCCTTAAAACCATCAAGGTCATCAAAAACAAGGAAAGTCTGAGAAACCACCACAGCCAAGAGGAGCCTGAAGAGACAGAATGACTCAATGTGTTGTGAAATCGTAAATGGAACCCTGAAGCAGAAAAAGGACATTAGGTAAAAACTAAGGAAATCTAATAAACTATGAACTTTAACCAATAATAATATAGCAACATTGGTGCATGAATTGTGACAAATATGCCATATTAATCTGTCAACAACAGAGGGTACTGATATGGGTATTTGGGAACTGTCTGCACTATTCTCATACTAATTCTGTAAATCTATTTATTTATTTACTTATTTTTAAGTAGGTTCCACGCCCAGCATGGAACCCCACACAGGGCTTGAACTCAGGACCTTGAGATCAATACCTGAGCTGAGATCAAGAGTCGGACACTTATCTGACAGAGCCCCCCAGCTGCCCTAATAATTCTATAAATCTAAAACTGTTATTATAGAAGGTGATGTTTTAAAAATCAAAGGGATAAGAAGAACAGGTCAAAGTTGAAAGAACTCACGGAATTCTGAAATCCAGGCACCCCTTTGAAAAAAAATAATTCAAATTCTACCAACATGTCCATCAGAACAATATCATTGGTTAATATAACTTGGTTCTAGGTTAAACTAATTGAATTATATCCAATTACAGGCAAGATTCAGATACATACCAAACTATTCAAGAGTCGGATGGGCTGGGGATAATGTCTTAACAGAATGAGTGGCTTATTTTTTAAAATGCTAAATCAGAACATGCAAATCCAGACCTGCATGCTGGCTAAACCCACACAGAGATGGGCAAATGGAATCGCAAACACCGTGCTGCTAATTTGTGGCATCCTTATAACTAAATTGGGCAGTTTGAAGAACACCAGGGAAGAAAGACAAATAAGAAAAATGGCCCTAAGGAGATTATAAACAGAGCCAGAAAATAAGGAAATGAGATTCCAGCTGGATAAATGCCAGGTAAAGCATGTGGGAAAAATAATCCCAAACACAGATAAAGTCACAGGGAATGAGATGCTTAAAAACGCCAAAAGAAATCAAGCAGTGAAAGATCAAATATTAGTTGTACACAATAGGAACACAGCATGTTAAACAGAGCACGTCTGCCTCTTCTGGGTGTGCAGGTGTGACAACGAAACCAGTGGATTCTTCCAGTGTAAAGTCAAAATCTCTGGTCTTCCAGGAAGCTGGGGAGGCCTGGGTGTGGTGCTGGCTCTTCCCAAAGAACAATGAGCTAAAGAATTCCACACTCCTAAAATGCTTGACAAATTTGAAGGTGGTTTTCATAACCAAGCACACTCGACGTGAACCACGGAATACAGGAGTGGGAGAGGTCTTATGAAACCCAACGTCTGAAAATTTTATAACTCATGAAAATGGGAGCATTAGAGGTCATTGGTAGATGACAGAGCTTAACACCATTACTTCTGGAGTGCTTACCACGTGCCAGGCACCGAGCAAAGCACCTTTTATGCATGGCCTCATTTTATCCTCATGACGCCCTCTAAGGGAGGAATTGGTATTACCCCCCCTTAACAGGTGAGGAAGGGGGGGAGCAGGGCAACTGATGGCAAAGGCAGGACTCTAACCAGAGCTGCTAGGCTCCCAAGTCTGTGCTCCCAACCACCGAAGAGGTTGCCCCTTGTTGAATAAGTATTCTCAACTGAGCCCCACTAAACACATAGCCCCATGCGGATGGGTCTAAAGACCAGAGTTGTCATGCTGCAAACGGCGTGTTCCAGGAGCTGGAGGTCTCCAGGACAGAGGAGAGGAAGGGCACTCTTCCGATCTCTTTTGCTCTGCTCTCTCAAGAAGCACGACAGGGCAGCTCCAGCGCCGGGGTGGGGAGAAGACAGGATGCTGTCCATGCAGCCGACGTGGGGAGCTCCATGTGCCCGCACACCTGAGCCCGTCCTCTTACTGAGTCCTTATCGTCAGGAAACAAGACATTTTGATTTCCACTTGCCTGACCCTCCCAGTGAAGAGTCTTTCCCTCTCTTCTGAATTCGGTCAGATATGGGCTTGGCACTTACAGCCAAGTGAACGCTGCAGTTCCCCCCACCTGCTTAGCTAGCTGCTCTCTGACCTTCGCCAGGTACCCAGGTGCTCTCTGCTCCGGGGCAGCCTCTCAGCAGTACCTGGGTCAGCAGGATGGGCCAGAAGTGTCAGGTCACCACCAGGAAAGCTAGGAAGGAACGTCCCCAGCCTCCAGGGCCAACTGTGCCAGAGAGACTACCCAGAAATCAGAGCAGAATCATTCCAGCCGAGTCCACGCTTTATATGTGATTCTCCACAGAGTCACAGAATCCACCTGGAGGGCGGCTTGAAACGCATCTAACCCAGCCACGCAGCTAGTCCCGCAGTAGGGGGAGATGTTCGAGACAGTTTCACAAAGTGAGGAACAGAAAGAGAAGGAAGCGCCGGGTCTAAACTCCGGCTCTGCTCTCAGGCACATTACCCACCCAGTGCCAGGTATTTGGGGCTGCTAAGGATAGACAAGTGAGTAAGATAGACAAGTGAATAAACCAGAAAAAAATCCCTGCCCTCACTGAGGTTCTATTTCAGTGGCCTCTACAAATTGTGGATAATACGCAGACCTCCCTACAGAGTTACAGGAAGTCAGAATAAGGTCCTGAATTGCATACAGGGATTGTCCAAAGGTGAAATAAAAATTCCCCAAGCCTAGCACAGCATCTCCGGAGTTGGAACTCAGCAAGGGGGCAGGAGCTGGACCCTCGCTGCCATGTCCCAGGATGTCCCCAGTGCTGAACAGGCAAGAGCCTCTCCAAGGCTGGAAGTAGGATAGCCCGCAGCCTGTGGCCCCACAGCCAAGCTACCACCACCAGCAGCAGCCACTGTGTCCCCAAGCCCAGCTCCAAAGGCACCCCGTGGCATTCTAGAAAAGTCACAACCACATTCTCAGCCAGCTTGCATTCCAAAGCACCCCTGAAATATTTATTGGTCAACCAAAAAGAAAGGAAATTCTTTTTTTGCCCCAAACTTGTGATTTTTTTAGCCTTCCTCTACAGATGCTTCTATTTACACCCTGTAGGTTTTAAGCAAAGATAATTAAATGGGTCTTTCAAGGCAAATACCAACCCGTGAGACTAAATTATAGTTAAGCTCAGGCTTCTAACTGAAACCTGCAACTTACCAAGCAGTCCGCGTGCTTCCGTCTGATTTGCGCCCAAGCCGGCAGCTGCCAGTTAGATTTTCACCGTCAAATGCGGTAACCAGATAGTTACCTACGCGAGCCCAGGTGATCCCATCCACCAAATGTTGGGCTTTTGTCAGAGTCCTTACTTTGCTTTGGTGCCTCCAAGCAAAGCGGCTTCCAAGCGCTGAGCCTCTTGCCTGGGGAAGAGCCCCCGCCCCGGCCCGGCAAGTTGTCTGGGACTGGAACGCGGAGCACCTGTTGGCGTCCCCTGGTTCCCCAGCCTTCCCGCTTTGTTCTTGGAGAATGCTGGGCCTGGGTGGGACCCACCGTTCTG
>NC_048223.1:125079680-125083567 GCF_002007445.2 Ailuropoda melanoleuca
TAAGTATTCTCAACTGAGCCCCACTAAACACATAGCCCCATGCGGATGGGTCTAAAGACCAGAGTTGTCATGCTGCAAACGGCGTGTTCCAGGAGCTGGAGGTCTCCAGGACAGAGGAGAGGAAGGGCACTCTTCCGATCTCTTTTGCTCTGCTCTCTCAAGAAGCACGACAGGGCAGCTCCAGCGCCGGGGTGGGGAGAAGACAGGATGCTGTCCATGCAGCCGACGTGGGGAGCTCCATGTGCCCGCACACCTGAGCCCGTCCTCTTACTGAGTCCTTATCGTCAGGAAACAAGACATTTTGATTTCCACTTGCCTGACCCTCCCAGTGAAGAGTCTTTCCCTCTCTTCTGAATTCGGTCAGATATGGGCTTGGCACTTACAGCCAAGTGAACGCTGCAGCTCCCCCCACCTGCTTAGCTAGCTGCTCTCTGACCTTCGCCAGGTACCCAGGTGCTCTCTGCTCCGGGGCAGCCTCTCAGCAGTACCTGGGTCAGCAGGATGGGCCAGAAGTTGTCAGGTCACCACCAGGAAAGCTAGGAAGGAACGTCCCCAGCCTCCAGGGCCAACTGTGCCAGAGAGACTACCCAGAAATCAGAGCAGAATCATTCCAGCCGAGTCCACGCTTTATATGTGATTCTCCACAGAGTCACAGAATCCACCTGGAGGGCGGCTTGAAACGCATCTAACCCAGCCACGCAGCTAGTCCCGCAGTAGGGGGAGATGTTCGAGACAGTTTCACAAAGTGAGGAACAGAAAGAGAAGGAAGCGCCGGGTCTAAACTCCGGCTCTGCTCTCAGGCACATTACCCACCCAGTGCCAGGTATTTGGGGCTGCTAAGGATAGACAAGTGAGTAAGATAGACAAGTGAATAAACCAGAAAAAAATCCCTGCCCTCACTGAGGTTCTATTTCAGTGGCCTCTATAAATTGTGGATAATACACAGACCTCCCTACAGAGTTACAGGAAGTCAGAATAAGGTCCTGAATTGCATACAGGGATTGTCCAAAGGTGAAATAAAAATTCCCCAAGCCTAGCACAGCATCTCCGGAGTTGGAACTCAGCAAGGGGACAGGAGCTGGACCCTCGCTGCCATGTCCCAGGATGTCCCCAGTGCTGAACAGGCAAGAGCCTCTCCAAGGCTGGAAGTAGGATAGCCCGCAGCCTGTGGCCCCACAGCCAAGCTACCACCACCACCAGCAGCCACTGTGTCCCCAAGCCCAGCTCCAAAGGCACCCCGTGGCATTCTAGAAAAGTCACAACCACATTCTCAGCCAGCTTGCATTCAAAAGCACCCCTGAAATATTTATTGGTCAACCAAAAAGAAAGGAAATTCTTTTTTTGCCCCAAACTTGTGATTTTTTTAGCCTTCCTCTACAGATGCTTCTATTTACACCCTGTAGGTTTTAAGCAAAGATAATTAAATGGGTCTTTCAAGGCAAATACCAACCCGTGAGACTAAATTATAGTTAAGCTCAGGCTTCTAACTGAAACCTGCAACTTACCAAGCAGTCCGCGTGCTTCCGTCTGATTGCGCCCAAGCCGGCAGCTGCCAGTTCGATTTTCACCGTCAAATGCGGTAACCAGATAGTTACCTACGCGAGCCCAGGTGATCCCATCCACCAAATGTTGGGCTTTTGTCAGAGTCCTTACTTTGCTTTGGTGCCTCCAAGCAAAGCGGCTTCCAAGCGCTGAGCCTCTTGCCTGGGGAAGAGCCCCCGCCCCGGCCCGGCAAGTTGTCTGGGACTGGAACGCGGAGCACCTGTTGGCGTCCCCTGGTTCCCCAGCCTTCCCGCTTTGTTCTTGGAGAATGCTGGGCCTGGGTGGGACCCACCGTTCTGGAAAGAAGAGCTCCTGACAGTAGAGGTCCAGACACCGAAGCCAGGTGCACAGGTGACGAGGGCTGCAAGAGCACAGCCCCCACCGATGCTCTGCCGCTTGCCTGGTGCATGGTGGGCAAAGTCCTCCTGCCCTGTTCGCAGGCGACCCTTCCTGGGGCCGCCGTCTGCTGCTCTTCCTGTGTCTGCTCACTGCGGAATGTTCCTGAGCCCTGCGTGCGCTCTGCACCACCGGGCTGGTTCAGCCCTGCCCCCCCCCCCCGACCCTTCTGTGTTAGGGGAGTGGCTTCCTGCAGAGAACCTTCCCCACTGGGGCTTGATAGAGTCCGTTAACCTTCAAACTAAAACTGCAGGTTACTTTACCAGCAAAAATGGGTTTATTCAGGAATAGCAGAGAACTGCAATCTGGAACAAGCAAAACCATAGGCAAGTGTGTAGAATAAAGAAAAGGGAAAAGAGATGTTGGGAGGGCTGTCCCTAAACCGAAAGTCCCAGGGAGTAAACTGGGAGTTCCAAGTATGGTGGCTTTTCATTGGCTGAGTTGTGAGCCTCTCTCATTGGCTGGGCTGTTGGGGGGCAGGGAAAGAAAGCTGCTCTTTCCTGAGGGAAGAGTAAAGTTGTATCCACGTATAAGCTCCCTCTCTTCCTGTTGGATTTGCAATTAACGACAAGTAGTGGGGTGTGAGCCCTCCCCCTGCCAGCCCCTGGCTCCACTGTAGTGAGGGCTCCCCTTATTAAGATTCGCAATTCCCAGAAGACCCCTGTAACCTACCGTAAAGCCAATGCTGACCTCCTCCTCGCAAATTCCCGTTCTTTGTCTCCTAAACGATTGGCTGAGCTATTTGTCCTCGCTGTCCAATCTGGACAAAACACCGCTAACGGGACTTGACCAGACTCCCATCAGGCTCTCCCCTTCCCCAGGCTCTTGCGTTTGTCCCGGAGTATTGAAACCATGAGAATCAGCTGACCTCGAGGGAAAACATTCCCTGATCCGTCTTGCCGTCCTCTCCTCTGACTCGCCCACACCTGTTCTTTCCAGCCTGTTTACTCCTCCCTCCGAAAAGAAAATCTTTTCCGGCAGAACTCCGGGAGCTTGTGCATCTCAGGGGCGACTGTTCTTACTGCAGTAGTGCCCTCCCCTATCGCAGTGAACCTTTCAAGCAAAGTTCCCCAAACCTAAGTCCAGATTCGTATTTATTCGACACTGCCAAGTCCTGCTTCATTCATGCCCACTCAGTCTCCAGCTTTCTCCTTGATACCTGGAAAAGTCTGACTAGCCTCTCACACCTCCGCCCACCTCCTCCGGGGAGCCCTCCTTGACTCCGCCCACATTTCAGCCCACTGGAAAGAGAATGGCCTCTGTCAACCCGGCTTCAGATCATTGCATTCCTGTAATGACCACGCAGCCTCAAGCAAGTTCCTTCACCTCTCAGAGCGGAGTTTACAACTCCACGAAAGCTGCTGAAGCTGCTCCCAAGGGGACTAAAAGGAGGGTGGGGGGCGCAGTGACCACGCGGCACTCAGTCCCTGGAAGCCCAGGGTGGCTAACACGCCCCAGGTGTGCCATGACGTCGCCCTAGCACCCAAGGTAAGCATCACTGGCTGGGCCCAGCCCTCATGCCCTGCTGGGCAGTGGACAGGGCAGAGCAGTGAGAGGCTAGTTACTGCTGAAGAGAGGAAACCGGCCAGGGCAGCTCCAAGAAGCCAGGCTCCCTAATGCCACCAAATGCAACCCCGCAGACACCTTTGGGTGCCCAGTGCCTCCCACCTAGTGGTTCCCACTGGGACGGAGTCCGACAAGGTAGCAATGGGGGTCTGGTCTCTGTTTCCTATGTGCTTCTCTGGTTAAGGCTACAGTACAGATGCTCATTAAAATACTCATTTTTAAAATTGCTTTGGTTGGCTTCGTAGCACGTCATTGCGGTAGCACTGAGCTGCTATTTGATAAATGTGCTTTGTATGCAAAGTCTTTCCCAGAAAGAGCTGTGGGGAGGGAAGTTCTGGAAGGTGTCCTGTGGCTGAGGCCCTGAGAAGGACGGGGGGGGGGGG
>NC_048223.1:125083576-125119244 GCF_002007445.2 Ailuropoda melanoleuca
CGGGGGGGGGGGGGGGGGGGGGGTTGCCATATTCACAGCACAAGAATCAGGGTCACAGATTTGCTTCTCACATGGTTTTCTTGGCTGGCACACAAATCTTCTTTCTGTTTTTGTTTTCAGTTTCGGTGTGCTAGCCATTCACAACCGCACTGCCTACCTTCCGATCACCACCGACTCCCTCAGCTCAGCTGGATCCTGTGGACACTCCTGTGACTTCAGTCAGGCCCCCTGCCTCTTGACCAGTGTCTTCTCTGTGACACAGTGGAGTGGCCAACTGGGGACTTCAGCCATTTCTCAGGGGGGTCTTGGCCCCAGGTCTGGCTCCCCGGCCAAGAGAATCTTTCACGTGCTCAAGAGACACATTCAAGAGTCTGAGACACAGAAACCTCATTTATGGAACTTTGAAAGGACAATTTTCCTCTCTGACCTAACTTTTCTATTTCTAGAAACGTGTCCCAAGGAAATGCGGTCCAAAAATATACGTATAAAGATACTCATCAGATCATTGATTGAACACCAAAAACTTGGCCACAATATAAATGTCTAGCAATACAGCATTAATATAAAATTTATAGCCAGAAAGACACCATACAGCCATTTAAAAATTATGTGTATGTTGGAATCAGTTATTTGTCTAATAACAAATTAATGGCATATCATTTAATGAGAAAATTATACATTACCTTGTAATGGACCCAGTTAGCTTGCTCCCCTGATCCCCCACCCCTACCCCTGGGGCCTTGGCTGCTGCCACCACGACTTCTCCTGACCCTGCCTGCCTCTGTCTCCCCAGCCAGGGCTGAGTGTGGGCTTGGGCTCAGGCCCCATTGCTCTAGCAGCCAGGTCCTCATCAAAAACCCACATGGGCCATCCCTGCACTGCAGGGTGGGACCTGCTTTCTCCTGTACCTCTACAGGTAAAGGCTGGTAGCACAAAGCACAGAAATGCCAGGAAGCTGATGTCCCATGGGGCAAAATTTGCCCAGTGAGGGGCAAGAGAAGGAGCCCTCAGACAAGCAGCTCTCCTTTCCAAACCCAGCAGTCTGTTCTGAGACGTGGAAGACAGGCAGCTCCATTTTCTCGTGAAGCTCTTGACAGCTCAATAATGCACTCCCTGATGTTTGGTTTTTCTCCTTCTCTGCCTCCTTCCCTCCCCCTCATTGCTGCTGCCCTGGGATTGCAAGGCCCAGGAAAGCCTTAGGAAATAAGACAGGTCCCTAGGCTAAAAGAAAAAAATATCTAACAACCTCTGTGTGTGTGCACATACATGCATGCATGCGAGAGGGAACTGTGGCCATGGGTGATTTGTACTTTTACACATTTTAAATTTTCTGTAATTTTAGTAATGAGTATTATTACATTTATAATCATTAAATGTTATCTTTTTTTAAGATTTTATTTGTTTATTTGACAGAGAGAGAGACAGCCAGCGAGAGAGGGAACACAAGCAGGGGGAGTGGGAAAGGAAGAAGCAGGCTCCCAGCGGAGGAGCCTGATGTGGGGCTTGATCCAGGACTCCTGGATCACGCCCTGAGCCGAAGGCAGATGCTTAATGACTGAGCCACCCAGGCGCCCCTAAACGTTATTTTTCAGAGTGTCATCCACTGAAAATTTTAACCACTCCTGAAAAGATGAGCCAACTGCAAAATCGGAGGGCACACCGCCTACCCTCACTTCTGACACCAACTTCTAGTTTGGTGGAGGGAGCGCGCCAAACCACCTGCAGGTCTGATAACTCACTAGAATGACTCACAGGACTCCCTGAAAACTTACACTTGTGGTTATGGTTTATGACAAGGAAAGGATGCAAATTAAAATCAGCCAGGAGAAGAGGTTCATGGGCAGAGTCCAGGAAAATACCAAATGCAGAGCTTCCATCGCCCTCCCCCTGTGGAGTCAGGGACAGCATCGATGTGTGACCATACGCATGGAGTGTTGCCAACCAGGGACGCCCACCGGAATCTTGGTGTCCCAGTTTGTACTGGGGGCACCATGATGTAGACATGGTTGATTGCTGTTGGAGCTGAGTGGTCACCAGCCCCTCCAGAGGTCAGCTGATAGCATGTGACCCTGAGTCCCCACCCTACCTCAAATTGTGATGATCCTGCTTGACCCAAGGCCCCCAGGAAAAAAAAGACACTCTTATCGGGCAGGACATCCCAAGGGCTTAGAAGATCATCTCCCAGAAGCTGAGAACAAAGGCCAGACTGCTTTGGGGGAGGGTTAAATTCTATACTACACAACCCTCAGTGGTCCCCCGCTGCCCGGACGGTACAACGCACCTTCGCGGACCTAAGACCCGGCTGCGTTCCTACTTCTGTCCTCCCAGCGTGGCAGGTGTGTACGCATGTTGTCTTTGCTCCAGGACCCTGCCCTGTCTATCTCCTCTGCCCAGAACACCTGGCTAACCCCCCGGATCCTGGGCACACTGAGCATCTGCACCCCAAGCCTGGGGTTCTTACACCCACAAAGCTTTTTTCTTCCCCACGGGCCATCTCTCAGGCAGCAGCTCTCCAAAACTCATCCTTTTTAAATCTTGTCTCTTTGGGGGAAATAGCACCAGAAGGAAAATCCGCACTGGCGAGGGAAGTAAAACATCTAAGAAATGATGGTGGTTGGCCAGAAAGTGGAAGTTTGGGATGGATCAGAGAGTGAAATGGCAGAAATGGCCAAGCTTTGTCGCTATGCCTGTCATGATTTCAGTCTGACTGGAAAAGCAATTCAGGAGTTGAGTCAATGAGCAGTCCTACCGCTGCAAAAGTTCTGCACTGAGCGAAAGATAAAACTTCAGTGATATTTGGAAGGACAGTTAAACATGCTGTGTGGACATGCAGAGAAAGCACATAGCTATCTAATTTATTTACTTCACACCTTCTTCTATCAAGTATGTCCCAAGTCTTTACAAATAACTATTGAATCCTCTTAACAATCCTATGAAGTCAGTACTATCATTATTCTCCACTTACCTAGGAGCAAATGGACACACAGAGAGGCTAAGTAACTGGCTCAGAGTCACACAGCTCACCGGTGGTGGAGCCAGGATGGGCATCTGAGTTCTGATTCTATGCTAATGCTGTAATATACTACGGTATAAATCCCAAGGCACCAGGAGCTGAGATCGATTTGCTCACTGCTGTATTTCCTATTATTAGCACAGCCCTCCACACCTAATAGATATGCAACAAAGGTTTATTGTTAATTGATTAATTAAGAGGACTAAATATGTTTAAATGTTCATTAATTCATTAGTCACAATGACGGCCTAATATGTGGATCATTTCATGGACATATGAAGACATTAGAGGATCCACGCAGGCAGAAGGACTATACTGTGGGGGAGGTTTTGTGGTTATGAAAGCCAGCAAATGAATTAGAGACTTGGGGAAGGGATCCCTGGAAAGAAAAAGTTTGAGAGCCCTCCTCTAGCAAATAAGAGCTGGCAGATGACTTTCTGGGGTGAATGTAGCTAGGATACAATTAAATACATTTCTTGTTGAATTCTTGAGTGTGCTGTCAGGTTCATTAATCAATGCCCATAAGGCTTAGGTCAAGAGAATCACAGAATTTCAAAGCTGGAAGTGACCTTAGAGGTCATCAAATTTAACTTTCTCATTTTGCCTGTGATTTTCATAGACAGGAGCCATGGCCCACAGTATTCAAGGGCTCACTTACGACCATCACCCCCTTTACACAGAAATCCCCTCCCTCCCCTCCCTGAATGTCCTGGCCTGACACATGCTGCAGGGTCTCTCTTGCACCCTCAAAGCCATTAGAAGCCTTTTATCTCCTTCTAACTCCCACCACACCCAGTCTGTAGTACTCTCTAATGCTTAGCTCTCTCAGCAACTGAGTGTGTGTTTAACTTCCCAGATGGGCATGGAGCTCAGCAGTGACTTGTCGAACGAATGAATGAATCCACCAAGCTCCATATTCGCTGGCACACCTGGCTCCACATGTCCGCATCCAGCTCAGGGGCCTGCCCAGGGAGGGGCCCAGGCAACACTTGTGTGCCAACGTACTTCCACCATCTAGGAGGTCGGTCCCCAGAATGGCTGGGGTCGTAAGCTTCGGAACCTGGATTCACTTCCATTCTCCACCGCTAATGAGCGGAATTAGCTAGGCATTTACTTAACTTCTCTGCCCTCCTTGTCTGGAAAATGAGGATAAAAATAACCCATACTTCACAGTGTTTTCACGAGGATTCAAGGGATAATGTTACGTAAAGCATTTAGAACACTGTTTAGCACATAGCGAGCGCTCAATAAGTACTAGCAAATGTTGATTTCTTATTATTGTGCTCAGAATAAAGCCTGGCAGGTAGTAAGTGCATAATAGATGCTAACCGCCTTCCGCACTCTTGGCGCCTGAACCTTCGTCGGTGCCTCTAACTACGCTTCAGAATAGAACATTTCACATTATCAGAAGAACAAAGAATTTGGAAGAGACCAATGCTGGACCCCAAGCAGTTGTCCAATAACCAGGGCATGGTGATGGCAGAAAATCGTAGAAAAGCATATCTGTGCAGGAAGAAATGTGTGTAACTACTAGAGACTCTTAAAAATTCCATAAAGTTGCATGAGCAATTAAAGCACGTTAGGGACCAATTCTGTATTTGCTCCCAGAACCAAATAGGGTAATTGTGTCTGTACTAATATCATCATTTCCATTTAGAGGAAAGAGTTCTCAGGTCATAAACACAAGGATTTGCATTCCACCATAGCTGACTTCCATGAGCATCACAGAGACCCAGTGATCCAGCCGGTTTACTCAATGCAAGAAACCTTCCCTCCAGAAGCTTCTGTCACTCACACTGGGGGATCTAAACTTAAAAATTATAGCACGGGGGAGCCTGGATGGCTCAGTCGGTTAAGCATCCAACTCCTGATTTCAATTCAAATCATGATCTCAGGGTCGTGAGGTCGAGCCCCATGTCAGGCTCCATGCTAGGCTCCATGCTGGGTGTGGAGCCTGCTTAAGATTGTCTCTCTCCCTCTGCGCCTCCCCCCACTCTCTCTCTCTAAAAAAATAAAAATTAACTATAAACAAATACATAAATGAATAAAAATTATGGCACAGCCTAAACAGAAGAAGACAATATTCGTTCACCTTTATGAAGCTCTTAGCTCAGAAGACCTAAAATATACTGAGCCAAGTACTTTGAATTCAGGGAAAAAAGTCTCAGAGTTAAGTCACGGTATGATAATAATTACGAGGCATTATTAATTAACCTTTCCTGCCCTAGTGCCACATTTCACAGATGATGAAGAGGGATTTTGCTTTCTGCTCTTGACATCAGTGTCTGTCTTCTAATTTTAAATATTAGTCTCAGGTTCTTGTGGCCTGGGGTAAAATGACAAAGTGCCCAAATTGCATCCTATTTTCTTATGGTGAGTATGTATTCCCCACAACAGGGCACATAGTCGAACTATCCAGCCCCATCTGCAGCCATAGTGGTTTTGGCCCCTCTGGGAGCTCAGACTGCCACTGTCCTGTCGTTTTCTGCCCGGCATCAGCCTTGACAGCACAGGTAAATCTGCGACTTTAAGAAGGTCTCTGTGTCCACGTTTATAGGTCTGCTTGACATGTGAGCCACACTTACAGCCGGAAGATAGAAACAGAAGCCCTTGTCAGAAACAGCTTCTGCAGCCCAGCTCTTTGTGAAAAGAAATGAGACCATTTAATCCCATTGTTAGGCTGCACTGTAAGAGTTACTGCCTTCCTGTTCTTGGGGGAAGTTTCATTGTCAGGGATGTTCTTGATGTATTTCTGTCTAAATTTTATTTGAAGATAATTCTTTTGCACTTGCAGAAAGTTTCTTTTTTCTTCATTGAAAAAAGAGCAGCCCTGCCGCGGTGTGCCATTCTTTCTAAATGGGGGGAGTGTCATCTAGTGCTTTGGACTTTCATAGGGACCTGACACTCTGGTGAGTAAGATAATTAGAAAGGCACTGCTGAATGGCAAATGAATCGAAACATGGTAAGGGTGCATCAGTGTGAACGGGGTAAATAAATTATGATGTTCGTACAGTGGAATATTATAAAGCTATTTAAAAGAAGGAGGCTATTCTTGTATTGATACAGAACTATTATTTTTTTTATTTTTTTTAAAAGATTTTGTTTATTTATTCGACAGAGATAGAGACAGCCAGCGAGAGAGGGAACACAAGCAGGGGGAGTGGGAGAGGAAGAAGCAGGCTCATAGCAGAGGAGCCTGATGTGGGGCTCGATCCCATAACGCTGGGATCACGCCCTGAGCCGAAGGCAGACGCTTAACCGCTGTGCCACCCAGGCGCCCCGATACAGAACTATTATTAAGTGAAAGATGCCAAGACCTGCGTGGCTCAGTTGGTGAAGTGTCTGCTTTCAGTTCAGGTAATGATCCCAGGGTCCTGGGATCGAGCCCCACGTTGGGCTACCCGCTCAGTGGGGAGCCTGCTTCTCCCTCTCCCTCTGCTGCTCCCCCTGCTTGCGCTGTCTGTGTCAAATAAATAAATAAAGTCTTAAAAAAAAAAAGATGCAAGACCATGAAGAGAGGGTAGAGTGTGTTGCAGTTTGTGGGGGCTTTTTTTAAGGAGATATATATCCTTATAGATGCACACTATTTCACGGAAGAATCCGTTAGAAATATGTAACAGGTGTTTTCTCTAGGGAGGTAACTAGTGTACTGTAGTGAAAGAGATGTACTTTTTTACCGTATACTCCCTATATTGTTACTGAGCTATAATATCCTGTCTAGAGAGAGAGAGATTTACATTTTTTTAAGAAGTAGGAAATTCCTACAAATGATGTTAGAACAATTGTCATCCATATGCAAAAAAATAAAACATGACCTACATACAGATTAACTCAAAATGGATCAGAGATGAAAATATAAAATACAGATAACACTTTTTAGAGGAAAACCACCAAAGCCCACATTAGACAGAGTTCCTAGAAATAACCCAAATCATGATCTGTTAAAAACCAATTGACAGGACATCAGCAGATGGTGGAACTGGAGGTCTCACACCCTTAGCACACTGACCAACAATAATTTGGCAGGCATCCACAAATAAAAATTAAAAAATAATTAACAAATTGGATTTCATTAAAAATTTAAGACTGGCGCTCAAGAGTCTTGGTATCAAGAGAATAAAGAGACAAGCTATAAACTGGAAGAAAATATTCACAAATCACATATTTGATAAAAGACTTGTATCCAGAATATATAAAGAGCTCTCAAAACTCAACAATAAGAAAGCAAACAACCCAATTAGTCAAATGGGAAAAGTTTTTGAACAGACACTTCCCCAGAGACTATATGAGGATGGTAAATAAACACATGGACAGATATTTCACATCACTAGCCACTGGGGAAATGTAAATTAAAATCATGATAAAATACTTCAGCAAGCCTGTTAGTATAATGGAAATATTTTTTTAAATGCTGATAATACCAAATGCTGGCCAATGTGCGGAACAACTCAAAATCCCATACATTGACGATAGGAACACATAATGATACGGACACGTTGGAAACCAGGTAGGCAGTTCGTCATAAATCTAAGTATGTACTTACCAGTTCACTTGGCAATCCCATCCCTGGGTATTTGTCCTAGAAAAAACAATGAAAACTTTTTACATAAAAACCTGTATGCAAATATTCATAATAGCTTTGTGCCATCCAAAAGCTGGGAACAGTCCAAATATTGTCCAGTCGGTGAACTAATAAAGTGTGGTGTATCCATACAATAGGCTGTCACTCAGCAATACAAAAGAAGAAAAGGAACAAATTATTGATACATGGAGCACGTTAGGTGGATCACAAACACGTGCTGAGTGAGAGAAGCTAGCCTCAAAGGCTCACGTACAATTCCATTTCTTTGACATTTTCAAAAAGACAAAACTCTAGTTCTGGAAAACAGATCAGTGGTTTGCCAGGAAAGACAGGTGAGGGGAAGGTGTCGTATGGAAATGTTCTGTATCCTTATGGTGATAGTGGTTACAGAAAAACATACATGGGTCAAAACTCATAAAACTACACCAACAGGGACGCCTGGGTGGCGTTGGCTAAGTATCTGCCTCTGGCTCAGGTCATGATCCCAGGGTCCTGGGATTGAGTCCTGAATGGGGCTCCTGGCTCAATGAGGAGTCTGCTTCTCCCTCTTCCTGCTGCTCGCCTTGCTTGTGCTCTCTCTCTCTGTCTCAAGTAAGTAAATAAAATATTTTTTAAAAGGAGGTAGGATTATGAATAACGAGACTGAAGAAAGAGAAATTAGGGAATCCATCCCATTTACAATAGCACCAAAAACCATACGTTACCTTGGAATTAACTTAACCAGAGATGTAAAGGACCTATATTCTAGAAACTATAGATCACTCTTGAAAGACATTGAGGAAGACATAAAAAGATGGAAAAATATTCCATGCTCATGGATTGGAAGAATTAACATAGTTAAAATGTCCATACTACCCAGAGCAATCTACACTTTCAATGCTATCCCGATCAAAATACCGAGGACATTTTTCAAAGAACTGGAACAAATAGTCCTTAAATTTGTATGGAACCAGAAAAGGCCCCGAATCTCCAAGGAACTGTTGAAAAGGAAAAACAAAGCTGGGGGCATCACAATGCCGGATTTCGAGCTGTACTACAAAGCTGTGATCACAAAGACAGCATGGTACTGGCACAAAAACAGACACATCGACCAATGGAACAGAATAGAGAACCCAGAAATGGACCCTCGGCTCTTTGGGCAACTAATCTTTGATAAAGCAGGAAAAAACATCCGGTGGAAAAAAGACAGTCTCTTCAATAAATGGTGCTGGGAAAATTGGACAGCTACATGCAAAAGAATGAAACTTGACCACTCTCTCACACCATACACAAAAATAAACTCCAAATGGATGAAAGACCTCAATGTGAGACAGGAATCCATCAAAATTCTAGAGGAGAACATAGGCAACAACTTCTATGACATCGGCCAGAGCAACCTTTTTCACGACACATCTCCAAAGGCAAGAGAAATAAAAGATAAAATGAACTTATGGGACTTTATCAGGATAAAGAGCTTCTGCACAGCCAAGGAAACAGTCAAAAAAACTAAGAGACAGCCCACGGAATGGGAGAATATATTTGCAAAGGACACCACAGATAAAGGACTGGTATCCAAGATCTACAAAGAACTTCTCAAACTCAATACACGAGAAACAAATAAACAAATCATAAAATGGGCAGAAGATATGAACAGACACTTTTCCAATGAAGACATACAAATGGCTAACAGACACATGAAAAAATGTTCAAAATCATTAGCCATCAGGGAAATTCAAATCAAAACCACACTGAGATACCACCTTACGCCAGTTAGAATGGCAAAGATAGACAAGGCAAGAAACAACAATTGTTGGAGAGGATGTGGAGAAAGGGGATCCCTCCTACATTGTTGGTGGGAATGCAAGTTGGTACAGCCACTCTGGAAAACAGTGTGGAGGTCCCTTAAAAAGTTAAAAATTGAACTACCCTATGACCCAGCCATTGCACTACTGGGTGTTTACCCCAAAGATACAGACGTAGTGAAGAGAAGGGCCATATGCACCCCAATGTTCATAGCTGCATGGTCCACAATAGCCAAATCATGGAAGGAGCCGAGATGCCCTTCAACAGATGACTGGATTAAGAAGCTGTGGTCCATATATACAATGGAATATTACTCAGCTATCAGAAAGAACGAATTCTCAACATTTGCTGCAACATGGACGGCACTGGAGGAGATAATGCTAAGTGAAATAAGTCAAGCAGAGAAAGACAATTATCATATGGTTTCTCTCATCTATGGAACATAAGAACTAGGATGATCGGTAGGGGAAGAAAGGGATAAAGAAAGGGGGGGTAATCAGAAGGGGAATTGAAACATGAGAGACTATGGACTATGAGAAACAAACTGAAGACTTCAGAGGGGAGGGGGTGGGGGAATGGGATAGACTGGTGATGGGTAGTAAGGAGGACATGTATTGTATGGTGCACTGGGTGTTATCTGCAACTAATGAAGCATCGAACTTTGCATCGGAATCCAGGGATGTACTGTATGGTGACTAACATAATATAATAATAAAATAAAAATAAAAAAAAAATAAAAGGAGGTAGGATTTAAATAAATAAATAAATAAAACAGAGATAACAGAAAAAGCCTGATGAACCAAAAGAAACATTGCACTATCTCATAAGAAGGCAAAAAAGGAAAAACAGAGAAACAAAAAGCAGATGAGACAAATAGAAGACAATAGCAAAATTGCACACCTAAATCCAGCTCTATCAATAATTATTAAATTGATACAAAATTGATTATTAAATGGACTTAAATCTCTAATGCAGAAGCAGAGATTTTCAGACTGGATAAAAAAAAATTGAGCCCCAAGTATATGCTGTCTACAAAGGATACATTTAACATTTTCAGAAAGATACAAATAGGTTGAAAATAAAAAAGACAAAGAAGGATTTCCCACGCAAACACAAGTCATAACAAAACTAGAGTGGCTACATTAATATCCAGCAAAACAGATTCTAAGACAAAAAGCATTACTGAAGATAGAGCAGAGCCTTTTATAATGATAGAAAAGTCAACCTAGCAGGGAAGCATAACATATTTATAAGGGCGTCCCTAATAATAGCTTCAAAGTACATGAGGCAAAAACTAATAGAAATAAAGGAGAAATACACAAAGCCACAGAGTTGGAGGTTTTAATACCCCTCTCTAAGTAACGGATAGCACAATTAGAAAAAAATTGGCAATGACAGAGAAGAACTGAATGACACTATAAAACCCCTAAGCTGTTAGATATTTATAGAACACTGCAGCTAATAGCTACGGGACATGCATTCCGTTTAGATGTACGTGGCATGCTCATGACATTGACCATACGCTGGGCTATAAAATAAGTCTCAATAAATGTTTAAAAAAAGAAAGATGGAAATCTCAGAGAGTATATATCCCAGCCAAAACTGAAGTAAATTATAAATCAATAGGATATGTAGAAAAGTCCCAAATATTGGAAGTTAAACAATAAATTTCTAAATAAGCTATTAATCAGATAACAAACCAGAACACCTATACCAATTATTTAAGTTTCCCCTTACATATCTAGAGAAAAGATGACTAAACCCAAAGCACGTAGAGAAAGGACATACCAAAGAAGTGAAAAGTAAAACCCGATAAAAGAGAAAACAAACAATAGAGAAAACTTTAAATGGCAAAAGGTGATTCTTTGAAGAGATAAGTCAGGTTCATAAATCCCTAGTAAGACTAATGAGAGAAAAAAGTGAAAAAAACCAATCATGAGCAACAAGAATAAAAGCAGTGATGTCACTGGGAGTCCTGTAAACATCAAAAGGACAAGGAGTGGTGAACAATTATGTCAATAAATTTAACAGCTTAGAAGAAATGGAAAAATTCCTTGAAAAACACAATTGATTCAAATTGAAATTACATAAAATATAAAATGTAATTAGCATTTATCTAGTCCAGAAAATTAAATTTGTTCCTTAAAAAAAGGTTCCTTACCAAAAAGGAAATCCTAGCCCAGATGTTCTCACTGGTGAATTCTGCCAAACATTAAGGATGAAATGCTCTTTCAGAAAATACAAAAATAGGTACACTATCCAACTCACTTAATAAGATAAGCATAACTTTGATTCTGAACCTTAGCAAAGGTTGTAAGGAAAGAAATTTATAGCATAATTTCCATCATAGACATAGGGACAAGAATTCTTAACAAAATATTAGCAAATCAAAAATAGACATATATATCATCATATGCTGTTACACAACATAGCATGTAATATAATGTTTATATGTAATTACAAGTATAAATATAGAATCTATAGCTATCATTATAATATATAATATGTTGTAATTCACATATAAATATATTGTATATTATGTTGTTATAGTTACATAATATCACATTATTAATTACTATATTATATAACAATTATTAATATAATTTGATAAATAATAAAACTTGTGTGTATAATACTGATTATAATTATTAATTATATATTATAGTATGGTGGTTTAGTCATATAATGGAATACTATTCGTCAATAAAAAAGAATAAAGTACTGACATATAACAATGTGGGTGAATCTGTCCTACATTATGTTGACAGAAAGAAACCAGGTACAAGAGAGTACATACATGAGTCCATTTTTAAGAAGTTGTAAAACAGGCAAAAGTAATTTAAGGTGGAAAATAAATCAGAACACAGCTGTCTTTGGGGGCAGGGGCGGAACGGACCGGGAAGGGACCTGAGGGAATTTTCTGGGCTAACAGAAATACTCTACATCACGATAGGCACGCTGGCATTACTGGGAGAGCCCTTGGTCAATCCCACAGTGAAGATTTGTGTGCTGCAAAGTTTATAAATTTCACCTCACAAGAAAACTGGAAAAATAAATAAGGGGAGAGTGGAGTGAAGGAGAGTGAGTGGAACTCCTAATGAAAAACATTGTAGAGAAATGTTCATAATTGTTGAAACCCGGTGATGGGTCCATGGGTGGTTCACTGTACATTCTGTTTACTCCGTGTCCCTTTGAAATTTTGCATCGTGCAAGCTAGAATTTAAGTTTAGGTCAGGATAGATGGTCTTTCATGGACGGTTTTTAAACTACACACACACACACACACACACACACACACACAGGCAGCACTCTCTCTGATGGTGGCACCATACCAATAGCACGTCCACGAACAGTGGCACACACCTGCTCCCTTACCGTTCCTGTGGGTCTCTTCAGACCTTCGCACTTTCTGGGCACACCAAGCGCCCGGCAACACTGGTAGGATTGTTCATATCATCCCCCCATCTCCCGTCCTTCCCCACAGGTTGGAGCCTGCTGCAGCTAACTCAATCACACTGCCCCCCGGGAGTTTCTCCACCACTCATCCCACTTCACCCGGTGAAAGCCTTGCCCTGAACTCTCCGGGGCACTCACCTGACAGCACAGATTGTCCAGTAAAGTCAGCTTCCTTTCATTAAATGTAATAGTTCAAAAAAATGGACACAAACCTTAAAAATTGTCAGAACATCCACATTCTGGGTAGAAAGCTGGCATTCTGGTTTGGCAAACACATTAGGGCAGGCAGACCCTCAGGCGAAGGGGGTTCCCTCCCACTGATGCTGGTCACGATACAGGAGCTGGGAACTAGGAACTGAAAGCTGCTGCCCCCCCCGCAACGGGAGCCCCCACACTGTAGTAACAATGCACACAGCACAGTAGGGGGCGGAGCGGGCATCCTCAGTGGATGGGGGGGCGGTGGGAAGAGCCGGCAGGAGACAATCAGGGCACATCTCCGAGTTCTGGTCCTTCTTGCTGTCCAGTTCTGAGTTTCTCCCTCTTGCTTTCTGTGACAGCTGAGCCTTGGTTAAAACAGTTTGAAGTCTCCCTTTCCCTTCTGATAATATAAAATGTTCCACATCGGACTGTAGACTATTGATCACTCTAACTTCTGAAACAGACTCACATGTCAAGCCTATCCAAACATACTTGGAGGGCGTCCTTAGCTCATGGATTGTCTCTAGCCTACATTTAGCTTTTGAACATAACAAAAATAGTACCAAGGGAAAGAAAGAAAGGGTTTTTAAAGATTTATTTATTTATTTGAGAGAGAGAGAGAGAGAGAGAGAGAGAGACAGAGAGAGGACATGAACGGGGGAGGGGCAGAGGGAAAGAATCTCCAGCAGAATCCTCTCTGAGCTTGGAGCCCAACTCAAGGCTTAGTCTCATGACCCATCAGATCATGACCTGAGCTGAAACCAAAAGTCACACATCCAATCGACTGAACCACCTAGGTGCCCAGAAACATTTTTATTGTGATCCCTTCATGCCTTAAAAAAAAGATATAATAATATTTAAGGGAAAATATGAAACACATGACCATGTTCATTTCTTAAAACATCCTCCAACATTATCAGAATGGGCAGTCTTCACTTTGCCTGGTGCTGTGGGACTGAGTGCACACATATTAGGACCATGCAAAATCCAGAATGTCTGTATTCTAGCTGAGTAGTTTACCACTCTCAATTTTCCATTGGGAACGAGGGTCCCTTTCTGATTAAAGATTGGTGAGTAAACTTACTTCTCTCACGCCTTCCAAAGCCACCCCAAACAATAGGAAAATGGCAGGAAAACATCATTCTAAAGAGCCAGGAAAAGAGCCATAACCCCAAAGTATGAGAGGACGCACACCTGGCCAGTGGTGTGAAGTGTGGTCTAAGAGAGAGACGCTGCCAAGAGGAAGACAGGTCCTTGGATTTTAAGCTATTCACAAATGTTCATAATAATGTCACAGTCGTGAAAGGCTACTCTAGTCATTGGCCTTGGATGAGATCTGTGACTAGGGCAGGCCCATGCAGGAAGCAAGCTGATCAATGGTCAGAAGTGGTCAGTAAAGGAGAAAGTATGATGAGTCACCCCTTTCATTATCAGGGAGATAGCATCCAAAAGGAGGGCAATTGCCAGAGAAAAAGAAAAAGGGGAGGGAGCCATGACCAGGTCAGAAAACAGAGGCTATCACTAAGGATTTTATAAAACTCTGCTGATTTTCTGGTTGCTGACAACTTAGACATTACTTCTCCTTCATCGCAAACATATCACAGCGGCAGTGAACCAAATGTTTATGTCCCCCCCCCAAATTCACATGTTGAAATCTAATCCCTAAGGTAATGGTATTAGCAGGTAGGGCCTTTGTGACATGCTTGGGTCAAGCGGGGGGAGCACTTAGGAGGGGGATTAACGCTCCCAGGTCCCTTCCACCATGTGAGGACATGGGAGAAGTTGCCATCTATGAACCAGAAAGTGGGCTCTCACCCTCACTGAGCCCACCCTGCCATGATCTTGGACTCCAGGCCCAGAACGGTGAGAAATACATATTTGTTGTCTATAAGCCACCCAGTTTATGGTGTTTTTGTAATAACAGCACAGATGGACTAGAACAATAAGGAACCCGATTCTCTGATAAAAAGAGATCCAGAAGATGTACAAAGATTCAAAACAGATACGATAAGGCCGCAGAAGATAAGCAAATTGGGGGGCGCCTGGGTGGCACAGCGGTTAAGCGTCTGCCTTCGGCTCAGGGCGTGATCCCAGCGTTATGGGATCGAGCCCCACATCAGGCTCTTCTGCTATGAGCCTGCTTCTTCCTCTCCCACTCCCCCTGCTTGTGTTCCCTCTCTCGCTGGCTGTCTCTATCTCTGTCAAATAAATAAATAAAATCTTTAAAAAAAAAAAAAGAAGATAAGCAAATTGGAAGACCAAAGGAAAATAAAAACATTGAATCATTCGAACATACTGGAAACAGCCAAAATTATCGTTCAGAAGCGTAGCAGGGGCAAAACAAAATGCCAAAAGTAAAGCTGTGAGCTTGTCAGAGTTCTGCCTTTCTAGTAGAACAGAACTGCTCGTGTCAAACCAAGCCTCATGTTGGTTATAGGAATTATGAGCTCTGGACAAAATCTTTAAAAAATAATGTTTGAGGGCACTGGAGCACAACCAAATTCAAGCAGAAACTGGAGGTAATTCAACCCTTGAAAGAAAGGAATCACTAGGTGTAATCCCTGCTTAATTGCTTTCCCTTCGAGAACACTCCACTCTGCATGGCGAGGGTCACGTAGATCTCAAGGGAAGGCACCATCCTATTGGCAGAAGGAATCAGAGGAGAAATTGGGAGCTGCCAGGGTGACTAGAAATTAAGGAGAAAATGCAATAAAGGAGGGAAGCACAAAAAGGAGCTCTGGCATCTGAGACTAATCTCCCCTCACCCCCACCCCCAAATCGCTGCACGGCCCTGAACTGCATAGGCTGTGAGATGCCAAGAAGAGAGGGACCACAGGAGGCTAAGGAGCAGAGGGAGACAGTTTGGAATTTGAGTTACCAAGTTAGGAGGACTTGGTAATCACCTGGCTTTCCACTGTCATCCCTGAAAGACCACCCCTTGAGGGTAAAGTCCTTATCCCAGGACTAAGAGACTTGCCCTAAGACCAAGGGCAAAACTGCAACAATTTGCCCTACCAAAATCTAAAATCTAGCCTGCACAAGTTCAAGGTTGTCTGTCAGAAATCTGACCCTTGCTGTCACAAAGGCCAGCACCCTTTTTTTTTTTTATTTGGCGGAGAGAGAGAGAGAGAGAGAGAGAGAGAGAAAATGAGTGGGAGGACGGGCAGAGGGAGAAGCAGACTCCCTGTTGAGCAGAGAGCCCGATATGGGGCTCCATCCTAGGACCCTGGGATCACGACCTGAACCAAAGGCAGATGCTTAACCACTGAGCCATAGGCACCCCATGCCAGCACCCTTCTGAGAAAGATAGGAGAATCCAGCCTCTCTGTAACATGTAAATCACAGTGTCCAATGTTAATAAAAATTTAGTCAACCTTCAGGATGCCTGGGTGGCTCAGTCAGGTAAGCATCCGTCAGACAAGTGGTTTCGGATCAGGTCATGATCTCAGCTCAAGTCCCCCATTGCACTCTGGGCTTAGCGGGAAGCCTGCTTGAGGTTCTCTCTCTCCCTCTCTCTGCTCCTCCCCTGCTAGTGCGTGTATGTGCATGCATGTGTGTGTATGTGCGTGTGTGCAAATACACACTCTCTCTCAAATAAATATGTCTTTTCAAAAAAAATAGCAGACATGAGAAGACACAAGAAATGTGGTTCACAGTCAAAAGAAAAAAATCAGTAAATAGAAACTGCACAAAAACTCAAAGTTTGGAATTAGCAGAAAAGGGCCCCCAAAAGCTATGAAATACATATTTATATGTTATTTATATTTTATATACATATAAACAGGATTTTTTATATATAAACAGGACATAACAGTACACACACACACACATCAGTAAATTTAAATATGGTGAATAAAATCATCTAACCTAAAACACACAGAGAACAAAGTTGCAAACAACAACGAGAACTCCAGCAGCCTGTGGGTTAGTACCATGCAGTCTGATGTATTTGGAATTGGAATCCCTGAAGATGAGGAAGCAGAGAAGGGGGCAGAAAAAAATATCTGGAGAAAGAGTCACTGAAATTTTTCCAGATTTGATCAAAAACAGAAATTTGCCAACCCAGGAAATTCAGTGAATCCCAAATAGGGTGAATACAAACAAAACTGTACGTAAACAAATTTGCAAACTACTGAGAACCATAAATGATTTTTTTTTAAATCTTAAGGGAAGGCAAAGAGAAAAAACATATTATATGCAGCGGAATAATGATAACAGTGAAGCTTTTCAGAAATAATGGAGGCCAGAATACGGTGGAACAACAGCTTTAAAGAGCTGAGAGGAATGGGGCGCCTGTGGCTCAGTCCCTCGAGCCTCCTAATCTTTGATTTCTGCGCAGGTCATGATCTCAAGGACTTGAGACTGAGCCCTGCGTCGAGCTCCGTGCTCAGTGCACGGAGTCTGCTTGTCTCTCTCCCTCTGCTCCTCTCCCAGCTCTTACTCTCTCTCTCAAATAGATAGATGATAGATAGATAGATAGATAGATAGATATAGATAGATAGATAGATAGATAGATAAAATCTTTTTAAAAGGAGGTAGAATATTAACGAACATTCTATAAACACACACCAAAAATAGATGGAAAAGAGGAACAAAAATATAAAGAACAGAATCAATAAATAGAAAATAGATATTGTAGATTTAAACTCAACCATTATCAATTAGCACATGAAACACAAATTAATTAAGTACTCTAATTAAAAAGCAGATTGTCAGACTGGATTTCAAAGCAAGACTCCACAATATTTTACAAGAGACCAACTTTAAAGATAAAAACACACAGATTAAAAGCAAGACGATGGGAAAAACCTCCAGGCATAACCTTACGCATAAGAAAGGTGGCAGAACTCTATTAATGGTGGACTTCAAATCAAGAAGGATAACTAGAGACAAAGAGACATTTCAGAATAACAAGGGAGTCAGGGCGCCTGGGTGGCTCAGTCAGTTAAGCTTCAGCCTTTGGCTCAGGTCATGATCCCAGGGTCCTGGGATCGAGCCCCATGTCTGCCTCCCTGCTCAGCGGGGAGCCTGCTTCTCCCTCTCCCTCTGCCTGCTGCTCTGCCTGATTGTGCTCTCTCTCTTTCTCTGTCAAATAAATAAATAAAATCTTAAAGAAAAAAAAACCCCAAAATAACAAAGGAGCCTATTCATCAAAAAGCCATAACAACCCTAAAAAATGTATGCACTTAAAGACAAAGCTTAAATCACATGAAGCAAAATGGACAGATTTAAAGGGAGAAAGGACAAAGCCTCTCTTACACTTTCCTTTCTCAGTCCATCATTTTAACTGCATCCTGTAATAAGCAATAGGGAATGTTCCTGAAAGCTTTCTTTGTGCAGAAGGCCTTCTGCTCGTTTTCTCCTCCTCTTTGCTAGCATGCTTATTGGGCAGCAACCCTTCTCACAGTCCTTACAATATCACCCAATGCAGTCCATTTGCTCACATACTAATAGACTAACCACTATGCATTAGACACCATGATATAACTTTTCACTTACATGGATTCTCGTATTTCCCCTACTAGTACTCGAGTCAAGAGTCCTGAAGATGAAGACCTATTCCCCCCAAAACCATTTATCTTTTTACCCATCATAGAGTTTAATGCACCATTGGGCACACAGTAGACCCTTGAGGGTATGCAATCGTTGAGTATCACTGCCTCCCACCAGCCTCCAGGGACTAATCTAATTCCAACCCAGTTTAAGGAAGGGGGCCTCGGTAGCTTTCGGATTACAAATTATCATTCACTGGGCCGGACCAGCAATGGGCACTGTAGAATGCAGGAGATAATGGGCTGACTTTGGTGGCAGGGGGACTTGAGGACAGCAGCCTGCGGTGGGCCAGGCGGGGAGAAGAGGCTCGAGCGGGTGAGGAGGGCGTTCCTGAGATGGATTCCCACCATCCCTCCCTGCCCATGCACAGCTTGTGTGGAACCCAAAGCAATTAGCAGTGTGTCCAAAAGCTTTGCGGCGCCTCCAAGGAGAGGACAGTGAGGACAGGCTCCACACACGGCGTCAGCTCCTGAAGCTAGCCCACGGATATGCCCACAGCTGCAGAGATGAATGCAGGGGAATATTCACTGAAGCACGGAAGTAATTAAAACAAAACTAGACATCACTTTATCAACAGGAGAATGGTTAAATAAATTATGAAACAGACATAAAATGGAATGCAGTGCAAAAATCCCCAAAATTTATTATTGACTGCAGGAAAGTGGAGGTCATTTCTTAGAATAGAATCATCCTTCAGTAAAAAAAGAAAAGCTGTACCTGTAAATAACTAAGATATATACATGATTATATGAAATATATCATGTTTGCATGTTCTGGAATATACAAATGATTTCATATATATATATGAAATCATATATATGTGTGTGTGTGTGTATATATATATATATATATACAGCCACACATATATAATATATAATATATATATAATATATTCCAGAAGGACATACAGGAAAGTATATCTGTAATAAAATGGTTACTTTGGGGGTAGGGGACTAGAATCAGGGTAGAATAGAGACTTTGCATTATAAACTTTTTTGTTTTTTTTTTTTTACTCAATTTATGTTCTATTTTTATAATTTTTAAAAATAGAGTGCATTTTGTCACAAAGTTTAGCTGGAAGACCTTACAGAATATTCTAGAAGAAACCCATTGATTTAAGACAATGAATAAGGCCCCTGGAACTCAGGGATTTAAGGAATCTGTCCCAAGTCCCAGAGGCAGTCAGAGCAGAGCTGGACTGAGAACCCACACCTTGTCTGCTGCACCGCAGTTGAACCTTCAAATACCTACATGACCTGCTGAGGTCCTACCCTGAAGGTAACATTCATTAAGTGCAGACAGTGCCCAAGGGGTTTTCCTTAAACAAACAGAGTATTGGTGTGAATGTAAAATGGTACAGCCACTTTAAGTTTTTATTGAAGTAATCTCTACACCTAATGTGGGGCTCGAACTCTTGACCCCAAGATCAAGAGTCACAGGTTCTGGGGCGCCTGGGTGGCTCAGTTGGTTAACCGTCTGACTCTTGATTTCGGGTCAGGTCATGATTTCAGGGTTGTGAGATGGAGCCTCGTATTGGGCTCTGTGTGGGCATGGAGTCTGCTTGAGATTCTCTCTCTCCCCCTCCCCCACCCCACCCCACCAAGCTTCAGAGCACGTGCACACGCTCACTCGGTCTTAAAAAGAAAAAGAGTCCCATGCTCTTCCAACTGAGCCAGCCAGGTGCCCCAGAATGGTCTAGATATACTTTGGAAAACAGAAGCAGGCTTAAAATGCAAGCTACAATTTGATCCAGCAATTCCACTCCTAGGGTTACACAGAGAAATGAAAACATACGTCCACACAAAAACTTGCACATGAATTAGCAGCCTTATAATAGTCAAAAAGTGGAGACAGTGCAGGTACCCATCAGATGATAAATGAACAAACAAAATGTGGTATATCCATGTGTTGGAGTATTACTCGGCCATAGAACGGAACAAAACACTAATAAGCTACAACAGGGATGAACCTTGAAGACATCACGCTGTGTGAATGAAGCCAGATCCAAAAGATCACATTCCCTATGAACCTGTTCATAAGAAATTTCCAGAACAGACAAATCCAAAGAGACAGAAGGCAGATTCGTGGTAGCCAGGGGCGGCGGGAGTGAGAGGATTGCAGGAGAGGGTGATGGCAAATAGCGTGGAGGTTTCTTCTTCGGGTGATGGGAGTGTTCTAAACGGACTCTGGTGAGGGCAGCACAACTCAGAACATACACTGCCAGCCACGGAATCAGACAAGGGCTTCGAATGGGTGAACTGTGTGGCGTGTGAAGTAAATTGCAGTAAAGCTATTGAAATAAAAGTCTTGGTTCTGTAACTTCCCATGGGCCTAGGAGAAAGGGCTGCACATGGGGGTTCTATCTGAAGGGCTCAGACCAAGGCCCTGAGACTTTGGGGAGCAGCCCCACCTGCCCTTCGTTCTACCCTGGGGGATGGGAAAGGGAGTTAGCAGGAGAGGAGCAGTGTGGACGGGCCCCCAGGAGACCCGCCGGCTGTGCTGGGAATCTGGACCCCCGGGGGCTCCAGGTCCAGGCCATCGATGCAGCCACAGGAGTCAAGGGACAAGGCTGAGACCAGGCCAGAAGGTAAACACGCAGCCTCCGGCCATGGGAGCCTCCAGCTGCCTGGGCTTGTGTCACAGGAGGGTCTAAGTAGACCATGAAGCCCCACATTCATTCTAGAACCTTCCTCCTCCAGATGCATGGGCTTCCCTTTTCTGAAATGCATTCTCATTCTATAATCTCTAAAAGCCAACCACTTTGCTCATCACCTTTCCGGACTGCTGAGTAGCCATCTGTGCCAGGCCCCGTGCTGACTGCTGGGTTTCTTCCAGCTGGTTCCTTTTAGTTCCAAGGTTTCATTTTGGCTCCTCCACCCTGCCCGCCCTTCTGACAAGACACCACCCTCCCTTGGCTCCTCAGTGATAAGTCCTTAGGGGCAGCCTGAATTCTTGACAAGGGCAAAGTCAGACTTAGAATGGTGGGTGAGATTTGTGGGACGTTGTTTCCTGGTGACACGTGTAAGTCCAAGTCATGACAAGTAGTGTGACATAATGGATGGGTCTGCTCCTCTACGGGGTTTGCCTGCATTGTTATTTGCTCCCACATGCACGCCTTTCCCATTAAATACCAATCAACTAGGGATCTTTCCATGAATTGTAACACCATTTTTTAAAATATCTTTTTCAGTAACGAGTACAAAGAATAGAAGGCTGCTTTGGGGCTCTCTGAAATCCAGCTGATCTCATGACTTTCAAACGTGTCTACATGGCTTCTCTTCGAAGAATCAGAAAAATATCTTTTTCTGAAGCAAACTTGACTCATTCATTAACTCAAATAGCTGTGCTCTGCTCATAAGAGACTGATCCAAAATGCTACGAGACAAATACTTACGGAGCTCCGTGACCTTGTATAAGCCCCGGTTTCTTCTATAAAATGGGAATAATAATGTCACATACTTGATAGAGGCGTTCAAAAAAAAAATGAAGAATGTGTGGGAGCCGTTAGCCCACGGCTGGCACAGGGGAACCACCCAGTGGAAGCGAGCTGTCAGGTTATGCCATGTCATTTATGGCTCTAGAGCTCTACGTAAGGGTTAGTGCAGGGTGGAGTGGAGACGGATGGGGATTTGAACACAAGGCCACGCAACCTCAGCATTCGGAACTTTGTTACACTTTCCGCAGCACATAAAGCCCTCAGCCCAAGGCTTAGTGCTCAGGAAACACCGGAAACATGCAATAAATCATGATGAGTATGGTTATAAACCAAGGTCTGCTCTCGCTGGGATTTCACCACTATACCTTAACAAATCTGCAGACGCCCAAAGACCCAAACACAAAGGAAAAAAAACTTTTTAGAATAATGAGTTATGGCCCTTTCCTTTTCCTTTCCCTTAATTTTATAAAATTAAATAAACACCTGGGAGGGAGGAAGGTATTGCAATTGCGGGTTATAATCATTATAAGTGGAGATAGGGCATTCTGGAAGGCATGACCACTCTTAGAGACAGTCAGAGAACAGCGATGCCCCAGTGGAAGCTAAGGGGAAGCTCAGGTATAGTTCAAGTCCAGGACCATCATGGTTCTAGTAGGGACCTGTCTTTAGATAAGTTAACACACAAAGCAATAAAAAAAGAAAACCCCACAATTTCTGCCCACCTCTTTTTTTTTTTGAAAGGTTGAGAAATGCACCGGTTTGGAGGCAACAATCAAAGAATTAAAGATCATTTTCCATTTTTTTACTGAGCTGCTGTGTGAGTGGCCAGCTCGCACTCACAGTGGACAAGAAGGAAGCCTTGTAAGAAAAAATAAAATGGAGTAATAGTTTAAAAAAAAATTTAGCTTTCTCAATGGTCAAAGCCAACAGGTTCCTAAAACTAAGGACCCCAACAGCACAGGTCATGTCTTTCCCTACCCCCCCCAAGCCCCAAAACTTCCCATTTCTTGACACATCTGGGACCACATAGTTACTGTTCACGAGAAGCTTCTTGGGTTCTAGTTAGGTACTGTGCATGGTGCTTCTCTGAAAGGCTTTTATCACCCAGTCCCAGGGATTACTAACGCCAGAGCCAGGATTCAGACCCAACATGGGCACGTTCACCTCCACCCCAGGGTGCAGAGCTGCTGGTGAGCCTCACTTCCTGTTATTACACATCACTTCCCAGCAGTGTCCCATGCTATCCTGTCCCTATGTCTTTGCTTCTGTTGTTCTCTCTGTAAAAACGCCACCCCACCCGGTCTGTTGAAAGCCAATCCTCCTTCAAAATAACCCTCACAGGCCACATATTCCTCCCTGGAGAGACTGTTGCCCTCCCGCCTCATCCCCCTACCTCCCAGGCTCCCCAACTCTGCCCCTCTCTGCCTTTCCACACGTATGACATCTGGTACCTTCTTAATGAAACCAGAGGGTATATGGAGGCTCATGGTGTCCTGGAAAGTACTTGATTTCCCACCAGATTTTGAATCCTGGCTCTGCTTTCCATTCACTACGTGATCTTGGATAGCTCCTTAGTTCTCCCATCTGTAAAATGGAGGCAGCAACTCCCACTTGAAAGAGTTCCCATGAGGGTTTGGTGGGATGACCATGATAAGTCCCCACTTCCTCTCCCTCCCACTGACAGCAGCCCTCCTAGCTGCCTCCCCTGGTGGTGAGCTGGTATTTCTCCCGCTGCCTGGTTAAGTTGTGTGAGACACGCAATGGACCCCGTGTTATTCATCGTGTGTTTCCTGCTCAGCCCAATACGTAGTAGGACCTCTACGCCTCACAGTCAAATTGAACTTAATGCACGTCTCCCCCAGAACATGGAGTAAATGCTTACGTCGTGCTGGTCTACTCAGTCTGGATCTCCTAATACATAGTTTTAACGCAAGAAGAATTATTCAGTTATTAACTTTTAGTAACAGTCTTTGCAAAGAACATCTAAATCTTTAGTAGGAGATGTGTTTACATAAATATTTATTGGTTTTAAGGATTTCAGTGTATATTGTAAACCATACTTCCAGGCATAGTTCCTATTATTGCTCAGAATAAACTGAATTTAATTTTTCACATTCTGTTCTTAGTCATTTAGGACACCTTGCCCTGGCCTGGTGTCTCTGGAGCCACCAGCATAAAGAAGCAAGCAGAGAAAGGACAGAATGATTCCAGGATCCTTGGTCAGCATTATCATTCACCAGCTGAGGGCTTGTAGATGGCTCAGTAAATTCATCTCAGCCTCTATTTCTCCTCTGTAAAGTGGGGGTAATAGTAATATCACCCATGCAGCGATGTTGTAAGAATCAGAAAGTAAGTGCAGAAGTGCCTGGTGAGATGAAAGAAACATAACGTTAGTAGTAATTACTGGCACTGTACTATTGCCGTTGTCGCCACCAAACAGAGCTCTGAGCTTCCTGGATATCTGGTCACAAGGGAAAACCACAATTTATATATTTAGTAAGAGGAAGCTTAATGTTTCTTTAGGAAAGAAACTCTATGCTCAGGGGAATATGCCATGCTGATACACACAGGAGACCAGCAATTTCCTAATGAATGATATGTTGGGGGCCATCTTGGAAAGAACAGACACCTTCTTCTTGGGAGCGTTTCTCACAGTGACACTTGAGAAAAGTGGAGAACATAGTATCAGCTTGCCACTAAGTGAAGGAGTTCCTGGCTGCCAAATTTCCTGCTCCATGCAAAGCCTTTCTTGGGCTGGAGAATTTCTCAGTATCAGAGAACAGCTTCATTATCTATAGGTCCTCCACATGGCACAAAACGGAGAGCGAAAGAGAGAAAGAGAACATTCTTCATCAGGGTGTCAGCTTCACCTACTCAAAGGGCAGAGAATCTAGGATCCATGATTTCCTATAATTGTCTCATTTGAAAAACTAGAAAGGAATGAACATCTTTTACCAGGACATAGTAGTTCACCAAGAGAAAAATCCTTCCTGGACCCAAAGTAAATCATTAAGCCACAATTTATAACAATTACCCTCATTTGGGTAATGCTCAAATATTCAGCAAATGTGTATTGGGCACCTCTTATAGACCTAACAATATTATTATTGATAAATGCATATAATAAACATAACAGCAAACATTTACTGAGTGCTTTCTAGGAGCCAAGGAACATTTGTGGACATTCATGGTCTTAAAGAAGGCAGGCCTTTCCTCTTCCCCTTCCAGGACCTAGAGAGCAGGGCTCTGCACCCTGGGGGAGGGAGCAAGAAGAGTGCCGAAGGCCAGGAATGTTACCTTGAGGATGTCAAAGTGCATCTTATAGCAAAGAATGGGGAGACACAGTCTGCAGGATGAAAAATCCCTGCATGTGAGACAAACACAATCAAGAAAAAAGGGTGAAGGATTTCTCGTACTGGGCAGGTGGAGGTTCCAGTATTGACCCAATCCCTACAAAGAGCAAGTCTGCAGGTGAGGGTTTCACTGAAGTCAAATATCACAAACGTGTACCTGCGTGTCTGGAATCTTCTGTCCGACCTGCCCCACCCTGTTCAAGCCATCATCCTCTCCTCCTGGACAGTCAAGGCCATTTCCTAACTGCCCTCTCCCATCATGCTCTGTACAGTGGCCGGAGTGAGCATTCTGGGTTGCAGATCTGACTTTGTCACTGGCCCCACTTGAAATGTCTGCAGTGGCCCCCAGACCCTTAGCAAAAAGGCAGAGTCTTCACAAGGGTTCTGAAGGCACTTCCTGACCTGTTCCCACCAACATCCCCAGGCTCTGCTTCCCAGAGCTCTTCTGTCACCTCAGACCCACTCTGTCCTCCAAGGTTTCCGTCTGGACCCTCATCTGCTGGCCTGGCACAAGCCTCATCCACTTTCCTCCTCCCACTTTGCCCGACTGGCTTCTCATGCTTCCAGGTCATGTTCATGAAACATCTCCCCGTCCCTGTGTTCCTCCCGTGGTGAAGCCATCACAATGGAAACCATTGCCCAATTGCCCTGCCCAGCTGACGTTGACAGTAACAGCCCAGTGGCAAGCTCAGGGTGGATGTTCAGGAACGTTGATGGAATGAGCATATCAAAGAAGAGGGGCAGAAGAACACCTACGAAGCCAGCTCCTGCCCCAGTTGCGACCAAACCAGAGCAGGTAGAACGGCCATCATAGATCAGCCAGCTCCTCGACTCTGTGGGGCCAAACCAACCAAAGGCACTTTCTATGAAAGGCCAGAGTTCCTGTTGCATCCACTGTAGTGATGTTCCCCTAATCCACACAAACACCAGCCCACATGAACATCAGTCTTCCTCCCTGGTACCGTTCCTTCCTTTGAGATGAGAACCGCCCTCGTATTTTAAATGTAGGTACACCGTGTATTTCAGAGAATCGCCCCTCATGAGCTGGGAAATAACCATCCACAGAATAATATAATACATATTCTCGGCCCCCAGGGCTTGAGGGTTTTTTTTTTTTTGCCACATTTATGAAATCAAGTGATTTTCCCTTCAGCGACTTATAATTGAGTACAATCTCTCACTTATACAGCAAAATATGGACTCCTCGGAATTTTGAGGTTGAGCCTACATTGTAAGGGAAAAATAATGGAATTGAATGACCATAGCTTTACCTGCAATCACCTGAATCAACCTCCCCTTCTCCACATGCCCCCACCACAGGCTCCAGGGATCCGAAACCTCAGAGCAGGATTCAATGCCAAGTTTAGTGAACCTAACAAAACTCACTGGGGATCTCAAGGAAAATGGATAGACTCGCCCTCTGAATATGATCAGAAAGTCTGAACAGAAAACACCAACAATGCTTTGTTTCCACACAAAACAGAGCCCCCTGGGAAATTACGCTTGGGTGATTTATGAAACGTGGGTCTCTAGCTGTCTTACACTTTGCGGTGCCGGCAAAGACAACAATAATGTATAATTGATTCCGCTTGGATCTAGGCAAGTCAATAAAGAACTTTGTTTATACATAATTTTGCTGGGCAAATCTCCCAGATGGTACTGAAATGTTGCATTTTTAAGAAGTTGCGTTTGGTCCAGGAGGATCATACATTATAAAGATAATGTGTCTTTTGTATCATTACAGTCATATAATTGTAATCACAATTAGAGTCACTATGCGATCTAACTACATTCTATTTGAGTGTTACTCTCACATTACTCTCAACATTTTTAAAGCTTCGTTTATTTAAGAGCCAAAAGTCAAAATAAGGGCTCCAGGACCCCAGAGCTCCACCTGCGAATGCAAGGGCAATTTCACAAAT
Source organism: Ailuropoda melanoleuca (assembly GCF_002007445.2). Classification (NCBI taxonomy): domain Eukaryota; kingdom Metazoa; phylum Chordata; class Mammalia; order Carnivora; family Ursidae; genus Ailuropoda; species Ailuropoda melanoleuca. The sequence continues at coordinate 125,110,872 of NC_048223.1, forward strand.
TAAAACCTATCGTGAAAATAAAAATTTGCTCTTCGTCTAATAGGAATCAGCAGTGCACATGCAAACTTTAGTGGGTTTAGGTTCACTTTCTCCCTTTATAGAAAGAGGCTTTTTAACGAGGTTCCTAGAAAACTAACACTTATCTCTGCAATAATTTTCTACTCATCAAAACATGTAACTTGCACTTTTATTAAAGATAAAATTATGTTTCTCTCTTATTGCTGCAACACACAAAAATGCTTGAACAGATTATCATGAAGCTGGAAGGATAGGTTTGGGATGGCGTAACTTAAAATCTAAGGTTCCGGCTTATGAAATGCTTCTAGGGGCCCCTGGTGGGTGTACCTCAAAGAGCTTGGCTGGTGTCCCAGTGCGGCTGATATTGGCACCCCGGCACGCCCCACGTGATCCCTCCCCAGGGGGCAACAAGCCCTGCATACTAAGGCAACGTGGACGAAGAAAGTAGTTTCAAAAATAAGCCCCCAGATGGAAAATTACCGGGGCAGAGGCTCCGGATTGTTAGGCATTGGCTTCTAATCGATCGGGCTGCTTCTCCTGACGTGGCCGCCTCGTCACCAGCCCCAGGTGAAAGGCCTCAGGGATTTAGGTGTCAGAGGAGAGTTAATGATTCTCTCAAGTCAAGGCAGGAAGCCCAGCTGCCTTCCGCACAGGCGGGAGGAGATTCGGGGCAGGGGAAGAAGCCTCGGAGAACTGGACTAGAACAGCAGTTCTCAGACGTGAGGGAGCGTCCAAATCACCAGCGGGACACACTCATCACAGATGACAGGGCTGCACCCCCCAGAGATTCTGATCTGAGGGTGGGGAAGGGGGCCTGAGTACTTGCAGTCCTAACGAGTCCCCAGATGCTGCTGCTGGTCCCGAACCACACGTGGAGAGCACAGAACGGGAGCCCCGCTGCTCGGGGGGTGGTCCGCAGCCCCAGCAGCACCTGCGGGCCTGTTAGAAACAGACTCTCAGACCCACCCCAGACCTATTGATTCAAATCCAGTTTAACAAGATTCTCCAGGTGGCTCGTGCGCACGTGGAAGTTTGAAAAGCACCGTGCTGCGTGATATTTAAGGCACTTTCTGTCCCTGGCATTCAACGAATTCTGTGCCCAGATGGTTCCGATATGGTTGTGAACGCGCGCACGTATCCGCGCGCGCGCAGGCACAGGTGTTTGCCGCGGGAAAGAGAGGGTGTGGTTTGCCTTTAGCCCCAGACTGACTTTTCCCCGCTCCCTCTCCCCTCAGAAACACACTGAATAAAGTGAGGTTTTGCATCTACCGTCCCAGATAACCAGTTGATGCAAGTGCCCTGAGCTGACTGCACCAGTCGTAACACCGTAACAACGGCCGCCCTTCCTTGACATGCACCCTGACCCTGTGCCTGAGACCAGGGTGGCCACGGTCCCGATCCTTGGTCCCGCACGCACTAGGCCAATGGACGCTGGTGGGTTGAGAGAAGGGCTGCTGGCCAAGCACCTGCTTATGCTGTGCTATCCCCAAGCCCTCCCCAGCCCTGCGCCCCACCCTCACACCCAACTTCCCTCACCCCCGATGCCCAAGCTGAGCACAGCGCACTCATCCCAGACTCTCCCGACTCACCGCTCCTCTCTGGAAATGACTTGGTCCTGATGGCCCAGCCCCTGGAACCTGGAACCTGGATGTTGGCGTCCCCGTATAGAGCAGGAACCTACAGGCTTTTTCTAGAACAGGCCAAATGGTTAATATTTTAGACTCTGTGAGCCACAGTCGAAGTTCTGCCACTTCTTAACTCAGCCTGTATTGCTTAAAACCAGCCATAGACAATATGTAAGCCAATAGGCGTGGCCGTATTCCAACAAAACTTTATTTATGGACCCTGAAATTTGAATGTCACATAGTTTTCATGTATTACAAAATGTTATTCCTCTTTTGATTTTTTCCCAACCATTTAAAAATGTAAAAGTTCTTATCGCGTGGGCCATACAAAAACAGGAAACAGGCAGCAAGCTGGATTTGGCTCATGGGCCATAGTCTGACCTCATCTAGAGGGCAAGTACAAGGTTAAGGTCAAGTCCTGGCTGGGTGTCTGTGTGGCTTTAACCCACCCACTTAACCTTTCCTAGCACCTGCTTCAGAGGGCTGCTGCCAGGGGAAATGAGAGGACACAAAGTCTGTGCCTTGCTAAATGACCGACAAACAGTGGTGGTCACTGTTGTTGTCACAGCTCATGGAGGGGCGCCTGGCTGGCTCAGTCAGCAGAGCATGTGACTTTTGATCTCAGGGTCATGAAGTCAAGCCCCATGTTGGGCATGGAGCCTACTTAATTAGTTAATTAAGCCAATGAAAACCAAGCGCAGGAAAGACCAAGATGCTTCCGTCAGGAAGCAGGCCCCCTATAGTAAACACCAATGGGACTATGGACTCTTCAGAGGAGAGGGGTCTCTCCGTGGTGCCCCAACGGCAGGGGCTTTGTGGCTGGTGAAGTGCCCACACAGTGGTCACCAGGAAGCCACACCGAAGCATCCAGCAGCTACCTGGGACCTGCCAGAAAGTAGGGCAAGTGAAGACACGGGCTACAGTGGCCAGGAAGCCCTGACCCAAACTCCACCCAGAGGTGAGAGAGCCAAGGGGTCCCTGACGAGGCCGCGAATGGGTCTGGCTCCCCAACGTGAGCCCTATGACACCCTGGTGACTCAGTGTCTCTGCACCTTGGCTGCATCATCTATCCCGTACTTGTTAATTGGTTTGACAAATATTTATTGAATAGTCTCCCTGTGCCAGGTAATGCTCTCAGGACTACAGAAACAAACATAGTAGACATAAAAAATAGACAGTTGATGGATCTATAGATAGAAAATAGTTGGATGGATAGATAATAAATAGATGGGTGGATAGATAGGTAGGTAGGTAGATGGTAGACACTAACATAGCTGCCGTGAGCAGCAGTCTGGCTTAGGGGAGTCGTTTGATTAGCCTGTTNCTCCTCTGCTAGGAGCCTGCTTCTTCCTCTCCCACTCCCCCTGCTTGTGTTCCCTCTCTCGCTGGCTGTCTCTATCTCTGTCAAATAAATAAATAAAAAATCTTTTAAAAAAAAAATAAATAAATAGATGGGTGGATAGATAGGTAGGTAGGTAGATGGTAGACACTAACATAGCTGCTNCCGCCTCGTCACCAGCCCCAGGTGAAAGGCCTCAGGGATTTAGGTGTCAGAGGAGAGTTAATGATTCTCTCAGGTCAAGGCAGGAAGCCCAGCTGCCTTCCGCACAGGCGGAGGAGATTCGGGGCAGGGGAAGAAGCCTCGGAGAACTGGACTAGAGCAGTTCTCAGACGTGAGGGAGTGTCCAAATCACCAGCGGGACACACTCATCACAGATGGNAGCAGTCTGGCTTAGGGGAGTCGTTTGATTAGCCTGTTGGGTTGTGCCAGGTGAGGCCCAGAGGCTGCAGGGCCAGCCTGCAGAGGGATTCTCCAGCTGGCTGCTGTAAGGTGGTAGGGGTGACAGGACTCTGGCCAACTGGAAAGCATGGACCCCGTTCAAGGGACAGACTGATTCACATAGGAAGGGGTCTCTGTTTTGCCTGATTGTCAAATTTTCAAAAGAAACTAAAATTTTGGCCTCTATATCGAAAATTTTTAAATGGCTGTGGTCCAAGCAAAGCACACCTGTGAGCTGAGCATATCTGGCCCAGGGGCCACCAGTATGTGATCTCCGATTTAGAAAGAGGCAGTAGAACAGAGAAATTGCCAACCGGCGCTGCAGAGAAGCAGCTCGGAGATCGGACAGAGGGGGTGCGGGCCAGGAGGATGGAGAAGGGAGGCTAATGGGGCGTGTCCAGGGCACCGTGGTTAGCAGGCTCTGAAGGACAAAGATGTCTCGTGTCTACACTGCACTGTTCCTGTCATGCCATCAACTCCCTCGTCCCTGGGCAGACCTTGGGTAGATCTGCCTCGTGGGAGTGTTGCAGAAAGAGAGGCAGGAAGGGGCGGGGTGCCCGGTAAGGGCAGGAACCCAGAAGCCCCTTGGAAATGGCAAAAATAGCCTGGATGCGGAATCGGCGAGTGGGTCCGTATATACATCTCAAGGCCAGTGTGGCACCAGCCTGCAGCCGGGTTAAACAGAGCAATGCGAAGCCTGACCTGGTCCTCAAGGGGTCTGCCTGGAGGAACAGACAACAGTAACTGTGACCTCACAGAGCAGAGAAGCTGATCTACACACAGGGAGGCGTTCTACCGGGCAGCTGCCACATGGCCAGAAGTTGCACCTCGGGACATGGGTCCTCGGGCAACTCTGGGGGCGGGGGGCTTCACTCCCACAAGGAAAGCAAGGAGCACTCACATGCACCATGTGTCCACAGTCGCAGAGTGTTCTGGAATCCTACCCAGGTCTGCCTGCCAGTTCCCTCGAGGGTAATGTTGTGTTTCTTGTGTTTCTGTGCTGTGGTCGAAGCCCAGCACCATCTAGAGAAGAGAGGCACCAGCAGAGGTAACGGGAAGTGGAGAGAGACCGCACAACAGCTCCTCGTGGGCACCTCCCAGCCACACCTGTGGTTTTCTCGGTGCCCTGTCGCTCTAGTTGAAAGCTTGCTGGCTCCGGCAGGACTGTTGCGTGATCGCAGACATGTCTCTTCACCTCTTGGAGCCTCATTTATGAAATGGGAATAAGAGCGTTCCTCTCTCTTTTGTGAAATGTTTTGTCCTTGGGTTGGCTTGGGTTTCATCATCAGTGTTCGGGTGTTCCAGGTGGACCTCGTGCAGCCTCCTGCATGCCTGGCCACAGGAAGTGGCCCTGAGTTGGCCACCACATGAACCAACTCGTGTGGCCCAACTCCGATTCTTCCATGTGACTTGTCATCACACCCTCAGGTCCCCTCCCTGGGGGCCTCATCATTGGCCTTTCAGTTGGACCCAAAAGTCTCCTGGGCTGTAGTGAGCCACTGTAGTGGCTGGGGGCTCTCAGGGTCCAAGAGAACTGGAACCCCTTGGAGGACCAGGCCTCCAACATTCAGTTCACTCAGTGTTTCTGCTTCGGCTGCAGCCCCCATCTCCTCCCTCCTTGCCTCCAGGTGGGCTTCTGCTCTCCTGGCCATAATGACCTACACCTTCCCGATCATGCCCTACCGGGCCCGTGTGCTGGTTTCCCCACCCAGCTGGAGCGCCGGCCGGACCCCGTGCAGCCCCGCGCCACTATAGCCAGCCTCCCAGGGGGCACGATTACCAGGTGGGGCCTCTGCTGTGTGAATTCAGACACGAGCTAAAGGTGGATTCAGAGCCACAGGAATGAGGCCGTGGGGCTTGTTCTTCGGGGCTCTGCTTACAAGTAGGATTCCCTCCAACAGCGCGGGTTCTGGAGCCCTCGTTCTGACTCTGAGCAGGATTCCCACTGCAGCACCAGGNCATGCCCTACCGGGCCCGTGTGCTGGTTTCCCCACCCAGCTGGAGCGCCGGCCGGACCCCGTGCAGCCCCGCACCACTATAGCCAGCCTCCCAGGGGGCACGATTACCAGGTGGGGCCTCTGCTGTGTGAATTCAGACACGAGCCAAAGGTGGATTCAGAGCCACAGGAATGAGGCCGTGGGGCTTGTTCTTCGGGGCTCTGCTTACAAGTAGGATTCCCTCCAACAGCGCGGGTTCTGGAGCCCTCGTTCTGACTCTGAGCAGGATTCCCACTGCAGCACCAGGCAGGCTACACACGTGGATGCCCACCGTCATAATTCCACAGTGACTGATGGTAAACACACCTTTTTTTTTTTGACTTCTCATTTTGTTTTTACTTACGTAGATTCACTGACCTCGTGGCACATGGCGGCCCCTCCCGCCCCATGCTGTGTCCTGGACAGCAGAGGGGTGACCAGGGCCGAGTTCAGTGACTCTAGTGTCGGGAATTTCTCTCGAACTCAAAACAGTGGGACCAGGGGCAAAAGTGCCTGGGCCCCTGTCCTCATCCTGTTCGGAGTCGGCCTCGCCGGGACCAGCCAGCAGCCTCCCACGTGTGTTGCTGCCACCAGCATGAAAAGAAAAGGTAGTTGTCTTCATACCACCCAAAAGCATTGCTTCTTCCACTAATTTTGTAATTTAATAAGAAAAAAGCAATCAACTTTGTTGATATGATCCATCCTTTATATACCAAAGGGATAGGCATCACTGCTTTAAATAAATATAATTTTGAAATGTGCCACCTGAATGCACTGTCCCTTAAACCTTTTAAAGTATATTCTCTTGGAAACAACATGACATTTTAGCTGAACACGGTGTCTTTTTTTCCAATTGTGAATGAGCGTTTTATGTCCTGCAAAAATCAAAAGGGTATTTTTGCTGTTATGATTTTATTATGCTTCTTTATAGTGTCGGTTGCTTTTGTGAAGTTAAAGAAAGCAGTGGAGTGGAAACCAGTAACAAATAGGGCATATTGAAATTGGGCCCCAGTGCTTAAAGTTTCCATTCATTTAATTGGGGAGAAAAGTGTGTGTTTGTTTGGATATCTAATTATTGGGAAAGGAGAGGTTCATTTGTCTGAGTTAATATCCCTTAGCCAAGTTAAAAATTAGCATACATCTCTTTAATTACACCTTGGAGTGACAGCATTATGCATCAGCCACATGCACGGGCCCATTTGCCACCGTTCCGGTTCATCTAATCTCCGAACAGGGCTGGGAGGGGATTTTCCGGCCACGTGCCCCCCCCCACTTCCCCCACCGCACTACCTGTTGCTGGAGGGACGTCAGGGTCCCTCCCCAGGACCCTCCAGCTGCCCCTTTCCTGTGACCAGCTGGAAGCCACCGTGGCCCTGGGTGACCATCCTCCCTTGGTGTGCCGGGCCAGCACACCCTCAGAGCTGTACGTGGCCTGGTGCATAGATGTGCACGATCGTTGTGGAATGAGTGAACGAATGACATTTTAGTAAATGCTGGTGAGCCGTCCTCTGTGGCATCACGAGGCACGTGGATTAATATTTGACCTGTGAAGCCAGGTTGTCATCAGGCCCCTGGAAACCATCCGGGCTCTGGGACCGCGCCCCCTGGAGGCCGAGAAGAGAAGGTGCCTTTCCCGCCGCGGGTTATGCGTTACTTTCTTCAGGACCTCATCTGGAGGTTCTGTTCATTGCCTGGATTATTATTGCCAAAAACAAATGACCTGTAGCTTAAATGTCCAACCACCGAGAGATGGTTGAGGAAAGAATAAAACTGTAGTGTATTAAGTTACGATTTAAATGGTTATAAGGCACTTACAATAATATGAAAAGTTGTATATGATCTGATAAGAACAAGAAACAAAATAGCCTATGCCATATAATGTTACATGAAGACTATTATGGCAAAGGCATTTTTAAAAAAACATCAGAGAATTCTAATATGATGCCAGAAGAAAACAGCAAGAATGCTATCTTTGGATGATGAGTTTAAGATGCTTATTCCTCCTTTCTGCTTCTCCATGCTTACCAGGTTTTCTATAGTAGGCATGTAATACTTTTATTGTATAAAGAAATCATAAGACTTTTTTATTCTGAGAGAAGGGGATCTCTAGTCACCTCTACGCGCACAGCTGGTTTAGATTATTATTTTTGGTTTTCCTGAAAAGAAGGTTCTGGTGACACCTGTGTGGCCAGGAGGCTTTCCCATCCCTGGGGGGCTGCTGGGTCTGTGCCTCGGGGCAGTCCGAGGCCCGGAGCCCCACGACGGCCAGTCCTTTCCAGGACTGAGTTTACAGATAACAGGGTTGGTGAAGGAATGGGGCCTGAGCTCCTACCTCTGCTTTTCTCGTTAATTATTCAGGCTTGTATGTGCGCTGCCTTCCACACCACATTTCCAAGGTGCTTTAAAATCAATAACTAATTTATACGCGGCCTTCTAAGAAATAGTTGGGTGTTATTTTTCATCTCATTAGAATGCAATCTAGCCTAAGCCATGACTGGCGCTGGATTCGGCTCTGGGTGGGGGCTCCCGGGAGGAAATGGCCAGGGCTTGAGGCTGAGGACGGTCTCTAGACACTGCTGGTGTCGGGCAAGGGGAAGGCCGTTGGGCAGGAAGCCCTGAGTGCTAAGGCCAAGAGCGAAGCCACTGCAGTCACAGCGGACAGACGGTCTGAGCTCCCACTAGGAAATGTCTCACTGTGCCGCTGTGCAAATTCACTTAAGGGATTTTGTAACCAGTGATAATTGTATGTGGAAGTGTGTGTAGGAAGGATTTTTCAGGGGTCCTGTTAGAAGTGCCAATGGCATGTAGTTATTACCGCTAATGTGCCCTCCACATTGACATATCCTCCGCATTGTCTGCCCAGGGAAACCAGCATATATTCACATACTTCTGATAATGTTTCATTTTTATATAAAAATCATTAAGGTTTTATTTAACAGCACCTAAAGCATTGCTGTCATGGGGACAAAATCCC
>NC_048223.1:125119344-125157044 GCF_002007445.2 Ailuropoda melanoleuca
CTCCATGTCCAGCATGGAGCCCAGTGTGGAGTCTGAACTCAGCCTGAGACCTGAGCTAAGATCAGGAGTCACTTAACTGTCTTGAGCCAGCCAGGTGCCTCCGAGAACATTTTTTTTAAATTCCACCTTCATACAAATGTTATTGAAGAAACCAGACTGAGAAGAAATACAACGAGTATTAGAAAGATAAGTGGATCCTAAGTATCCAAGTTATGTGTATTTTTTTAAATAGCCTGGACCCAAGGGTCTTTATGTATGATTTTGAAAAGCTAACTGTTTGGAAAGCTGTAATAACTTCAACTACAGCATAAAGGAAGGTACCAGGTAGCATGATTTCCTTGCCATTATGTTATTTTTACTGTATAGATCCAAATTTTTGGAATCAGATGTTTTATGGGAAATCATTACAATTCTGAAAATGTGACTGAACTTTTCCTAAATATATCAAAACTGGAACAGCTTGTGAGCATACATAATTGAAAACAAAGTTTATGAGGCAGGAGATGTCTACAAATATCAACAGAAATTTAACAGAACTGTGTCAAAATTTGTGTTTTGTATATTACACTCAGAAAAACGCTCCCCTGCATGTATCCACCATTTATGTAGTTGATGGCAATGAGCCCATTCACAGGTGGGCAAAATTATTTGATGAGGTCTATGGGGCTTGAGACTGATGTGGCTGCCATGGACGGCCATGCGGGTTGTGTACTGAACAAGTGCAGGGGACCTCGTTGACATAAGGAATGATGTAAAAGGCACTCCTGGAGCTGCACAATGCACAGACCGCACTGCTGCAGAGTTCATGAATCATGCTGAGGGAAAGCAGAATCCACCCAAGTGCCCCCAGAAGAGCACAACCAAGAAGGAAGCAAACTTGAGCTCTTAGTGAAAAAAAAAAAAAAAAAAACCTAAATTTTTGTGCACCACTGGTGGGAATGTAAATTTGTGCAGCCACTATAGAAAACAGTATTGAGTTTCCATAAAAAATTAAAAATAGGACTATCATATGATCCAGCATCCTATTTCTGGGTATATATCTGAGGAAAACAAAAACACTGACTGTAAAAAGTATATGCACCCTATGCTCGCTGCAGCATCATTCATCATGCTAAGACATGGAAACAGCCTCAGTACCCCCGATGGATGAATGGATAAGGAAATTGTACATATACAAACATGTATATATATCCACACCCAATGGGATATTACTCAGTTATGAAAAAGAATAAAATCTTGCTCTTTGCAACAACATGAACAAGGCTCGAGGCATTATGCTGTGTGAAATAAGTCAAAGAAAGACAAATACCATTTGATCTCACCTGTGTGTAGAATCTTACCAAAAACAAAACAACACCAAGCTCGTAGATACAGAGAACAGATCGATGATTGCCAGAGGTGGGGGTCGGGGAGGGGGATGAAATGAGTGAAGGAAGTCAAATGACACAAACTTCCAATTATTAAAAAAAAAGAAGACTCCTTAGCAATCAGAACCACTTTCAATTCATTCATTCACTCATTCACTTGTTCATTCAGCTCTTAAATGTGTGTGTGCGTGTGTGCGCGCGCACGCACACACCCAGGGATGCAGGTAGATTCTTGCATCTACCAGAGAGCATGACTCCTTGGTCTGCTCTCCCTCTGGGATCCGTGATCTCACCAGCAAGCAGGGGGTTTCCATCCGTGTTCCTGCCCCTAGATGCATCTTTCTTTGCCTCCATCTTTGAGTTGGACCCTGTTGCCTTCTAACAACCAAGAAGGCTATTTTGGCCAGTTTGGGGTTGGCATCTGTGATGCGTTACTAACTCCACCCAGCAGAGATGAAATGGTTTCTCAAGAGCTACCCATGCTGATAACCCAGAACGAGTCCGTGGAACACGCTCCCACATGAGGCGTAGCAAAACCAATTGCTTTCCAACCAATGACTTAGAGCTGACAAAAAAAAATCTCTCATCAGTAACATAGAGATGAATAAGCCATGAGTTGACATCTGTCATGGCTTTTGAAAATGTCCAGTCAGGTGTGGATAGACTCTGGAGCTACCAACGTTTGGAGTACTTAGAACATCTCCTCCAGGAGCACCGCCCCCCCCACTCTGGAATTGGGTTCATTCGGCACTGGAAATTTCTTTGCTGATTCTTTCCTGCCTAACTAGTATTTAACACTATCCCACACATCAACACATATTGAAGAACGGCAGGAACTTGAGCCTCTTCTGGAGAAAAGAAGCTCAGGTAATTTGGAAGTTAGAAAATAAGACCAAAGGGGAATTCAGTTGATGGAATTGGGACAATTTCACCCAGGGAAGAAACAGACTATACGATGGGTCACTAATTCTGGCAAGTTTATTAAAAGTTATTTCATGTGGGACACTGACCATGTGGTTTCCCTTTCCAGAGCACAGGGAGGAAATGACTTGCAATTGCATCAGGAAGGATTTTGGTTGGAAAATAAGGAAGGATTTCCAGATGCTTAAGGTTATTAAACCCTGACTGCTGAGAGATTATAGCATCACCTTCTGGAAATGATTCAGGGGATGACAACTGGCTGTCAGTCCAGGCCATTTTAGGAGCGGAGGACGCAGGACGAGAGAGGTGATCTCTCTGAAATGCCTTCCAGAGAGCTCTTCGTTGTACTAAACGTGCCTCTTGCAGGAGCATACACAATGTCGAGGCTTCCAAAACATTCTTGCTGTCTGGATTGCAGATACCCTTCCTAGGGCAGAAAGGGGCAGTTATCTGGCCCTGGTCCTGCATCTCTTGTGGGTGAGTCATGGGACCTGCAGCACGTCAGGGTCTCTTAGCCCCAGTTGCTGTCTGGAGCTCCTTAGCAGGGGTAAACCCTCCAGTGAGCCACCCGCTTATACATCAGCTGCCATGTTTGTCTCCCTGGCATTCCCTCCCCTGCCCCTGGGTCTGGGATGTGCTTCCCTAACTGCAGGGGAGGGCACCCAGTCCAGGTTGCCATCCCCTGTCCCCTGTCCGCTGTGACTGGTCTAGAGTTGGGGGCGTAGCTCGGGGCAGGCCCACCAGAGCTTTGCCTAGAGCGTTCTACCTGAGGATGCTGTTTCTTTGTGGAGACAAAAGCGGGGCTCCATGGTGCCTGAAGCCATGTCTCCACTACCTGAAGAAAGCTGTTTTTTAAGAATCCCAGGAGCTGGGAGGAGGAGAGGATGAGTATGGAGAAAACTTTGTTCCAAGCCTCCAGGTCAGCCTGCAGGCCAGCGTCCCCTGCTACCTCCCCCTTGGGTTTTGTGAGTCAAGAGAATACTCTTTTTTTCCCTGAAGCTAATTTGAGTTGGGTTTCTGTTGTTTGCAACCCAAATGTCCTGATGAATATGGAGTAGGAACAAGGTCCCCAGGATGTGGGTGTTAGCAAGAGCCGAGGGCACCGAAGACAGGGCCAAGCTGCTCTGTATTAGAAATACCCATTACCAGTATCTATTCACACCTCCGAGGAAGAGAGGAGAGGAAAAGACAGGAAGAGGAGGGAGAAGAGAGGAGTCAGGAAGAGGGCAGAAGGCAGGGCACCGGGCTGAGTGAACCTGCAGAGGTCCAGCATGCTCTCAAAAGCAGCAGGACAGGCCCCGGGATTTCCGAATGCTTGCTGCGTGCTGGGAAAGTAGATACTCCCTGTGACCCATAAACTTTTGGAGAAAATTCTACCACGTGGAAGCAGCCTATATTTGTGGGAGTTGGAAGGTGGGTGGTGAACCCGGAGGAAGGGGTGTAGGGTCACAGTTGGGCTCTCACCATAAGGTGGAAATCAAAAACAACCACAAGAGGCAGAATCTGGAAGGAAAAGTCTTTAAGGGAGGAAATGAAGAATTCTGGTCTGACTTCCTTCTAAGAAGGTAACCCAAGGACCATTGGCAGAAATCTAAGGATAGGCTTTTGATTTCCATGGGACACAGAATAGGTATCTGAGTCACTGTCATCCATATGTCATGGGACCTAGTGGCCCCAGAAGTAAATAGAATGTCTTCCTTTGATGATAACGTTGCAGTGATCCAGGATCTGTCTAGACATGAGCACCCATAAAGCCAGGCCCTATTCCATTTTGCATGGGCCATTTTATAAACAGAGGATGGACAGAGGGCCATAAAGAAAGGTTTTCCCAAGTCTTCTGGGGAGCTGAGCGGGAGCCAGCGTCAAGCAGAAATTGTAAGCAAGACAATTTCAGTAAAGCCAACCCAATTTTTGCCCCTAAATCGTGAAATGGAAGGAAATCACTTTCGAATGAAATTGATCTGGGCGAGAATTACCCAGAACACTGTTTTAAGGAACAAGCTATGTTTTTCAACATGCTAAGCTTATTCCAAAATTATTTTACTATTACCTTTTAACAAAGAAGATTTAATGTGAGAGAAGCTGAACTTCCATTAAGTCATTTCAAACACCCCTGATTCATATTTACTAATAATGATGATTTCCAAAAGCTCCTTCCTGTAACCGCTCGCAGGCAGCACAGCGGGCAAACGCTGCACAGAGTAATCTCCGTGAATAATTGCCTGTCAGCGTAGCATATTCAAGAGAAAACAGCAAGCTTATGAGACAATGCTTGGGTCTGATTTCTAACTTGAAGACACAAAGCAGAAAACTAGGCTTGAAGAAAATGTTTTTAGACTTTCAAGTTTACATGAAATTTGGGAGTCTCAACCCAGAGGAAGGGGCTTAGAGGGCTCAATGGATGCCCTGAAAATTGGCACCAGATTTTTTCTGTATGTCTGGATTGTGTGCCTTTTGTAGGAAGAGTGTTGACAGAAGGAATATGACCCCCAGACGTTTAAGAACCACTGAATAAATGGACCTTTACTGGTACTGCCCGGTAGAATCTTGAATATTTTCTATCAGCACTGTCCAAATGGTAGCCATTAGCCACATGCTGCGACTGAGTGCATGAAATGTGGCTGGTGCCACTGACCAACTGAATCTTTTATTTTGTTTAATATTAATTAATTTAAATTCTAAAAGGCAAAATTATAGAAATACAAAACAGGTCACTGGTTACCAGGGACAAGGGGTTGGGAGAAGGTTGATCACAAAGGAGCAACCCGAGGGGCTATTTTAAAGTGAACAAACTCTTCTGGGTCTTGATTGTGGTGGTGGTAACTTGACTCTACGCAATTGTCAAAGCAAAGGAAACATACATGAAAAATACTGTATTGCATTTAGTGCATTTGTTGTATATGAATTGAAAATAAAAATTTTAAAGATGTAATTGGCTACAGTGGTTAGTGGAAGCCAACTCGGACATGTAGGTCTAGACCGTCACTTAAAAAGGCCTACATGTCCTGCCTTTGGCTCAGGTCATGATCTCAGGGTCCTGGGATTGATCGGGCCCCACATCACGCTTCCTGCTCAGCGGGGAGTCTGCTTCTCCCTCCCGCTCTACCTGACACTCCCCCTGCTTGTGCTCTCACTCTCTTTCTCTCTCTGTGTCAAATAAATAAATAAAACCTTTTTAAAAAAGGAGGGCGGCCTACACGTATTACGTGCTTCAGCCATGACGTACCTGCACTTACCTGACCAACAGATTCATTAGCTTAGAAATGGTTCCCCAGACCATCGCTAGAATAAAGGGCATTGCTGCCTCACGGACAAGGGCAACAGGCTAAGTGCAGGGTGCTGACTCCTGTCCCATTCCCTCCATCTCTGCTGGGTGGGCCCAAACCCTCCTTGGCTTCCACAAAGTCAGGCAAAGCAATCTTGTCACAAATCTACTGCCATTGTCCCAGGTTCCAGTCTGCAGTCTTGGGGCTGAGCTCCTGCCTTTGCACCGTCCACGGAGCCCCGCAGGCAGAGAACAGGCACAGGGCCCTGCACACGCAGTGAGAGCCTGGGTACAGGCTCCCCGGGCAACAACAGGCATCTTACTCAGAAGCAATCCCAGCCCAAAGGCTCATGCTGACCCTCACAGGCCCAGCCCTGGCTCTTTCCCGTACGACCTTGCATGTGCTTCCGAGAGCCGTCCTGACAAAGTACTGCAGACCGGTGGCTTAAAGCAACAGAAATGGATTCTGTCTGGAAGCCAGCAGCTTGAAATCAAGGTGTCAGCAAGCTTGGCATCTTCCTGAGTGGTCAGAGGGAGAAACTATGCCATGCTTCCCTTCTAGCTTCTGGAAACTTCTGGACATCCTCAGTGTCCTTGGCTTGTAGTGGCAGCAGTCTGATCTCTGCCTCCACCTGCCACCCTCACGTGGCATTCTCCCACCTGTGGCTCTCTCAGTCTCTGTGTCCAAATTTCTCTTTACTTATAAGGACACTAGAAATTGGTTTGGGGCCCTCCCTAATTCATACACTCTCGGTGACTTCTGCAAAGATCCTTTTTCCTGAAAAGTTCATATTCCCAGGTAACAGAACTTGAATGTATTTTCTGTGGGGGGACACAACTGAACCCATAAGAGATCCCAGCTATCACTGGGACAGAATCCCTTTCCCAGAGTGGAATATTCCAGACCAGGTATGCCTTCACTTCTATCTTTAATTTCATTTGCGTGTGTGCACATGTGTGTTTTCCACTGCAATGTTTTTTGCCATAATGTGAGTGTCCTGTTCAGGGCAGAAGGGGGTGGGGCCAGGCCAGTGCCTGCCCTTAACATTCATGAGAAACTTCCCTTCGTTAACGAAAGGGCAGGCCCCCAAGGCATAGACGTGGCATCTCTTAGGTCAGTGGCCCTCGAGGTGGTTGGCCGAACTTGGCATGTGAGCAAATGTGATGCCATAGACCAGAAAAACTGGGATTTGATTCGAAAACATGCTTCTTACTACAGGTGACATTGAGTTACTGCATTTTCTGAGCCTTCACTTCCCCATTAGTCATGTGTAAATGCAATGCCTTCTTCCTGGGTTGTTTCCATCATTGGAGAATATACATATTGGGCCCCTAGTGGCTAACTGATAAACGTTACCTTTCTGACTTTTTTCCTTTCCCTTTTCCACACACATAGGGGCCTTCTAAAAATAATTTCTATTTAATATAAAAATAAAGACAAATATAAAGAGTAAATTAAAATATTTGTAATTCCCTCACCCAGATATAATTATTATTTAAATGTTTATGTATTTTCCTTACAGTCTTTGTTAATGCATATGTTTACATGTACTATTTCTGCAAACTTAGTCTCATTCTGTACAGATTTGTTTTGTCACCACTCTCACTTAACAAGATAGTACATTTTCATGTTTAATTAAATGGTCTTCTAAAGCATGGTTTATAATGGCTGCAGCGTAATCCATCATATACAATCCATCAAATACAACATATTTCTTCAATGAACCACATTTCATCAGCCATGTTGGCTGTTCCCAATTTTTTACTATTTTAAATAATATTGTCAGAGACAATCTTACAGGCAGAACATTGTTTATTCCTTTTAGAAAAGTTATAAGGATTAGAAGTACGTCTTAAGCTCACTTTGTAAATGATCATTTCCTAATTTCTCCTTTCCTCTTCCTTCTTTTCTTCCTCTCCTTCATCTCAGCTGGTAACCTGTCCTCTGAGCTCCACTGAGCAGGCAGAAGCCGCCAGAACAGGCAAAGTTCAGCCCTTCTGCTCGGGCACTGGGGCCTGACCTCGCTGCTCCTCCGAGATGCTGCTCCTGGAGCTCCCCTCCTCTCCTGCATCGCCGGATCTCTCCTGGATCCGGATCATCCCCAACACCATGCAAACACGCAGACTGACCTCCTCTACTCACCTTCCGTGCCTGCTGTAACAGATTACTGTCAACTCAGTGGCTTAAAGCAACACCAATTTATTATCTTGTGGTTCTGGAGGTCAGAAGTGCAAAATGGGTTCTACTGGATGAAACTCAAGCTGTCAGGGGTTGCATTCCTTCTGAGGCTCCAGGAAAGAATCCATTTCCTTCCCCTTTTCAGCTTCGACAGGCTCCTCATATTTCTTGGCTCATGGTCCTTTCTTCCCTCTTCAAAGCCAGCAACGTTATCATGTTCAAATCTCTCTCTGGTTGACCCCTCTGCCTCTCCCTTATGAAGACCCTGTGATTACATTGAGCCCACCCAAATCATCCAGGATAATTTCCTCATCTCAGAATCCTTAACTTAATGGCATCTGCAATGGCACCTTTTGCCATGTAAGGTGACATACTCTCATCTATGGGCATCTTTGGAGATCAGTATCCTGCCAACATCTTCCATCTTTCTCCCAGAACCCACTCCAACTGGACATCTATCTCACAAGTGTCCTGCTCCTGCCAAGTCACCTGTGATGTCCATGGTGCCACAACCTGTGGTCAAGTCTCAGTCCTGCTGTGCCCTGATGTCTCTGCTACATTTGATCAACTGATCATTCTCTCCTTCATGGAACTTCTTCTTTAGCTTTTAGGATGCCAGGATTTCTTGGCTTTCCCTTTATTTCCCTTTGTTTGGCTCCTTCTCAGTCTCTCTAACTCAATCCTGCCCTTCCCCTTGACCACTGTGTACTGTTGATGCCCCAATCCATATTCCCAGTCCTACCTGTCCTCTGAGCTTGCAGACTCAGAAAATTCCCTTTGGATTCTAATAAGCCTCTCCAACTTGGTATGTCCAAGATGCACTCAAAGTCCCTCTGTTTCCTCCTGTGAAACAAGCTATTCTCATACCAGCAAATGGCACAGTACACCCGGAGCCTCAGGCAAAAAGGACATCTTCATCTTGCTTCTGTTCTTTCCTTCAAAACCTAGTCTTGAAGGTGCCACCTTTCCCACATATCCCTAGATGACCCCTTCCCTCCTCACACTGCCCCTCTTTCCTGGGTTCCCACAGGGGCCTCCAAGTTAGCCAGATTACTGGTCTCCCTGCTGCTAGTCCTGCCTTACAGTCTGTTTCCCATGGAGAAGCTGGAATGATCTTTAGAATTTTCCATCAAATCATGTCATTCTTGTGCTCACTCCCCCCAACGAGGGTGTGCACAAGACTGGGATGGTAACAGTGGCCTATGAATCTCAGCCATGTAACAGAGGCAGTAAGGACTTTGTTGGTGACCACTGAGGAACAGAAGACCCAGGCATCATTAGTCCTGGTGGATATTGGAGGTGCTGTAGGAAGTGAGCTAGAAACAGGTGGGGAAAGGGTGAGATCACAATCCAGAAGAGCTGCGCATCAAAATTTAACATTCCTGAAAAAATCCTGCCCTTTGACAAAATTAAGAGACATTTAAAAATAAATATATTGTAAAAAATATATCTATTTAGAAGAGCTCCAGCAAGTGGGCCAGGGAGTGGTTCTGGAATCTGGGTGTGCAGCAAAAGCAGCTCAAGAGGGTTTTGACAATATCAGCACCTGGATCCTCCCCAGATTATGGGTCAGAACCCCCGGGCATGAGGTGCCAGCATCAGTACATTTTAAAAGCTCTCCAAACAATTCTGCTGTCAGGACTGAGAACCACTGGTCAAGGGTATGAACATGGGAGGGGGTGGGTAAGGTGAGAAGGAGGTGATACAGAGCCACAAGGCCAAGCTGTCCGGTGATTATTGATGTGGATCCTGAAGTCTGCATGGAGCTACAGAGCAAAGAAATCCAGTTCTAATTACAGATGCTTTCTTGAGCTAGTCTCCTGGGCATTTTGCTGAGATAAGATGGACAGCTTGGGGTGGTAGCTGGGACTGTGGTCTTATCAGGGGCATGGGAGTCTTTTAGGGTTTCCCTCAAATGTGTGGAGGCCCAGGAGTGGGGTGTTCTAAATAAGGTCACTCTGAACTTGGGGGCCTCTCTGTGGCAGGCAGAATCATGGCCCCCTGTAGTGAGTTAAATGGTGTCTCCCCGCAAAATCTATGTCTACCCTGAAACTCAGAATGAGACTCTTTAGAAATAGGGTCTCTGCAGATGAAATTAAGACAAGATCATACTGGGTCGGGGTGGTCCTTAACTCCAATGACGTGTCTTTATGAGAAGAGAGGACACAGGAGAGAGCGTAGCCATGTGAAGATGCTGGCCAAGATTGAAGGGCTAAGCTACAAGCAAGGAACACCAAACATTGCTCCAGGCACCCAAAACTGGAAGAAATAAGAAAGGATTCTTCCCTAGAACCTTCAGAGGGAGCATGGCCATAGGGACACCCTCTGGTCTCTAGAGCTGTGAGAGAATAAGTTTCTGTTGTTTTAAGCCCCCTGGTGTTTGGCACGTTGTTATGGCCGCCCCAGGACCGCCAAGGATGCCCACTTCTGAATCCCCAGATCCTATAAGGGCATTATGTTTCTTGGCAGGGGAATTAAGGTTGTAGGTGGAATTAAGCCTGCCAATCAGCGGACTTTAAAATGGGGAGATTATTCTGGATTATCCAGGTGATCCCACTGTAGTCATAAGTGTCCTTATAAGTGGCAGAGGAAGGCCAGTATCAGAAAGATGTGATGTTGGAAAGACTCAACTGGTCATTGGCTTCAAAGATGAAGATGTGATGACGGGCACAGAAGCCCCACCTCCAGAGAACAACAATTTGCCGTGGTGACAAGCCTGCTGCGGTGTTACGCCGGCTGCACGCTCTCCTGGTGGAGCGCAGGGCGGGGACCTTCATTCACAAAGGATTCCTTGTCCCACGAACATGTCCCATAGACAAAAATTTCAAATATAAAACGGAAGGCTTTTATTCCCTCAGGCTGAAGTTTTCACCTCTGGAAAAGAAGGGAGAAATCTCTATTTTAAAAATGGATCTAGGCATATACGCAAAACAATTGAATGCAAGGACTCAGAGTCCTGTACCCCAGTGTTCATGGCATGATTCACAATAGCCAAAAGGTTACCAGGAAACAATAGAAATGTCCACTGATGAATGAACAGATAAACAAAACGTGGTCCACCCGTACAACAGACTATTATTCAGCCTTAAACAGGAATGAAATTCCGACACAGGCTGCCACATGTTGAACCTTAAAATCATTATGCTAAGTAAAATATAAACCAGACACAGAAGAATAAATATTATATGATTCCGCATATAGAATAAATATTATATGATTGCACTTATATGCAGTGCCTGAAATAAGCAAATTTATAGAGACAAAAAGTAGAACAGAGGAGCTCCCAAGAGCTGGAGAAAGAGAAAAGGAAGAGTAATTGTTTAATGGGTGCAGAGTGTCATTTGGGGATGAAAAAGTTCTGAACATGAGTAGTGGGGACAGACGGACAACAATGTGAATGTGATTAAAGCCACTTAACTGTACGCGTAAAACAGTTAAAGGAGTATTTTATGTTGTGTATACTTTACCGTAATAATAAAAAACAGTACTCCTCCCAGGACTGTCCCAGTAAGCCCCAGGTGGAGAGACTAGCAAACACCTAGAGTAACTGTCCACATCAATCTGTAATATTTTTTAAAAAGAGAACAAGAACAATGGGACTTAAAAAATTATTTGCAAATAAAAACACAAAGTGACGACTAAAGCTCAGCTGCTCTGGGCTGCTCATTTGTTGATTTAGTCAGTCACGTAGCAACGACTTACGAATGGCCCCCCACCTGCCAGACACGGCGCTAGCTAGGGTAGGCAAATGCGCAGGCGCAGACCCGCTTCCTTCCCACCCGGGGCTGCGGCCAGAGACTGGATGCCAGGTACGCGGCCCAGGCCCCCTTCAGCGCCAAGTCACTCTTTCTCCCGACTGCTGGGAGTTGGCAGATGGTGGCTCTCAGCCGAGTCTCCAAGTATCACAAAGGCTGTCACCAGGCAAAGTTGGCGCATCCCATCTGGGGACAGCCGCATCCAATGGCCAGTCTGGGGGTGATGGGGTACGAAGGTGGAGCAGAAGGGCCATCCAGCTCCAGTGCCCCATGCGATGGGCGGAGGCCGGTGTCAAGACCGTATCACAGTTCAGCGCCTCCCTTCGCCAAATCCGGCTTCCTCCACTCCTCCCCCTCCTCCACCCTCTAAGAGGCTGATCTGAAGGATTCTGCCCAAAAACGTCCTGCACACAAATCTCATTCATAGGGCCTGTTTCTCAGAACTCACCTAAGACAGAGGGAAGGCCACACAAGTCCATAAACAATGAGAAGACAAAACACCGGTGATCCTCACTAAAAGGAGAGAGAAAAATGTCTTCCTGGATGGTTAGGTTGGTCTTGTGGGGAGCGGGGGAGAATTTGACCTAAAATGTGAAGGATGGAAAGGGCTTCTGGTGGCTGCAGGTGGGAAGGCATCGCACCAGAAAGGACACACTTGAGCAAAGATGAGAAGTCAGGGAAGGCAGGGTGTGTCCCAAGGACCCGGAGAGCCTGCTGTGGCTGGGCCCGGGTCTGCCCCCTTCACTGGTCTGTTCCTGACTTCACCGCAGTTCAGGCCCAGAGGCTCCTCGCTGATGAATCATGAAGATGTTATCCCTGCCAACAAGTCAAGGAGGATGTTAGAACCAGAAGAAGAGGGGCGCCCGGGTGGCTCAGTCCGTGAAGGGTCAGCCTTCAGCTCAGGTCATGATCCCGGGGAACTGGGATAGAGCCCCACGTTGGGCTCCCTGCTCAGCGGGGGGTCTGCTTCTCTGCAAGGAGGGGGATACACAAAGAGGAAGATCAGGAAATTGTGATGAAAGAACTCAGGAGCTCACTGAATATGGATGTCTGAGAAGTGGGAAAAATTCCCTGAGGAGATAAATTGTTCAAGGAACAGTAACATCTTATTCTGAATGCTTCCTTTTATCTGTTCCCAATGACCTACAGGAAAAAAATGGCAGGTATTGTTTCCACCACCTCTTTTTACAGATGATGATTCAGACAAAGACCGAGAGAGAGATTAAGCAGTTTGTCTAAGGTCAATGATTTGTAGAATTCTATTCTTGCAGGGCTGTGGGGGAGCAAAGCGGCATACTTTACAGTAACATTAGTAGAATTTATGAATGCATAGACTTCTGGGAGCTTTAAGGGTTCTTAAAAATCATCCAGACCATTCATGTAACAAACAAAAACAGTGAGCTCCAGGGCGGGGTCAACTAGCTCATCTAAGACCACAGAGCTCTTAGAATTAGACTGGATCCCAATTCGTGGGAATCCTTAGGACTGAGCAGCTATGGAAAGTCTTGCCAACATTATAGTGGGATTTGATGTTGAGTCCTTCTTTGGCTTCAGACCAGTTTTATAAGCAACCCAACAGACAGTGAACTTGGCTAGGTCCCTATGACTGGTTAGCAGGAGCTCTTGAAGTTACGACTTCTCTGTGCTCCACTGCGATTGAGAAGACTTTCAATGTGTTCCACCCCTGAATGAGATGACATCAAAGAACAACTTTCACAATGTGGTGTCCTGTGGCTAGGTGCCCTTTCTACAGCATGCAGGCCTGTCATGATCCTGGCTCACTCAGCTGTCCAGCCTTATGTCACCTTATTCTATTCAACCTGCTAGGGCTCCAGCAACACAGACATCCCACACCATCCTAGAGCCCACCATGTTGACATGATCTGATGCCTCTCCACATGCCCTGCATGACCTGGTCTCCACTTTCTGCTACTATGCCAGGGAAATCTTACCACTTCAAGACTCATTTTTAGGGGATGCCTGGGTGGCTCCGTCTGTGAAGCATCTGCCTTCGGCTCGGGTCGTGATCCGAGGGTCCTGGGATGGAGTCCTGTTCAGAGGGGAGTCTGCTTCTCCCTCTCCCCCTGCTTGTGCTGTCTCTCTCTCTCTCTCTCTCTCTCTCAAATGGATAAATAAAATCTTAAAAAAATTTTTTTTTGCACTCATGTTTATAGCAGTAATATTCACTAGAGCCAAGAGGAGGAAACAATCCACATGCCCATTCAAGGATGAATGGATAAACAAAATATGGTCTATACATACAATGGAATATTATCCTGCCTTAAAAAGGAAGGAAATTATGACATATGCTATAACATGGATGAACTTTGAAAACATTACATTATGTGAAATAAGCCAGACATTAAAGACAAATACCATGTGATTCCACGTGCATGAGGTCCCTAGAGTCGTCAAATCCACAGACACAGAAGGTAGAATGGTTGCCAGGGACTGGGGGAGGGGAGAACGGTGAGTTATTGTTTCATGGGTACAGCTTAGAAGGATGAAAACAATGTGAACATACTGAACAATGCTGAACTGTACACTCAGAAATGGTTAAAATGGTAATTTTCATGTTATGTGTATTTTACCACAATTTGGAAAAAAAAAAAAAGCCCATCCTCTCGAAAAGTCTTCCTTGAGTCCCCACGTGGGTGATCCACTCACACCCGGATCTGTCCAAGGTCCTCTGTCGCTTGATGCAATGGAACTGCTACCATTTAATTACTTACTGGGGAGCTCCCTTCCACAAACGGGACCTTTTAAGAAAAGGATGGCCTGATTCCTTTGGTCTCTGCAGCCATAGCCCCCAAGCAGTTGCCTGCCCATGGCCAGGGCTCAGCCAGTGTTTGCTGATCACTTAGGACCCTAAGTAGGATGTTACCATGGTATGTCAAGCCTTCCCAGCTCTTTGATATGATCATAGGTCTGTGGAGACTCAACCGGATGCCTCCACAAATGACAAGTCATTTATAAAGAATTGGCTTAACAGATTGAACACTTTCCCCTTGAAAAATGGAGATGAATAAGAAAATATTGAGCATCCTGAAGCAATTGGATGATTTACAGAGACATTAACGAGAGCTGAGCCCTGCCCAGCTCAACTTTGCATTGTTGGCATCTAATGCCCCTCCGAAGCCTTCCTCCCCTTATCAGGATCTGCAATCCACAAGCCTATAAATATTGCAGGAGCATATGACCAGGGGTGTCAGGGATGTCAGCCGTGGTGATAAAAGTGTCTATTGAAGAAGCTTGAGGGTGCATCCTGGTGAAGGATGGACTGGAGACAGGCTATGGCGAATGTTAATTACGTGGCTGGCTTGGGGATCTGGGCACAAAGGCAGCCGTGGAGGGCAGGAGGAAGGAGCAGTCTGGGCCAAGGACTGTCCCTGGGTCGCTCCTCCACCTCCTGACTGGTTTGCCGCTCTCAGTGCTCGTGCTTTGGGCCCAATATGGAGCTGTTGCTGGGTCTCGACCCAGGTCCTGCATGTTTTTAGAGTTCCCCAGTCCTTATGCTGCCTCCACCCCCTCCCCACGGTCAGCGTCTGGCCTTGACTAGGGATGTGAAGAGGAGCCAGCTGGCCGGGGCAGGTGCCCCTCAGATGGGTGAGGAGTAAACCCAGAGATTTGGGAGGAGAGGGGTCATCAGTGGGAACTGGGTGAAGGGGTGGCAGCTGATTGGAAATGTGTCTCAGAGCCAAGGTCACCCAGATGGTCCAGAACGACTCATGCAAGACTTTGAAAGGGGTCCAAAAGCAAACACAAAGCCTGCCCACAACTGAACGGCTTCGCGGACAGCAGTAACAGTAATAACTTACATTGGCTCCGTGGTGAGCACTGGGCTATGCATTTTTAAACGGACTATCTCATTTAATCCTCTGATAATTCCATATCGTATATTCCATGATCTCCACTTTCCTGTTAAGGCAAGTGAGGCACTGAGAGGTCAGGGGACCTGCTCTAGGACCTGTGTGATGCCTGGATAGGGATTAACACGGGGAGGCTAGACGGCACCAGCATAAATCAAGATAAAGACCTGCAACCCCCGGGGCTGGGTCGCTGTGAAAACACATACTGATGATGTGCCAGTGATTGTAGGCAGATGGTCAGAAGCTGGGACTAAAATACCATCCAGGTGCCAAGCATTCGTATTAATCAGAGGGTAGGTTGATATTGCAATAATGGGGCTATAGAGAAAGTGGCCACAGAGACAGCCCCTATCCCGAGACAGTGAGTTCCAGGCCGTGAGGCCACCTGGCTGCCAGAGAATGCCCGCGTGACACAGGGCAGCTGTGCCAGCAGGGAATGCAGGCTCCCACCCCTGGGGTTCACTCTCACACCCTCCAGCAAGCCCTCGGCTGCGCACGGGGTGTCCCGATCCGGCGATTTGTAGGCATCCACATCCTCAGAGAAAAGGAGAAGGCAGTTCCTTGTCAAGAAACCTCCACCTGCCCCTTCTTCAGGATCTGTAATGAAATCTGCCTGAAGTTACAGACATAATTTTTAATGATCCCTCAGTAGAACGTGCTGTGAAAAAGACCAGGCGCGTTCCCTGGGAGACACTGGGGGAGATACGTTCGCTCAGATGATTTTAGCCCTGGAGATGTGCCATGTGAGTGGCACCCATACCACATTTCACACTCGGCACGTATTTTGTTGAGCCTCCATGGGCCACGCGCTGTGCTGGGTCCTGGGGCTCTACCGTCAAATAAGACGTGGGCCCAGCCTGTAAGGCACGCACAGTTGCAGGGGCAGTAACAGATCAGTCAGCTGCAAGGTTGCAAGAAGCCCTGCCTTGCGAGGTGATGGGAAGGCACGTGGAGCTCTGCGGGAGCAGAGCAGAGAGTGGCCACTTGGTTTGGATGCACCTAGAAGCCAACCTTGAGGCTAGAGCTGGCATGCAAGGAGCTACGTGGGAGGGGCAAAGTCTATGGGCAGGGGAGTGGGGGCCGAGACAGGGAGGGAAAGCACCAAGGGTCCTGCATTCCTGAGCCAGCTACCCTGTGGGAGGAAGGTGCTTCATCCTGCCAGGGGAACCGGGAGCCAGTGTGAACTGGCTCCCTCTGAGCCATCCCAGTGAGGACAGGGCAGCTGGGGCGTTTGCACACCAACTCCCGGCATTCATCTGCTAAGCCTGCTCCCGAGGGCTTAATTCTCTGGCACTTCGGAACTGCCACACAGGTGACAGGCAGCTTGACTGGCCAGCAGAACCTCTTGGGGGCTGTTGGGGGGAAGAGCTTGTGCTGGCGCTGGGGCTCCAGCCCATCAGCACCGGAGTGGTAAAGGTGAGGGGACACAGCTGGGACACTCAGAGGGTCCATCCGAGGGTCACACCCCACCCAGTGGTTATTTTTAAGGGGTTCGTCTTGCCTCTCAAACTAAAACATAAACCTGTCCAAAGACAAAGGCCTCTCCTCTGCCTCTCGTCATCAAGTCACAATGTTGCCACAGGCTTGGCCAACACCCCGTGCCCTGCAACAGACCAGGACGGTAGAATTCATAGTTCCCCCAAGGACTCTGCTATGAGGTCATCAGCTGTTTTAGAGGGAAGGAAATAGTCAGGGCCGCTGCCTGTGGGCTGTGGGTGTTGGGCACAGCACACCCAGGAGGTGCTATTCATGCAGACTTCTATAGGAATGGAGCTTTCTGAGTTGTGCAGTTTGCAGCCTGTGCAACATATTCAGGAGCCCTGCCTGAGAAAGGTTAAGCTCCTTGCCAAGCATCCCACTACTAGGAATAGACAGCGTGGAATCCTCCCAAGTCTGCTCCAAAGCCCTGGTTCCTTGTCCCTGCCTCTTCGCCTCCAGACCCCGGGGAAGGCAGTCATAAATGCCTCACAACAGCACAGGGCTCCTACAGAAAGTCATCTTAACTCTTTCAGTCCCTCCAGGTGCCACTGAGTCATCCAGCTTCATGGCCTAAAGAACTGGGACACATAAACAAGAAACCAGGCCCCACTAAGGGATGGCATGCGTCGTGATAGCAGAAAGAAAGAAAGAAAAGCAAGAAATTAGAGAGCGGGATGGAGCAGAATCACCAGAATTCTTCAGAAGACAGTGCAGCAGCTTGAAGAGGCAAACGGATACAGGAAGACGTGAGGGAGCTTTAGACAGAGGGACCCCCGCATTTCTGAAGAAGTTGGAGCCCCACTACTACAAGGGGTTCCTGTGACCCAGCTCCCAGGGCTCATTCCTCCCCCAGGGCCAGCACCGGATGCACGTGGTGGTCAGGGCTTCACCCCAAGTTGCTTCTGAGGAACATCTTCCAGAGGAATGTCAGGGCTCCCTGCGAGGCATGCAGACCAACCCAATCGCCTCCTTCCTGTAACCCCTGGTAAACTATCCAAGTGATCCACGTCTGCTCCCTCGTTGGTGGGGAGCACGGTGACCCTGGAAGGAGCTGGATCACCTGAAGTCACATGGAGACGAGTCAGGGGGCTCTGCGGACAGAAAGCATGTGCCCAGGCTGGGCAATGTACTGGATTACAGGTGACCTTCCCAGGATTCCTGAAAGGTCTCCTTCAACCATCCAGTCCTGCCTCTGAGCCCACGGGCGCCCCTCCCTCCTGCTCCCATTCTGCTCCTGGCGTCAGGAGNTTCCCCGGGGGGGGGGGGGGGGGGTCCTCCCAATTCAGTGAGAGTCCCAGTGCTCTGGCCACCGGGCCCCTGGTTACAGTAAGGTCTGGGCCCTCGTCCCCCTTCCTCTGCTCATCACTTTCATCAGCCGGCAAACCTGCACTTGAAATAAATGTCTGTGCTCTCTCTCCTGTTCCTGACCTCACTGCAAACAGGCCTCACGACCCCAGTAATGACACTGGTATCAAGGTCACGCAGGAGCTCCCCGTGGCCGCGCAAATGGACTCTCCTTTGTTCTCACACCAGCTTCTCGGCGATGTTCAGTGGGCCGCTCCTTCCTGTGGAAACACCACCTTCCTCTGCCTTCTGGAAGCACTTTCTGGGGCTCCCTCCTAATCTTTGGGTGCTCCTCCCTAGCTCCCTTTGCTGACTCCTCCTCCTTCTGAGCCTACCTGACAGCATATCCAGGGTCTGCTCTGGGCCCCCTTCCCCTTTCTCTCTGCACATTCTCCCAGGTAACGCCGTCTTGTCTCCAGGCTCCAGATGCTAAGTATTTGACATATCCCCTTTCCCCTCCCCCACCCACCCACAGTCCATATCTCCTGCTTTCATCTCCTCCTGGAATTCCAGATCCCTAGATCTGACTGCCTAATGGCTTGGCTCTTGGATGCCTAGGAATTACCTCAGACTTAACAGGGCAAGCGGCAGACTTAACAGGGCAGAAGGAGAAGAAGAGAGAAATTTCCTTCCCTTACCCATAGCTGGTACCTTCCTGCATCCCCTCCATCTCTATAACCAGCCCCACCCCACCCAGATTTTCAAGCCAAACATCCAGGAATCCTCATGGGGGTCCCTCTGTTTCTCACTCACTCCCCACTTGCAGCCCATTACTGGGTCCTGCTGTACCGCCACTACCAGTGCGGACCAGGACACCCTGATCCCCAGAGATCTTCAGCACCTTCTAGTGGGTCTTTCTGCCTTCGACTCTCTTCAATCTACTCGCAGTAGAGCAGCTGGCAGATTTTTAAATACATTAGATCTGTCACTACTCTCAGCCTAAACATGCCAGGCTGGGTACCACGTTCAGAATAAAACCCATCCCTGTCTTCCTCTCAGGCCGGATCTGCTCCATCCTCCATTGTTCAGGCTTCGCCAGCCATGCGGCTGTGCCTGTTCCTTAAACACACCAAGCCCCCCCTTCCTGCTAGCTCTTGGCTCTCCCCAGTCCCTCCCCATGGAATGTGCTCTCCCAGCTAGGCATCGGGGGTCCTGTCTTAAAGGTCCTCCCGGTCTCTCTTACCTCCCCCTGTTGTAACTCTCTGCAGAGCCCTTACATCTGCTTGTTTTCTTGTTTATACGTGTTTATTCATTGTCTGTCTCCCCCCTCTCACCACAGTCAAGCCGTGCTTTGGGCCGTGACTGAGCGTGGCGGTCATGAGAAGTACTTGAGTGGTTATGATCGAATGGATGTTTGAATTGATCCAAACAGAGGGGAAACAGGCTGTGAAGTCTCTTTCACAAATGGGCATCCCCAAGAGTCTCCTGAGAATTAAACCACTTACAAGACCAATGAGATCACTGTTCTTCTAATTTCCAAAGACCAAAGATAAATGAAAGTCCTGCCCACAAGCCCAGACAAGGACACTTCCTTCTAATTCCTCCTCAAAATCAATCTCATCATTGCACTGAGCACATTTTACATGACAGCCAACTTGAGCTTGATGGTAAATCAATGACACTGGGAAAAACAGAGAAGCAATGGGCCCATTGTACCGTCTGCAGGCTCAAAACTTCAAAGAAATGTTACTTCTCCTTTCACCCTTGACCCTTGGAGCTGGCCACTCGGTGCTGGGCAACGAGTACTAGCTTTATAATCGTGCCGTGGTCAACTGCCTGTGTTCTCTTTCACTAGGATTTGGATTCTGATCTGTCATTTTTCTATAATGACATGTCAGGATTACATTTCAGGAAGAAAACCTGTTTGAAGCCAAAAGTATAGATCTTGAGGTTAGACGTTTAAAAAAATGCACCCACACAAGAAAGGCTCTGTGAACCCTACTGGCTAATAATCTAGAAGCCAGAGTGGCCCACAGCTGGGCAAAACCAAAACTTAACGTGATTACTATTCAAATGGGCAAATTCTTTGGATGTTGTTTGTGAAAGGGAGGTACATGCAAAAAGACCTCCAAAGGCCGAAGGGGCCATATGTTTGAAGGAAAAGGCCAACAAGTCCAGCTTGACAAGAAACGGTATATGAAGGGGACGCACAGATGGCCAAAGCATGTCGTGGGCTGCCTCAAGACAGTAAACCGCCATGCCCCCCACCTTGTGTAAGACCTCCTGGAGGCTGGTGAATACACACTCTTTGTCCTATCGCCAGAGCAGATCAGGACCTTAGGCCCAGGGAGTCCATAAGGATGTGGTTAGACAAAGGAGAGAATGGGGGGAGGGGTCTGTGCTCTAGAAGGCTCCGGGTCATAGAGTGGTCGTCATGGCGGATTTTTCCAAGGTGGCTCCAGTCTGGTCATACAGATGTGAAAAGAAGGCAGTATTAAAGGACAAGGCTTTAACAAATGAAAATATGCAGGACTTCCCCTCCCCCCCCAGGGGTAAGTTTTGCCCTTTGGCACAGGTGACTAGCTCAGACCCCATAAGACATATAGCTATAGACTTTCATCTTAAAATTCTTATTTTAAAATCTTTTTTGGGGGAGGGGGTGGCACCTGAGTGGTTCAGTCGGTTAACCTCTGCCTTCAGTTCAGGTCATGATCTCGGGGTTGTGGGATTAAGCCCCATGGGTTGGGCTCCCTGCTCCAAGGGAAGTCTGCTTCTCCCTCTGCCTCTACCCTCCTCCCTGTTCCCGCTCGCTCTGTCAAACAAATAAATTAAATCTTCAAAAAGAATCTTTTTTTTTTTTATAAAGTAAGCTCCACGCCCAGCATGGAACCCAACGCGGGGCTGGAATTCACCATGGTGAGATCAAGACCTGAGTCAGGATCAAGAGTTGGACACTTGACTGACTGAGCCACCCAGGAACTCCTGATTTCATAATATGTGTTGTCTTAAAGCCTGAGGAAGACAGTGTTGTTCATGTTGTATTAAGTTCTAACAATCAACTTCTCAATATCATTGTGTTCTAGTTGTTCATTCTGTGACTTAAAGATGCGGGTTGAATGGAGCCACCCTTCCTTACCCCCCTTGTGAATCCTGCTTAAGGATCCATCCAACAGCCAGAGACCTGCATAGAGCTTTTTTGTGATCTCTAATCTTATCTCCCATCTGTTCTACCAACTCCTGTCCTGCTTCCCTGTCTGCGGTCAGGCCCTCAGCACTTCTACCCGGCTGAGACTCACCTGCGTCACTGCCCAGACTCCTCATTCTCCAGACAGGTATCTTCAGTCCAGCCTTCCCACTGTAGCTCCCACCTCTGTTCTAAAGTACAAATACACGTGCACCTGGGTGGCTCAGTTGGTTAAGCGTCCTACTCCTCATTGGGCTCAGGTTATGATCTCGGGGTTGTGCGATTGAGCCCCCTCTCCGGCTCCGTGCTGGGCAGGGAGCCTGCTTAAGAGTATCTCTCTGTCCCCCACTCCCTTCCTCTCTAAAGAAATAAAGTGCAAACTGCAGGGCAGTTCCCCTGAGCTGGCATCCACCGGCAGGAGCCCTGGGTGGTCGGGGGCGGGAGTGGGCTTCCCTCTGGAGGAGTGGCAGGAGGAATCTCCATCCATCTAGTTTGCCTTAGTACTGTCCTGGGGATCAACAAATCCCTGACCTCTCAAAGTTCCTGCTCCAATAGCAAAGACAAGCCAGAACTATCACCTATGAAACCACTAACCATGCCCACTACACATGGCAGAGCCATGAACCAGGTGTGTCCTGGCAGAGCTCCCCATGTGCCAGGTACTGGACATCAATGATGCAGGTCCAAAAATTGAATCTAGGGCTGTTCAGACATAGAAACACATTCATGTTAACAAAATTTCCAAGAGGTGAATGCATAGATCAGAACAATCTAAGAAATAAAGTGCTAAGAAATAAAATACTAAGTAGCCCATAATACTCATGTCTACAGATCTGTGTATGGTCCCCATGAAGGGAGACCTGCAAGGGAAGTCACACTGTCAAGAGAAGGGCACAGGGGAACACAGAGTCCAGCAAAGGCTGCTGGTTTGGTGAGCCTAAGCCTGACGCCAGGGGACTCTGCCAGCCAACGCCCTTATCTCCACTGTAAGGTGGGATCTCACCTACTCATCAGAAGCTTGCGTTTGGGGGCACCTGGGTGGGTCAGTTGGTTAAATGTCTGACTCTTGATTTTGGCTCAGGTCATGATCTCAGGGTTGTGAGATTCAGCCCTGCATCAGGCTCCATGCTGAGCATAGAGCCTGCTTGGGATTCTCTCCCTCCCTCTCCCTTTTCCCCTTCCTTTCCATGCTTGCGTGTGCTTTCTCTCTCTCTCTCAAAAAAAAAAAAAAGAAAGAAAGAAAGAAAGAAAGAAAGAAAGAAAAGAAATAGAAAAGAAACTTGCATTTGAATGCACTTTTTTTTGCTTTCTGCCTCATCTTCTGGCCCCTTTCCCTTCCTCGGAATGGACAGAGGGGATCAGGTTTAAGACTTTTGGAAATAAAACCAAAATTAGTTGATATCATAGTTTGGAGCTCCCAAAAGCAGATACCATGACAAAGACTTGAGTGAAGATAGTTTTTTGGAAGGTGATCCTAGAAGCACAAGGAAGGACAGGAGGAAAATGAGCCAAGGAAGGGAGAAAAGTCAATGCACGTCCATTAACGATAACGATGCTCCCGTTCCCCACTAAGGGCTGTCTGAGATACTGCGGGAAGCAAGCCCGGTAGAGCATATTCCCACCAATTCCCTTCTCCATTGTTTATTTACTAAGCACCACACCTCCAAGCTGTGCTTCAAGTGCCAAAGAAAGCCTTCGAGCAGAGGGTAAGAGAGAGAAACCAGAGTCCAAGGTTGGGAGTTGTCAGGGCGCTGGGAATTGTCTGCAGGTGCCCGTGAATTCACAGGTGTCCACAAGGTCCCTCCAGCCACACAGTCACAATCAGATAAATTGCTCCACAAATAACTAATTGTCCGATACTCAATTCTTGTTTTATTCCCCTTGAGGAGGAATCTCCCAGCGACCTCTGTTCAAGCCCCTGCCCTGGGCTCATTGTCCCACAACATTCAGCCCAGGAATTCAAGCCCAAGAGTAGAAAAGATACTCCATGAAAAGATTGTTCTTTTTTCCCCAATGCTTTCATTTACCATGAACTATAAATATTCATAATTCGATTTCCCCCCTTGTCACAAAATATGAATTTTCAGTTCGTTTTAAAGTTTACTTTTTCAACTTAAACCAGCCCCTAAAAAAGTAGTGATATTTAAAATCGTCTTTCAGTTCATTTCTATTTTAATATAAAGATTAACAGACCGACTCAAGATTTAAGAGTTTGTCTTTTTACTCAATATCTTAGAATTAAATACTCATTATTGATATTAATGGAAAAATTTTTAAAAATATTAATTGTGCCTAAATTACAATCAAGTAAAAATTTTCCAAATGAAGATATAATACTAAAGCAAACACTTAATACTCCCTTTAGCTTGTGATATAATTACAGAGACAGTCAACCTGCTATTTATTGAGAGTATTTATTCAACCACATTATAAACCGTTAATTTTTAGAGAAAGTTCAGTTGCCAAACACTCTTGGCTTATGCCTGAGCATCTCGAGTATAATCTTTGTTTTTCCTCTGACCATGATAGCATGTGGCAGTGACAAAGTTCCTGATATCTGTCACTTGTAGCTGAAGTGCTATGATGAAATAAGTGGACCATGATACAAAGTCATCAAAAAGCAAAGGTATAGGGGAATTCCAAGAACAACATTTGAAACCTGGAGAGGTTTTGTGCCTTCCAACAGCCCCTTCCCCAACTGCAGGGGCCCTGGGGAAGAAGGACAGAAGGGGCTGTAGGAGCCCAGGCCCTGTGAAAGTTCCAAATGGCCTTGCGTGGGTTGGCTTCCAGAACAGGGCACACACAGAGGAGGAACCTCGGGAAATGAGTCAAAATTCTCCAGGGCAGGGGCAATAGAGACAAGGGTAAGAGAAGATCCAGACCACAATGGGGAACGGGACCAGATCCAGGGAATTTTGCTCAGAAAACAAGACACCGTAGGTTTGAACAATACACAAAAACGACAGAGCAGGGAGCTCTGTGGCGTTAGGAAAGCTTTTCTGAACGCTGTTTTAATTGGAAAGTTCAGAAGAACTAATTCCACTTAAAAACAAGGGACAGACATGCTCATTTTATCAGCACGTATACTAAAATTGGAACGGTACGGAGAAGACTAGCATGGCCTCTGTGCAAGGAAGACATGCAAATCTGTGAACCATTCCGTATTTTAAAAAAAAAAGAGTAACAGACAATATTGAGGTCAAATCCCATACGAAAGGACTATAAGAGAGTAAGAAGCAGAATACACGTTCGTGCAGACAATCAAAGCATGCCAGAAAGATGTGGCAACAGAACAGATCAGAATTAACCTACTATCTCAAAATAAGCTAAAATGATATAACATATGGGTAAACAACATTTAGGGAAACTCAGAAATGAGGTAACAGAACCCAAAACAATTAGAAGTCAAAGAAAAGTTTATATCAAAATGAAGTCTAAATTAGAAGGAACACAGGAGTGAATAGACAAAAATCGTGCCTGAAAAGAAATAGCTGATTGAAAAAAGAAGAAGAAGACTTTTAAATCAGAAAAAAATTAAAAAGGGACCCCTGGGTGGCTCAGTTGGTTGGGTGTTCAACTTGTGATTTTGGCTCAGGTCGTGATCTCAGGGTCATGAGATCAAATCCCATCTTGGGCTCCGCACTTAGTGGGAGTCTGCTGCAGAGTCTTCCTCTCCCTCTGCCCCTCCCCAGCTAGCGCTCATGCTCTCTCTCTCTTTTGCAATGAATAAGTAAATATTTTTTCAAAAAGAAATTAAAAAAAAGGTTTGAGAAAAAAATAACAAGTATTGAAAATAGGCAAGGAAGATTAAACCTGCAGGTATTAAGAAGATAACAGAAGCAAGGGAAGAAAAATATTAAAAACATAACTCAAGAAAAATTCCCAGAAATTAAAAAAAGGATACGAGAGTCCATACTGAAAGAGTATAATGCACACCGGAGACTAGTGACCTAGAATAACCAACACCAAGACACTGTTCAGTAAAATCGCTGAGTTTAAAAAATAAAACCCCCAAAACCCACTTCAGGCCTTTAGAAAAAAGGACATGGGACTCATAAGGAAAAGGAAATGAGATCACTTTCAGACTCTTTAACTGGAATTCTTCCTGCCAGAAGAAACTGGAGCTCATATTTACGAAACTCAAGGAAAGGGACGGTAAGTCAAGGATTTTATATCCAGCAAAACTGACTCTCAAATAGAAACACAAATTATTGGGGGGAGGTTAAGATGGCGGAGGAGTAGGGGACACCTTTTTCAGCCGGTACCCTGAGTTGAGCTGGATAGGTACCAGACCAGCAGGAATATCCACGGAATCAGCCTGAGACGCAGGAAGATACATCTGGATCTCTACAAATGAACATCTCCAGCGCTGAGTATCGAGGTACGAAGCGGGGAGCCGTGAAACCGCGCACAGATATCGGAAGCTAAACAGAAGGGGGAGGGAGCCGCCGTGTCAGGGCGCCGGGAAGCGGTAGCCACCTACAAGGGGGAGCGGACAGACCGCGGACCCGCACGCTTGAGACAGCAGGCTGAGAAGGGAGCTCCGGGAGCGCACGCGGGACGGCTGGCGGTTGGCGGGCCACCTGCACGGGGGAGCAGGCGGACTCGCGGACGGCACCCGCGAGACAACAGACTTAGAACGCGAGCTCCAGGAGCGCGCGCGCAGGGCGGCTGGCGGGCCACCTGCACCGGGGAGCGGGCGGACCGCGGACCCGCACTCTGGAAACGGCAGACTGAGTCCGTGAGCCGGGAGCGTGCACCACCAAGCATCTCACGGAGCTCCGGAGCTCCGGTGTGCTCACTGGATCGAGGCTGAGACCGGGAGCTCCGGGAGCGTCCGCGGGGCGGCTGGCGGCTGGAGGGCCACCTGCACGGGGGAGCAGGCGGACTCGCGGTCAGCACCCGTGAGACACCAGACTGAGACGGGGAGCTCCGGGAGCCCGCGCGGGGCGGCTGGCGGCGGGCGGGGTTGGAAACACAAAGGACAGAGACGTGCCGGCCCTGGAAGTGAGGGCTGGGACGCCGGGTGTGGGGCGCACAGCCCGGGATGCTGCAGGGTTGAGCAGCACCAACAGAAACAGAGTTAAAGTGGCCAGAACATCAGTGGAGAACGATCCGCGATCCCTCTGTTCTGAGACAGAGGCTGAATTTCAGCCGCTGCTGCTCTCTCAGAAGAGGCATAGCAAACCGCCAGGGAAAGCCGCCAGAGAACAAAAGCCCGGAAATACCGGCTCACAGGGTGCCCATCCCCATCCCCCCTCGCAAGGGACACAGAGACTCTACCCAAACAGGGTTTTCTGAGTACCTGCAGGCAGGCCCCTCCCCCAGAAGGCAGGCTGAAAAATCAAGAAGCCCACAACCCGGAGCGCCTGAGTGGCGCAGTCACCAAGCACCTGTCTTCGGATTAGGGTGTGATCACAACGCTCCGTAAGGAGTCCTTCATCGGGCTTCTCCACCGGGAACCTGCTTCTTCCTCTCCCACTCCTCTGCTTGGGTTCCCTTTCTTGCTGACTGTCTCTCTCTCTCTCAAATAAATAAATAAACTCTTTAAGGAAGAAGCCCACATCCCTAAGATCTCTATAAAACAAGGGCGCACGGCCTGGGTCCCAGTCAACACTTGGGCTCTGGACAACCCTGCAATCTCTCTTCATCAGAATGACGAGAAGGAGAAGTCCCCCCCAGCAAAGAAAAGATAATGAGTCTGTGGCCTCTGCCACAGAATTGGCCTCGGCCACAGAATTAATACATATGGATGTATCCCAATTATCAGAAATGGAATTCAGAGCAACAATGGTCAAGATGATGAGTAAACTTGAAAAAAGCATCAGAGAAAGCGTTGCTGAGAATATAGAATCCCTAAGGGCAGAAATGAGAGCGAATCTGACAGAAATTAAAAATTCTATGAGCCAAATGCAGTCAAAACTAGAGGCTCTGACGGCCAGGGTCACCGAGGCAGAGGAACGCGTTAGCGAATTGGAGGATGGGTTAGTAGAAGAAAAAACGAAAATAGAAGCTGGTCTTAAAAAAATCCACGCCCACGAATGTAGATTACGGGAGATTACTGACTCTATGAAACGATCCAATGTCAGAATCATCGGCATCCCTGAAGGGGTGGAGAAAAACAGAGGTCTAGAAGAGATATTTGAACAAATTGTAGCTGAAAACTTCCCTAATCTAGCAAGGGAAACAAGCATTCGTGTCCAAGAGGCAGAGAGGACCCCATCCAAGCTCAACCAGGACAAACCTACGCCACGGCATGTCATAGTGCAATTCGCAAATATTAGATCCAAGGATACAGTATTGAAAGCGGCCAGGGCAAAGAAATTTCTCACGTACCAAGGCAAAGGTATCAGGATTACGTCAGACCTGTCTACAGAGACCTGGAATGAGAGAAAGGCTTGGGGGGGCATTTTTAAAGCTCTTTCAGAGAAAAACATGCAGCCAAGGATCCTTTATCCAGCAAAGCTGTCATTCAGAATTGATGGAGAAATAAAGACGTTCCAAAATCGCCAATCATTAACCAATTTCGTAACCACGAAACCAGCCCTACAGGAGATATTAAGGGGGGCTCTATAAAGGTAAAAAGGCCCCAAGAGTGATACAGAGCAGCAAGTCACAACCGATACAAAGACTTTAAAGAGAAATGGCATCATTAAAATCATATCTGTCAATAATCTCTATCAATCTAAATGGCTTAAACTCTCCCATAAAACGCCACAGGGTTGCAGATTGGATAAAAAGACATGACCCATCCATTTGCTGTCTACAAGAGACTCATTTTGAACCCAAAGATGCATTCAGACTTAGAGTAAGGGGATGGAGTACCATCTTCCACGCAAATGGACCTCAAAAGAAAGCTGGAGTAGCAATTCTCATATCAGATAGACTGGATTTTAAACTAGAGGCCATAGAGAGAGATACAGAAGGGCACTATATTATTCTTAAAGGAAGTATTCAACAAGTGGATATGACAATTATTAATATATATGCCCCCAACAGGGGAGCAGCAAGATACACAAGCCAACTCTTAACCAAAATAAAGAGACATATAGATAAGAACACAGTAATAGTAGGGGACCTCAACACCCCACTATCAGAAATAGACAGAACACCCTGGCAAAAACTAAGCAAAGAATCAAAGGCTTTGAATGCCATACTCGACGAGTTGGACCTCATAGATATATATAGAACACTACACCCCAGAACCAAAGAATACTCATTCTATTCAAATGCCCATGGAACATTCTCAAGAATAGATCATGCTCTGGGACACAAAACAGGTCTCAGCCAATACCAAAAGATTGAAATTATCCCCTGCATATTCTCAGACCACAACGCTCTGAAATTGGAACTCAACCACAAGGAAAAACCTGGAAGAAACTCAAACACTTGGAGGCTAAGAACCATCCTGCTCAAGAATGACTCGATAAACCAGGAAATCAAAAAACAAATTAAACAATTTATGGAGACCAACGAGAATGAATACACAACGGTCCAAAACCTATGGGATACTGCAAAGGCAGTCCTAAGGGGGAAATACATAGCCATCCAAGCCTCACTCAAAAGAATAGAAAAATCTAAAATGCAGTTTCTATATTCTCACCTCAAGAAACTGGAACAGCAACAGAGGGACAGGCCTAACCCACTGACAAGGAAGGAGTTGACCAAGATTAGAGCAGAAATCAATGAATTAGAGACCAGAACCACAGTAGAGCAGATCAACAGGACTAGAAGCTGGTTCTTTGAGAGAATCCATAAAATTGATAGACCACTGGCAAAACTTGTCCAAAAACAAAGAGAAAGGACTGAGATTATTAAAATTATGACTGAAAAGGGAGAGGTCACGACCAGCACCATTGAAATTGCAAGGATTATTAGAAACTTTTATCAACAGCTATATGCCAAAAAACTAAACAATCTGGAAGAGATGGAGGCCTTCCTGGAAACCTATAAACTACCAAGACTGAAACAGGAAGAAATAGATTTCTTAAATAGGCCAATTAACTATGAAGAAATTGAGTCAGTGATAAACAACCTTCCAAATAATAAAACTCCAGGCCCAGACGGTTTTCCTGGGGAATTCTACCAAACATTCAAAGAAGAAATAATACCTATTCTCCTAAAGCTATTTCAAAAAATAGAAACAGAAGGAAAGCTACCAAACTCATTCTATGAGGCTAATATTACCTTGATCCCCAAACCAGGCAAAGACCCCCTCAAAAAGGAGAATTACAGACCGATTTCTCTAATGAATATGGATGCCAAAATCCTCAACAAGATCCTTGCTAATAGAATCCAACAGTACATTAAAAGGATTATCCATCATGACCAAGTGGGATTCATACCTGGGATGCAAGCATGGTTCAACACTCGCAAATCAATCAATGTGATACATCATATCAACAAGAAAAGACTCAAGAACCATATGATCCTCTCAATTGATGCAGAAAAAGCATTTGACAAAATACAGCATCCTTTCCTGATTAAAACCCTTCAGAGTGTAGGAATAGAGGGTACATTTCTCAATCTCATAAAAGCCATCTATGAAAAGCCTACTGCAAGCATTATTCTCAATGGGGAAAAGCTGGAAGCCTTTCCCTTAAGATCAGGAACACGACAAGGATGCCCACTCTCGCCACTATTATTCAACATAGTACTAGAAGTCCTTGCAACAGCAATCAGAAGACAAAAAGGGATCAAAGGTATCCAAATCGGCAAAGAAGAAGTCAAACTGTCTCTCTTTGCAGATGACATGATACTCTATATGGAAAACCCAAAGGAATCCACTCCCAAACTATTAGAAGTTATAGAACAATTCAGTAAGGTGGCAGGATACAAAATCAATGCCCAGAAATCAGTTGCATTTCTATACACGAATAACGAGACTGAAGAAAGAGAAATTAGGGAATCCATCCCATTTACAATAACACCAAAAACCATGCGTTACCTTGGAATTAACTTAACCAGAGACGTAAAGGACCTATATGCTAGAAACTATAGATCACTTTTGAAAGATATTGAGGAAGACATAAAAAGATGGAAAAATATTCCATGCTCATGGATTGGAAGAATTAACATAGTTAAAATGTCCATACTACCCAGAGCAATCTACACTTTCAATGCTATCCCGATCAAAATACCGAGGACATTTTTCAAAGAACTGGAACAAATAGTCCTTAAATTTGTATGGAACCAGAAAAGGCCCCGAATCTCCAAGGAACTGTTGAAAAGGAAAAACAAAGCTGGGGGCATCACAATGCCGGATTTCGAGCTGTACTACA
Source organism: Ailuropoda melanoleuca (assembly GCF_002007445.2). Taxonomy (NCBI): domain Eukaryota; kingdom Metazoa; phylum Chordata; class Mammalia; order Carnivora; family Ursidae; genus Ailuropoda; species Ailuropoda melanoleuca. The sequence continues at coordinate 125,149,929 of NC_048223.1, forward strand.
AAGCTGTGATCACAAAGACAGCATGGTACTGGCACAAAAACAGACACATCGACCAATGGAACAGAATAGAGAACCCAGAAATGGACCCTCGGCTCTTTGGGCAACTAATCTTTGATAAAGCAGGAAAAAACATCCGGTGGAAAAAAGACAGTCTCTTCAATAAATGGTGCTGGGAAAATTGGACAGCTACATGCAAAAGAATGAAACTTGACCACTCTCTCACACCATACACAAAAATAAACTCCAAATGGATGAAAGACCTCAATGTGAGACAGGAATCCATCAAAATTCTAGAGGAGAACATAGGCAACAACTTCTATGACATCGGCCAGAGCAACCTTTTTCACGACACATCTCCAAAGGCAAGAGAAATAAAAGATAAAATGAACTTATGGGACTTTATCAGGATAAAGAGCTTCTGCACAGCCAAGGAAACAGTCAAAAAAACTAAGAGACAGCCCACGGAATGGGAGAATATATTTGCAAAGGACACCACAGATAAAGGACTGGTATCCAAGATCTACAAAGAACTTCTCAAACTCAATACACGAGAAACAAATAAACAAATCATAAAATGGGCAGAAGATATGAACAGACACTTTTCCAATGAAGACATACAAATGGCTAACAGACACATGAAAAAATGTTCAAAATCATTAGCCATCAGGGAAATTCAAATCAAAACCACACTGAGATACCACCTTACGCCAGTTAGAATGGCAAAGATAGACAAGGCAAGAAACAACAATTGTTGGAGAGGATGTGGAGAAAGGGGATCCCTCCTACATTGTTGGTGGGAATGCAAGTTGGTACAGCCACTCTGGAAAACAGTGTGGAGGTCCCTTAAAAAGTTAAAAATTGAACTACCCTATGACCCAGCCATTGCACTACTGGGTGTTTACCCCAAAGATACAGACGTAGTAAAGAGAAGGGCCATATGCACCCCAATGTTCATAGCTGCATTGTCCACAATAGCCAAATCATGGAAGGAGCCGAGATGCCCTTCAACAGATGACTGGATTAAGAAGCTGTGGTCCATATATACAATGGAATATTACTCAGCTATCAGAAAGAACGAATTCTCAACATTTGCTGCAACATGGACGGCACTGGAGGAGATAATGCTAAGTGAAATAAGTCAAGCAGAGAAAGACAATTATCATATGATTTCTCTCATCTATGGAACATAAGAACTAGGAGGATCGGTAGGGGAAGAAAGGGATAAAGAAAAGGGGGGTAATCAGAGGGGGGAATGAAACATGAGAGACTATGGACTGTGAGAGGCAAACTGAGGACTTCAGAGGGGAGGGGGTGGGGGAAGGGGATAGCCTGGTGATGGGTAGTAGGGAGGGCACGTATTGCATGGTGCACTGGGTGTTATACGCAACTAATGAAGCATCAAACTTTACATCGGAATCTGGGGATGTACTGTATGGTGATTAACACAATATAATAAATAAAATTAAAAAAGAAAAAAAAAAAAAAGAAACACAAATTATTATGGACAAGCACAAAATCCAGGACTGCTCAGTTATCAGCTATAAGGATAGGTGGTGAGCATGGAATATATAGTTACCTGTAGAACTGAGCAAGTGTGAAGAGCAAGAGGTCAGAGTAAGTCACCAGGGTGTGCTGTGACAATGCAGATAAAGACAACTGTTTTCTAACTGGGGGAAAAGAGAATATGGAGAGCATTCACTCAAAAAATATTTTAAAAATAATTGTGGTAGTATTAGTACCTTTTTTTAATTTTTGGTAGTATTAGTACTTTTATTCTGAGGCTGCTGTGTGCTCAATATGGGAGAAAACAAATGTGTGATTATGAGCTATATTAATTCTATCATCCCGCATGTCCTTGAGAACCAGGAACCTTGGTATCAAAGAAGGGACAGATATAATAGAATAGACCTATAGGAGAAGTTATAACAAAGCTCTGGAGTCTTAAATTTGAGTTGGAAATCAATGTGGATTTGGGGAATTTTTTTTCATAGATACGTATATACACACACATATATGTCTATACATATGTATATCTACACATGATCAAAAGCCATAAACTTCCATTTATAAGTACCAGGGGTGAACAATTTGATGACTATAGCTACCACTGCTACATGATATGTAGGAAAGGTGTTAAAGGAGACAATCCTAAGAGTTCTCATCACAAGAAACATTTTTGTCCATATCTTTTTATTATGTTTGTATGAGATGTTGTGTATTGTGGTAATCAATCATGACATGTGTTAATCACACCTTTATTCTGTATACCTTAAACTCGTACAGTAACATGTGTCAATTATATCTCAATAAAACCAGAAACATATTTTAAACAAAAAGAAAAATATTTAAATTGTTGCTTCATATATTAAATACACATTGCTGAAAAAATTGAAAAACAACTAATCCGATAGGAGTAAGCATCTCTAGAGCTCAAATTGTCATCTAAGGTAGTTTCTTACTCAAAGAAACTAGTGCTTCTTGGAGAAATGACTGATTCCAGGGCTGGAGCAGAAAACATAGAGACGACCTGAAATATCTTTTAACACCAGATGGAGGCTATCACAGATGATGAGGGTCATGTCAAAAGGACCCGGGAGGCAATGTGAAATGCCTCCCTCAGACCAAAGATGGGACAATGAACGTCAATAATGCTATCAACTGCCATTGAGTGAGACACCCCCACCCCCAAGATGTTTAAATCTTCAACTTAAAAAGTTATTACCGAAAAAGGATTGCATTTGGGAGATGAGAGAGAGAGGAGAAATCATTATCTTGAAAACAGGTGAGTACAGAAGAGTCAAACATTATTCTACCTTTTTTACATGAATCATCCCACTGGGGAACCAAATAGTAGATGAAGGGAAGCATCTCTTTAAAACTGTATTCCAGCTCATAAATGAAAAATGAAATGGTGGAATTAGAATATCACCATTTAGCAGTCCCCAATAATTTTAACAGATAAAAGCATGAAGCAGCAAAGCCTGCTAACATGAAGAAGAAAAAGAGCTAATTAAGTGCCTCCAATAATCTGGCCAAAGGGACCTAACCTGAATCTGATCCCGTCTCTGGATCCAGCTGCAAATATTCAGGAAACACAAGGCACATGTTAAACTATACATAAGTGTGCAATCGGCAAAGGACAGATGTGGGAAATTTTACAGGTCAAAAGTCCCTCAACAGATTAAACTGTAAGAAAACAAAAGGATGGAAAAGGAACCAATAGATTAAAAGAGACTCTAAAGATAAATGTTTTTTTTAAGTAAGCTCTACGCCCAACGTGGGGCTCTAGTTTATGACTTCAAGATCAAGAGTTGCATGCTCCAGTGGCTGAGCCAGCCAGGTGTCCCCAAAGATAAACACTTTTAATATAAGACCATAGTTGTGACATAACAAGAAATATGGATCTGGTCTCTGCCCATTCCGGACACAGCACTTCTAAGACCTTTGGAATCTCCTGAGTACTAGGACTGTCTTTGGTATGTTCACGAGATGACTCTAGGCTAGGGGGTCTCTAGTTAGATTCTGTGTGTAGGGGCTGGTTGCCAGGGGAACCAGCCTTGTGATTAGAGGGCTGGAATTTCAACCCCCTACCACCACCCTTCTACCCCCACCCTTGCCCACTGCCACCAAATGTCCAGGGAGGACAGGAGGGCTAGAGATGGAGTCAATCACTGTGGCCAATGATGTAATCCATCTTGCCATCATAGTAGAACCCCCACAAAACCGTTAAACGGTGGGGTTTGGAGAGCTTCTGGGTTGGGGAACACATCCACACGCCAGGAGGATGGTACATCCCAAATTCCAAGGGGTCAGAAGCTCCTGTGTTTGGGACCCTCCCAGACCTCCTCTGTACCTCTTCATCCAGCTGTTCATTTCTTTTTTTTTTTAAAGATTTTATTTATTTATTTGACAGAGATAGAGACAGCCAGCGAGAGAGGGAACACAAGCAGGGGGAGTGGGAGAGGAAGAAGCAGGCTCATAGCAGAGGAGCCTGATGTGGGGCTCGATCCCATAACACCGGGATCATGCCCTGAGCGGAAGGCAGAAGCTTAACCGCTGTGCCACCCAGGCGCCCCCGGCTGTTCATTTCTATCTTTACTAAACCCTTTATAATAAACAGGTAACAGTAAATAAAGTGTGTCTCCGAGCTCTGTGAGTCGATAAAACAAATTACTCAAATTGTAGCCAAGTCAGACAGAAGTGTGGGTGACCTGGGGACCCACGACTTGCAATCAGCATCTGAAATTAGGAGTCACTTTAGTGGGACTGAGCCCTTAACCTGTGCAGTTGGTACTAGCCCTGGGTAGTTAGGGTCAGAACTAAATTAAATTGTAAGCACCCCCAGGTGGATTCGGAGAGTTGGAGAATAGCTTGATGTGGAAAATCTGCAGATTTGGTGTCAGAAGCGTTGTGTGAGAGAAACAGTTTTCCTTTAATCGTGGATAGGGGTGCATATGTGGGTGATAAAGACACATTTATAAAAGCCTTGAAATAATTTGCTAAGCCAAAGATTTGATTTGTGAAGTTTTCTATATTTGTGATTTATTATACAATAAAAGGATTTTAAAAAGCAGAAACAAAAGCGCATCCCGTGAGGACGAATACCTTTTTGAAAGCTAAAACCTGATTTGTCTTGTGTTCTTCTCTATACATTATGAAATAACTATTTCGATAAAACAAAGAAGTGTTTAAAACCTCTCCAGGAACGTGTACCTAGCATCTGAATGAACACAGAATTTTCCTCTTGCTTAGTTTCACAAGGCTTAGAGTGGCTTTTCTAGTCTGCAGAATAGAGAAATTCACCCACACATCTCCCGCTTTCAGTACAGGATTAAGTCACGTTTCTTCAATAGAACAAAAATGTACTTCTCTATTATCTGCTTGAGAATGAGCAAGGGACAGAAAATACAGATTCTGTATTTTCCTTAGAAAAGTATAGCCCAGTTTGGGCACTTAAGGTCATCCGTGCCTGGTGCCTGTTTGAACTTCAGCAAGCCAAAGGCTCCCTGCCTCAAATTAATGAATGGATCCAGGAAGCTACGAGCATAGATTGCATTTCAGGGACATCTCAGCTCTCTCTGAGCATCCCTTTCATGCCCTTATGCTGGATACTTCCATTTGCACCTTGCTTATAAGCTTCCAGAGTCCGTCACCTGCGCTCTTGGGATACTGGGCTTGAACTTTGACTCCATAGCCCCATTGCTGAAGTCACAACCTCCCCCCTCCCCATGCATTGCTCAAGGAGAGGGAAACAGCAGAAAGGCATGGGGAAAGTCTTCCTCGTCCATAGCCCTTCCTGCAGTTGTGCTCCCTTAAACTCATCAAGATAACCTCACCTGCCAGTGCAGTCATTCCCCAGCTAGTAGTAGTGTGTTCCTGAACTTTAAATATGATATCTAGAAAGGTTTCTAGAAAATGGGACTATACCTTTAAGATAACCCTCACAAAGCCTGGGGTGCTGGGTTCTGGGAGCCTCTGAGGGGAAAAGATTTCCTGCAGTTCCAGCCCCCAGCCTGCAGAGCAAGCCCAGCACAGCAGCAGTGCTCAGGAATGATAATACACAACAGTAAATATTTATACTATAGTAGGTATATAATGTACATTAAAACACTCACATAAATAAATGTTAGTACATAATACTCAGTAATTTTAGGGCACGGTTTCTGCCCTGGGCGGGGGTGTACGTTGTATTGACAACACATATAAAATAAGAAGGAACTGAAAGCTGAACTCTATCATCTGCCCCTCCCTACCGTTTCCACAGCACCTTCTACCATCTCCCCTCAAACTCACACTCCATGGTCTTTTGGATCCTGGCAGCCACCAGGCACATTCCCACCTCAGGACCTTTGTACTTGCTGTTCCCTCAATTCTGTATACTCTGCCCCCAGATTTTTGCGAAAGAAAGAAAGAAAGAAAGAAAGAAAGAAAGAAAGAAAGAAAGAAAGAAAAAAAAGGAATTCAGGTCTTAGTTCAAAGGTCATCCTCTCCCAGAGGTTTTCCTGAAAGCCCATCATCCACCTGATTTATTTGCTTGCTGCTTTATCTGCTGTCCCTCACTTAAACTATAAGCCCCATCAGAGCAGAAATTCTTGTCACTTGCATATCCTGAACACCTAGAACACCGCCCGACTCCCAGAGTGTTCCGGGGACCAGAAGGGGAGGGGTGGCACCAGGCCTTCAGTGTCACCATCACCAAATCAGGGCCCACCAGGCTGTCGAGGTCAGCGCCTCTCACGTGGCAGGGCCTGCCATGTGCCCCAGGGCAGGCAGCCTCACGCTGGGGGTCCTGCACCCCTAGGTCTCTTCTCAATCTGGAGGACCTCCTTTCTCTCTAATCTACACAGAGGGGAGAAGTCAGCACTGAAGGCCTCTGTGTCTGTGCCAGTGGGTCATTGGCCCCAGTCAGGGCAGCTCCCACGGGGGTGGGGGGTGGGGGGAGGGCAGCAATGCACCCAAGGGGCTGCCAACACTCACAGCCACTGCAGGTAAGGTCACCTGGCTCTTGACGTCCAACAGCCTCTGCTTCCGGCCCTTCAGGGCCCCTGGGGGGAGCTTGTGTGGGAAGGGCCTGCCCCTAACAGAGAACTCATGGAAGAACCCAAATCCGTATCTCAACCATCATGCCGTGCAAACAGTGCTATGAGCTCTCGGCTGGGTGGCGGGAGAGCGGCATGGGGGAGACCCCTTCCCCCGCAGCTCCTCTGCCTATGTCAGCTCCTTCATTAGTTTCTTTCACAAGCAGTGGGGGAGCCCCGAGCTACAGATTTAATAGCCCTAGGAGATCCCATTCAAGTGGTGCTGTTCCTACAGGATTTCTCCATTACTCTCTGTACTTGAGGAAAGAAAAGAAGAAAATCAAGGAGGCCCAAAATACACCAAGAGCACCTGTTTCTTAAAACTGTTCCATTCTGCTGATTAAAAAAATAATAAAAAAGAATGAACTTCAGAAAACGTAGATCTCCTTGAAAACTGCGTTCACCAGGAATAGGAATTCTATGCATATCGCTTCTTAAATTAAATTCAAATAGCCTGAAGCTTTAATTTTCTATAACATGATAAAAACCCCGCAGGTTAACCCTGGAAGATATTCATGTGTCCACCAGTGGTTGGGAG
>NC_048223.1:125158185-125171624 GCF_002007445.2 Ailuropoda melanoleuca
GAAAGAAAGAAAGAAAGAAAGAAAGAAAGAAAGAAAGAAAGAAAGAAAAAAAAGGAATTCAGGTCTTAGTTCAAAGGTCATCCTCTCCCAGAGGTTTTCCTGAAAGCCCATCATCCACCTGATTTATTTGCTTGCTGCTTTATCTGCTGTCCCTCACTTAAACTATAAGCCCCATCAGAGCAGAAATTCTTGTCACTTGCATATCCTGAACACCTAGAACACCGCCCGACTCCCAGAGTGTTCCGGGGACCAGAAGGGGAGGGGTGGCACCAGGCCTTCAGTGTCACCATCACCAAATCAGGGCCCACCAGGCTGTCGAGGTCAGCGCCTCTCACGTGGCAGGGCCTGCCATGTGCCCCAGGGCAGGCAGCCTCACGCTGGGGGTCCTGCACCCCTAGGTCTCTTCTCAATCTGGAGGACCTCCTTTCTCTCTAATCTACACAGAGGGGAGAAGTCAGCACTGAAGGCCTCTGTGTCTGTGCCAGTGGGTCATTGGCCCCAGTCAGGGCAGCTCCCAACGGGGGTGGGGGGTGGGGGGAGGGCAGCAATGCACCCAAGGGGCTGCCAACACTCACAGCCACTGCAGGTAAGGTCACCTGGCTCTTGACGTCCAACAGCCTCTGCTTCCGGCCCTTCAGGGCCCCTGGGGGGAGCTTGTGTGGGAAGGGCCTGCCCCTAACAGAGAACTCATGGAAGAACCCAAATCCGTATCTCAACCATCATGCCGTGCAAACAGTGCTATGAGCTCTCGGCTGGGTGGCGGGAGAGCGGCATGGGGGAGACCCCTTCCCCCGCAGCTCCTCTGCCTATGTCAGCTCCTTCATTAGTTTCTTTCACAAGCAGTGGGGGAGCCCCGAGCTACAGATTTAATAGCCCTAGGAGATCCCATTCAAGTGGTGCTGTTCCTACAGGATTTCTCCATTACTCTCTGTACTTGAGGAAAGAAAAGAAGAAAATCAAGGAGGCCCAAAATACACCAAGAGCACCTGTTTCTTAAAACTGTTCCATTCTGCTGATTAAAAAAATAATAAAAAAGAATGAACTTCAGAAAACGTAGATCTCCTTGAAAACTGCGTTCACCAGGAATAGGAATTCTATGCATATCGCTTCTTAAATTAAATTCAAATAGCCTGAAGCTTTAATTTTCTATAACATGATAAAAACCCCGCAGGTTAACCCTGGAAGATATTCATGTGTCCACCAGTGGTTGGGAGCTGGGGGGGGGGGTGATCTTTGCATCTCAGAGTTCGAGCGGAGTGTGGTAGGTACAGAAGGATCTCAAACCCAAACGCTTGCCATGAGCGTACCTTACCTGGCCTCCCTCCTGTCTAGGACACTGGGTTCTTTCCAGGACAACCTGCAGCCAGCTGGGGGGCAGGGGAGCTAGGGGCCAGGTGGGCCAGGAGAAGCAACTGTCTCTTCAGGATTTTATCTCCCTGTATTCAGAGCTGCAAGGCTGTCCTGGGGTTCAGCAAGGTCCTAGCCATCTTCTGCTTGCCAAGAACAGAAGGGCCGGGCCCAGGAGACCCAGCAGCCGGCAGCTGGCAGCCTGCAGCCTTGGCCCTGCTTTCTGGCCTTGCCCTGCAATCCAGTAGAATGGCTTTCTAATTCCCATCTTACTGTGCACGCCCCTCCCTGCTGAAAACTCTCTGTGTGTCCACCTGCCCCTGAGACAGAATCCGCATGTCTCAGCCAGGCCCCTGAGGTCCTTCAGGTAGCACTATTCTACACTTCCCCCGCCCTGTGAATGATCCTGCTAGGGTCTGAATGTTTGTGTCCCCCCCACAATTCATGTGTGAAATCCTCGTGCCCAACAGGGTGGTTTTAGGAGATGGGGCCTTTAGGAGGTGATTAGTGGGATGAGTGCCCTTACGAGAGATGGCAGAGAGCTCCTGTACCTCTTCGGCCCTGTGAGGACACAGCAAGACTGTGCCATGAACCAGGGGACAGGCCTTCACCATATGGCTGTCAACACCTTGATCTTGGACTTCCAGCCTCCAAAACTTTGAGAAATAGTGTCTGCTGTTTATAAGTCACTCATACACTAAGACAGTTCCCTTTGCAGATCCTAGATTGTGGGGTCTTGTAGCAAACACACATGCATGTACTTGCCCCAGCGGTTTCCCACACCCCTGTGCCCTCTGCTCCCTGGCTGGCAGATTCCTCTCTCTAAAGCATGGGTTACCTCCGCAGCCCGGTTCCTGCTGCAGGGCTGTTTCCCTCTGCCACAGCCACCTGCTCCTGGAAACCCTTCTCCTGTGCCTCGTGCCCCTCAGCCCTGCCTCCTCTCAGCAGGGAGCTGGGGGGCTGCAGGGAGCAGAGAGTGTCCCAGAGTGTGGGATGGGGGGGATTTGAAGTGGGCACATGAATGAACACTTCTTTCTTAAGGTTGTTAGGCTTTTATTTTTAGTTACTTTCTACTTACACCAAGTAATACTGGTTCTCCTTTTCAAAAACATCTTACTTTTTTTTAAAGTCCCACACTTTTTGATTAAAAAAATATTAAGCAGGGTGCTTGGGTGGCTCAGTCACTTGGGCATCCAACTCTTGGTTTCGCCTCAGGTCATGATTTCAGGGTTGTGAGATCAAGCCCCCGAGTTGGGCTCTGTGCTCAGTGGGGAGTCTGCTTGTTCCCCTCTCTTCCCCCCCCCCCCGCTTGCTCTCTCTCTCTTTCTCATTTAAAAAAACATTAAGCAAATGACAGCACAAGTGGGGCTGGGTGTGGCAAAAGTCCTCAGGTTGACAGGAGTGGGTGTGATTTTAGAACCCGTGGCCCCCGTTTTTGTCCTCTCTTGCCAATTACGCCATTCTCTGGTGCTGTTCCCTAGTCTGTGGTCCTCCAGACGGTGGTCCCGGGGAGGGGGGACATCTCTTGGCTAAGGCTGTGTCCCCAGGAGGTGCACTGTGCCTGGCAAGCAGCGGGTACACCAGGCACACTTCTGGCCCTGAGCTGAGCCCTGTGGGCTCCCAGGCCCTCCACCGAGGCTAGGATACAGCTGGCTTGGCCCTGAGGCCACTTCCTCATTGCCTGTGGTCCCGGTCCTTGGATGACGGCCAAGGGACAGGGCGTGTGGGCCTGCCTGCATCTGGCTGTGACCCTGCCGAGAGGTTCTTACCCGCTGTACTGTTGAATTCTGCTCCCCGGGGGCTCCGCACAGCCTGCTCCAGGGCTCAGGAGGGAAGAGTGCTTGTTGCTGAGTGTGTCTGCGGTCCTGGGCTTGCCCTCTCCCCGGAAGGTCTGGGACTGGGCCTTCCATGATAATGAGCTTCAGGTACCTTGTGCAGGTTCACGAAAAGGTTCACAGGGATGGGTCCTGCCCTTGTTGTCACTGGGCTGCACCCTCGCGCTAACCAGGTCTGCTGGACCACAGGCCAGGGACTCGAGCTTGTAACGCTCTGAAGCTCGTGCTCTAAGTGACTCCGGCAGCACCCAGCAGGGAGGCTGTCACCCATGTATTCACTCACTCATTCATTCACTCAACAAACATCTATTAAGAATAGTAGCTGACTTTTTAAAAAAGATTTATTTATCTGAGAGAGACAGAGCACACAGCATGTGGGCAGGAGGGGCGGATGGAGAAAGAACGTGAAGCAGACTCAGAGCTGAGCATGGAGCCCAACGCAGGGTCCGATCTCACGACCCTGAGATCAGACCTGAGCCGAAACCAAGAGCCGGCCGCTTAACCGATTGTGCCCCCCCCAGGTGCCCCAATAGTAGCTAACATTTATTGCACACTCACTATGCTCCAGACGGTGAACAAAAATGCTTTCCATACAGTTATCTGCAAATGGGAGGCTGTAATTAAGTGAGATAATGCATGAGCTCAATAAGGGCTGCCTGTTTGTGTTATTATTACTCTCATCTTACTATTATTGGCCCCAGGTGCTAGGCTCCGCACAGAGGATGCATGAGGCTCCTTCCCAGCCCGTGGGGCAGCCACAGATAATTACAGGATCGGGTAAGTCCGAGTAAACACTGTCTCAGAGGGAAGGGCTTCTGTGAGTACTATCGAGGGAGGGACCAACCTGCCTGGAGGGTGGAAAATCTCCTCTGGCTGATCTCTGACCCAGGCTGGGATGGCATGAGCCCTGGCCACAAGGAGAAAGGTGCAGGGATGCAGTACTGGCCGAGGAAGGCTTCAGTTTAGGGCAACTCTATCTGTGCTCGAGGGCAGAACAAGTGTCCAGGGACCTGGAGAGAGTGGGTGTGGTCGGGGCCAGGAGGAGAGTGGTGAGGACCTTGAGAGCATCAGGGTAGCACCGTGCTTACGGTGGCCGGTGGGGGGGGGTGCAGGAGGGCTGGGGTGTGCCTGCGCAGTGGGTGGTAAGCTGGGAGGTAGAGCCTGGGTGAGGAGGCCGCCCCAGCAGGGTTGTCCTGGGCCCCGGCCACATCGAGCTGAGAGCCAGCAGGCTGCCCCCGTGAGGCCTGGATCTCCATGGATCTCATGGCACCAGGACACTGACAACTGCCTCTTCAGGTAGTTTGAATTTCACTCTGAAGACTCATACATCTGTGTCCAACCCCTTCCAAGAGGACAGGGCTGTCCACATGGTCTAGCGGTCCAGGTGGCCCTTCTGTGGTCTGGGCAATGGGAGTCCACGGGCTTCACTGTGTGCCTTCAGGCTGCTAGGACCTGGAAGCAGGGAGATCCAAAGAGAACCGCTCTCTGAGGACTAGGAGTCTGAGGGCCTGGCTGCAGCCCCTGTCAACCTCTGGTCTGCAAGGTAAGCATAAGAACAAGGCCTGGCCTATCCACATAGCTTGGCTGCCATCGTGGGTCACATAGTTGGTTAGAAGTCTGGGGTCTGACGTTCGAACGATGGGGTTTAGCTTTGACTCTCCGTTCTAGGTGTGAACTCTGAGCAAGTTACCAGGAACCTTTAGGAGCCCCAGGTTCTTCTGTAAAACGGGGATAACCATAGGGCAAAACGCATAGGTTGTCATGAGGGTTAATTGCTCTTGGCACATTAGTGGGAACATTCTCGGTAAATTGGCTGTTATTGAGCATGTGTTTAATTTGTGAGTGTCAAAACTCTAAAAGACTTCCCAAATTCATCACCCCTCCTTTCCTCTTAACTAGTTCTCTAGATCCAGTTCCTCCTCTCTCCAGTCCACGTGCCCCTCTGCCACCAGAGTGAGCTTCCTAAGGCACGGACTTGGATCGTACTGCCCCTTGGCATGGTAGATGCAGCCCTTCCCAGCTGACCCCATATCCTGCCATATCCAGCCCCCATTCTCCAGTCCCAGGCACGGAGCACCTTCCCCACCTGGGTTACTTCTCACGTTGTTCCCTTTTGCCCAGAATGACATGTCTCCATCCTGTATCACCTTGTCCCCAGATTGTCACCTCTTTGTCTGCTTTCTTGGATTCCTCCAGGGAGCACACATTTCTTTTTCTTCCAGACACTGCTAAGTCTCTGGAGGCAGGTGTATGGGTGTGTGTGTCTGCGCCCCGGACTAACATCCCTGGAGCCTTCTGGAGGTTGGCACTCACCTAGACTTCCCCATGGTGGCTGAGGATGAACGTCTGGGCCAGGGGATCAGGCTGTGGGGCTCAGAAGAGAAAGTGCTGCCTCTGCCCTTTGAATGTCAGATGGCAAGATCGAGACCTTGGAGCAGGGCTGCAGCCCACATCCTGTCCCTGGCCTTCTGGTGACTCTGGGTGACCAGCAAGTTGATGGGAAGCCTCAGCAGCTGCTGTGCAGGGGAGTGCCACAGGCAGGGATGGGACATTTATTCTCACTGGAAGCTGCAAATCCAAGGTCAGGCTGTCGGCAGGTTAGGCTCTCCCTGAGGCCTCTCTCCATGGTCACTTTCATGGCCTTACCTCTGTGCGCATGTGTCCCTGATGTCCATCTGTGTGTCCAGGTCTCCTCCTCTGGTAAGGACACCAGTCAGGTTGGGTCAGGGCCATCCCTATTGGCCTCATTTAACACAATCATCGGTTGACTGATTGATGGAAGTATGGTTAACATACAGTGTTACAATTGTTTCAGGTGTATAGTATCATGATTCAACAATTCTATATATTTCTCAGTTCTCATCTCGATAAGTGTACCTTTGATCCCCTTGGTGTATTTTACCCATCTCCCTACCCACCTGCCCTCTAGCAATCACCAGTTTGTTCTCTGTATTTAAGAGTCTGTCTTTTGTTTGTCTCTTTTTTGTCTGTTTTTTTTTTTTTTTAAGATTTTTAAGTAATCTCTATACCCAACGTGGGGCTTGAACTTACAACTGAGATTAAGAGTTGTATGCTCTGGTGACTGGGCCAGCCAGGCGCCCCTGTTTTGTTTCTCAAATTCCATGTATGAGTAAAATCATATGGTATTTGTCTTTCCCTGACTTATTTCCCTTAGCATTATACTCTCTAGATCCATCCATGTTGTTGCAAATGGCAAGATTTCATTCTTTTTTATGGCTGAGTAATAGTCCATTATATATATATACGCACACATGCCACATCTTCTTTTTCCGTTCATCGATCAATGGACCCTTGGGCTGTTTCCATATATTGACTATTGTAGAGATGCTGCAATAAACACAGGAGTACATATACCTTTTTGAAGTACTGTTTTCATTTTCTTCGGGAAAACAGTAATGGAATTACTGGATCATATGGTGATTCCATTTTTAATTTTTTGTGGAACCTCCACACTGTTTTTCACAGTGGCTGCACCAGTTCGCACCCCCACCAACAGTGCACGAGGGTTCCTTTTTCTCCACATCCTCGCCAACACTTGTTATTTCTTATCTTTTTGATTTTAGCCATTCTGACAGGTGTGAGGTGGTATCTTGTCGTGGTTTTTATTTGGATTTCCCTGAGGATGAATGATGTGGAGCATCTTTTCATGTGTTTGCTGTTCATCTCTGTGTCTTTTTTGGAAAAAAGTCCATTCAGGTCCTCTGACCATTTGTAATGGAATTATTTGTTGTTGTTGTTTTTGTTTTGTTGCTGAGTTGTATAAGTTCTTTACATATTTTGGATATTAACCCCTTATTGGATAGATCATTTGCAAATATCTTCTCCCACTCGGTAGCTTGCCTTTTTGTTTTGTTGATGGTTTCCTTCGCTGTGCAAAAGCTTTTTATTTTGGTGTAGTCCCAACAGTTTAATTTTCCTTTTGTTTCTCTTACCTCAGGAGACATATCTAGAAAAATGTTGGTAAAGGCGATGTCAGAGAAATTACTGCTTACGTTTTCTTCTAAGAGTTTCACGGTTTCAGGTCTCACATTTAGGTCTTTAATCCATTTTGAGTTTATTTTTGTGTATGGTATAAGAAAGTGGTCCAGTTTCATTCTTTAGCATGTGGCTGTTCAGGTTTTCCCAGTGTCATTTGTTGAAGACTCAGTCACCTTTGTAAAGGACTTATCTTCAAATACAGTCACCTTCTGAGGTACTGGGGGTTAGGGCTTCAACATATGAATTTTGGGAGACACAGTTCCGTGCATAACAGTGAGTCCCCAGAGAATAGCCAGGTGATGTCCAAAGAAGGAAGGGGGGGCAGACAAACCCAACAAATGCCCACTGTATCTCTTGACCACCTCTTCACATGGCCAAGATGCCCATGTCCCATGACCACAGCAGTGAGCATGTGCAGAACCAGAGACAGGAACGGTCTCATCTGAATAAGTTTAAAAGGAAGAGGCTAAGAGAATCCCAGAATTTCCCAGCTAGAATAGGGTACCTTAGAGATATCTACCACCAATCCCACCATGACTGTAATAGCTCCCATTTCTGGGCACTTACTCTGACTTTATGGTCTCAGTTTTTTGTTTTTTTTTTTTCTCAGTATTTTTTGTGTTTTCCTCTACATTTTTAGGTACATGGAGCATATTGATAATACTGCTTTAAGGTCTTTGTATCTCCACCTGTTTCTACTGATGGATATTTCCCCCCCTGGTTATGGGCCATATTTTCCTGCATCTTTGCATGCCTGGTCACTTTTGGTAGGATGCCAGACACCATAACCTTTTACATTGTTGGGTGCTGGATTTTATTGTATTCTTTAAAATAGCATTGGACTTTGTCCTGGAGCTATTTAGTTACTCGGCTCAGTTTCATTCTTTGGAGCTTGTTTTCCAGCTTTATTATGGCCTAGAGCAGCCTTTAGTTTAGGGCTAATGGAGCCCCACTACAAAGGTGTGATGCTTTGGAGGACCGTACTTGTCCCACTCTATATTCTGAGCTCTTTGCACACTGCCCAGAGGGAGTACTAAACTGTGTGAGCTCTGGGAATTATTTGGGGCCTGTTACTTTCTGGTCTTCTTCTCACAACCGGCTTCATGAAGTTTTAATCCACACGTGCATAGTATCCAAAGACCAAGGGCAGCCGTTTTGCAGATCTCTGGGATCCTCTTTCTTTGTGGGCAGCCCCATCCTCCTGGGTACTCTGACCCTCAAGTCCTAGCAGCCGTGGCTTCTCTGAATTCCAGTTAGTCTCCAGTGAGTGAGATCCTAGGCTTGGCTGAGTACCCTTTCTTGTGCTGCAGCCCCCAAAACTGCATCTAGGAAGCCAGCCGGGCAACTGTATGACACACTCCATTCATTTTGCTCCAATCAGGGATCATAGTCCGGCCCTGCCTAACATCTGGTGCCTGAAGACCATTCATTCCTCTGGAGCCCCTACCAGCATTAAGCTCTGCTACAATTATCTCATTAAATCTTCACAACACCCTAGAAATCAGACTATTTTAAAGACCAGTGGCCAGGTAACTTTCCCAGAGTCAGACAGCTTCCAAGGTCTTGGCCACCATGTCTGGTTGATTCTATGACTACTATCCTGCACTGTTGGAGGACCCCACAGTTCACAGTTGAGGAGAAACATAAGAGCATCCAGCCTCCAAGGGCAAGGCCTCAGCTGCCTTGCCACCCAGATTCAGGGCTCCTCTGATTTCAGGATACTCTGTCTCCTGCAGGTGTCCTGGCCCCCAGCTCCAGAGCTCATTTCTTTGGGTACTCAGTGTAGGTAGGACTGCTTTGTGTGCATTTATATTCGTAGTCACATTTGCCCACAAGGCACATTGGTGCAGGAGGCAGCATCCTCTACTGAACAACATATTTGCTTTGTGGAGCTGGTGGAGGTTGAACACCCAGGGTCTGCCTTCATAATCTTCATGCAGAATGCTGAGCAGCGCACTTGGGAGGCAAGGCAGAGGCTGAGCTGTCTGAGTGAGGGCAGTCCAGACTACTATTTCTCAAGTCAGGTTTTAAATCTCAAGGCCTTCCTTTCCCCCATTTTGACTTTATTTTATAGAAAATTTCAAACATATAAAAGAGTAGAGACAAAACATTCATAGACCTATCACCTAGATTGAACAATTTTATCTGTTTCTTTTTAGTATTTTATTTTATTTTTTAAAAAGATTTTATTTGAGAGAGAGAGAGAGAGAGAGAGAGGGAGAGCATAAGTGAAGGGGAGAGGGGCAGAGGCAGAGGGAGAAGCAGACACCCTGCTGAGCAGGGAGCCCAGATCCCAGGACCCTGAGATCATGACCTGAGCCGAAGGCAGACGCTTAACCAACTGAGCCACCCAGGCGCCCCTTATTGTGATGAACACAATGACAGTTCTCTTCTAAACGCTTCAGCATA
The DNA here is from genome assembly GCF_002007445.2 of Ailuropoda melanoleuca. Taxonomy (NCBI): domain Eukaryota; kingdom Metazoa; phylum Chordata; class Mammalia; order Carnivora; family Ursidae; genus Ailuropoda; species Ailuropoda melanoleuca. Next base: position 125,167,776 of record NC_048223.1, read on the forward strand.
CACCTCAAAAATACAAGGGCATTTTTCAACATAACCACAATAATACCATGATCACATCAAGCAAAATAAATAACTTAAAAATATTATCTAAGACTGGTTCATAGTTAAAACCTCTCTTGTCCTTAACATCTTTAGAGTGCTTTTTAAAAGTAGTATGCCATCAAGGACTGTACTTTGCATTTGAATGTCATATTTCTCAAGTCTTTCAAAGTCTAGAATGGTTCTATCTACCCAGTTTTCTCCATAATAGTTTCTTGTTGAAGACACCAGACCAGTGTCCTATAGAAGGTCCTACCTTCTGTCTTTGTCTGACTGTATTTCACGTCATGTCATACAACCTCTTTGTCTATGTAAACTGAAGGTTAGTTGTGAAGTCTTGAATATACCTTTTCTGTGCTATGTCACCTTGTGCACTGTGACCACGTGCCTGGTCATCTAATATGATGTGGCTATCTGTCACTGGCTCCAAGGGACAGCAAGTAGATGCCTCACTGCACGACCACGTTCCTCCCCTTTCAAGTGACAAGCAGTCTGTGGTCAAGCCCTTTGTATCAAACCCCCACATCCACGTCCTGCTCTCATCTGTATCACCTGCTGCAAATAAATGTCTCCCCCTAATCACCTTGCCTTCTAGCAATCTCCAACGGGCAAGATTTTGCTGAATATACTTCCTGAATTTGTACTGTAAATATGGAAATTTTTTTCAAATTAAAAGCAATTTTATTTTTTTTTTAATTTTTTTATTTTTTAAAGATTTTATTTATTTATTTGACAGAGATAGACAGCCAGCGAGAGAGGGAACACAAGCAGGGGGAGTGGGAGAGGAAGAAGCAGGCCCATAGCAGAGGAGCCCGATGTGGGGCTCGATCCCATAACGCCGGGATCACACCCTGAGCCAAAGGCAGACGCTTAACCGCTGTGCCACCCAGGCGCCCCCAAATTAAAAGCAATTTTAATTTAATTTTCCAAATTGAAAACTATAATATAGATTATGACATTTCATGGCTCCATCTCAAGGTTCTGCCATATGTTGAGATCACTAGTCTGAACTCCCACTGATGCTTAGGACTGGGACATCTAGGAACTCCAGTGCCCTTGGGCAGATCACACCTACAAGCACAGCACAGACCTAAGTCCTGCATGAGGCCTGGCAGGTGTGGATGAGATCTGTGGCCCAGGCATGTAGACTCAGGAGTTAAAAATGGCTGCAACATGCAGGGCTCCTGGAACTGGAGATGTAGCCAGTCCCAAGCTCATATAACCACGGGGCAAGGAGCCAGGGCCGTGGACTTGATTTAGAACCACAAGTTGAGACCACTGCTGGAGTCAGCCAGGGAATGCTGACAAACCTCAGAGCTGCAAGAACTGTGGCCACACGTACAATATCTCAGCCAAACTAGGGCACACTTTGCAAGAATGGGACCAAAGCCTCCATGTCTCAAACATATGGTCTGTGGTCCATCTGGAGCTTTAAAGTTCTGATTTGGAAAGTCATTTATATGACAGTATTACACAAATAAACAAATATGTACTTATTTATATATTCAGTGCGTCACCTTTATCAGAGCACAAGTGGCCACTGTTCTAGAAAATGTGAACCGTGAGGTTATCAGACACAGAACTGGAGGCAGCAGCAGAGGAGGAAGCCAACTATAGTTATGGTGTCTTACGTGTGCAGCCACATATTCTCCTGTGATCCTCAGAAGAGCCCCATGCAGTTGGCACTATTACCCCTAGTTTATAAGTGGGAATCAGAACCCTCAGAACAGAAGAGTGACCAGAAATGGAAGGAGGATGGCCACACTGCTGGCAGTGGCTAGCCCAGGCCTCCTGAGTCTGTGTGACTCTGAAGCGCCTGCTCTTTCACTACAACACCCATCTTCCCCAATGTGTAGCCAAACAAGCAGAATTGAAATTGAGCATAAAAAAGGTGGTTAAGTATCACCAAAATTTGTTTGCCAGATTTCCTTTGCAGAACCAGAATTCCTAGCATGACCCTTCTTCTGTAGGCTTATTTTGTGTCCCTTTCTCGTTTTTCCTTACGCTTTGGTCTTTCAGTTCCTTGAGGCATATGTGTTCTCCAGCCCAGGGCCTTTGTACATGATGTTCCCTCAGCAGTTCGCCTAGCTAGTTTCTATGTGTCCTTAAAGATCGGGCTTATGTTGCTTTCTCAGGGAAGCGCTTCCTGACCTGGAGGAGCCAGGCCACCATGCCAGCTGTCTCAGGGCAACCCTCCTGCTCCCATACAGCCCTTCACAGTTGCTTCTCTTTCAAGTGGTCAGAGTCACCAGGCCATGGGTTCAGGGTCCGAGACCGTGAGGTTTCTACTTTCCACAGAAGGCTTAAAGTGCATGCATGAAGCCACATGTGATTGGAGCCCAGGCTGCTTTCCTCTGCGGGATTGAAGTTCCTTATCAGTAGAATAAGGCCTGTAACTTTCTATGAACCTGAGGTTGAATCTCATGAGCTCTCAAGTCACACCCTATCCTCTTGTACGCAGCAGGTTCTCTGGCACCCACAGACTGAAAGGCTCCTAGGACATTCCAAAGTGTATTTCATCTGCATTCTGGGTGGGATGCTGAGACTTTCCTGGCTCAGAGTGGCCCCAAGGGTGGGCAATGGCATTCTCTGCAGCAGAACAGTGGCCCACCTGGCTTTTCCTAGGCCCTACTAGCTCCCTCCCCAGCTCTGCCACCCAGTGTCCTTCCCACTCCATGGAGCCTTTCATCTTTTATACCTGCCTTCCTGCAGTCCTCAAAGGCTTCCAGCCCTAATGCCATTGTCACTGGTTCTTGGGGGCATGACAGAGGACAGCCAGTTAATAGTATTTCGAATTAACTCCACTTACTGAGCATTCTGAGATTTCTCCTTCCTCCTTTTCTTGCATTTAACCTCTTACTCTTTTCCGAAATTATGGTGAAAGTAAATAGATGTGCTGTGTTAAGTTTTTCCTTGGAGAAATCTGAAGTGCCAACGTTTACTGGTGTGGAAACTCCTGGAATTTGAGAACTCACCTGCAGGGCAAAGACCACGATCCAAAGAGCCCCTGCGCGTCTGCTCCTGGCCTGGCCTGAGCCTTCCTTTCCCAGCTGGCACCTCTCCCCACTTCCTCTCTTCCCTTCCTTCACAGACTCTTGAGTCCAACTGAACTAGCAGAAGTTTCTGCGAGCCCAAAGAGGATGAAGTCTCCGGGCCCCGGCGGGTCTTTTCTTGCCTCTCCCTCCTAGCTTCTCGGGGTAACTGCCCTCATTCAGCACTCAAGCGAGAGGCCACCTCCCCGAGGAGCACTCCCGGACCAGCACCGCACCCCACCCCTTCGCACCTGCGCTGGACGTCCCTGCCCAAGCACGAAGAGCTAACCTATCTACCTGTGGTTAATCTGCTCGGCACCCTCCAGTCCCGCTGGCGTGGCCGGGCAATGCTTAGGTGCTCAGCGAAAGGCTGTCCCGCAGTGAAAGGACCACGTGTTCGGTCGGGCAGGCTCTTCCCAGGGAACCCCGGGGTTTGCTCGGCTCCAGGAGGACTCTCTACCCCAAGGCGGAACCCGAGTCCGCGCTCCGAGCCCCGTGCTGTGCATACCCCAAGCTTCATACGTGTCATTGAGTCCCCCTCGCCCCCTCCTCCCGGGGCGCCCCCCTCTCGTCGTGGGACAGCCGGGGGTCCGGGGACTCCGCGCAGAGGGAGCGGCCGCCGCCCCGCGGTGCTGTCCGGAGGGAGGGGGGCGTCCGGCTGGCCGCGCGGGAGACAGGCTGCGGCGCGCGGTGCCGGACGCAGGGGCAGTGCTCACAGGCCTCGGGGCGGCCCGCCTCCCGCCGGCGCTCCCGGCCTTTCCCATCCGGCCCGCGGCTC
>NC_048223.1:125171719-125288313 GCF_002007445.2 Ailuropoda melanoleuca
CTGTTGCCGCTGGCCCGGCCCGAGTGCCTGGCGCCCCCTCCGGAGCGCGGGCGAGCGGGGCCGGGACTCGCGGGGGCGAGCCGTGTCACTTCCCGAGGCGTCCCCCTTCCCCCCCGCCACCCAGCTCCCGGGCGGGCACCCGGTGGCGGAGCCCTCCACCCTCCCGGGCCGCCCGAGCTCAAACCCCATTCTGCCCGCGGCCGAAGCCTTCGGGTGGGCTGGCCGGGCCGCCCCGGGGTCATTGTTCTGCCGCGTCTTTCTGCTTTTTGGGTGAAGTTGCGTGCAGGGTCTGGAGCTCCCCGGGCGGGCAGTTGCAAGTTGCAGGGATCCAAGCGAAGAGTTGTGCTCTCTCCCGGTGGGAAGTGGCGCGCTCGACCTGGGCGGGCCGGGCGCCCTGCCCGCCACTTGGTGCCCCTGGCCTGGACCGTGCGGGGACCCCCGGAGCGGACGAGCGCTCCGGCGTCCCCGGGCTCGGGGAGCGGGTTGCGGAGGGCGGGACTGTTTTGGCTCCGCCGCTCTTTGTCGTTTCCTGAGGGGAGTGGGGGGAGTCGGGTTGCAAGTTTACATTTCGGGCCGAATGAGTACACATTCCGGAGAGCGAGGCTTTCCTTGATGGCAGAACAAACAGACCCCAGCCCTCGTTGTTCCCCGCTGCCCTTCTCACCGGGGATTTGCCGGCTGGCTGCCAAGGTCTGGGGTCCAGCCAGTGCTTTCTCGCCCACCCCTGTCGGGAGTCGGGGCCGGGGCTGCTCACCGGGATCCCGGACCCTGCACCTTCGCAGTTTTCAGTCTGATTTCCCTGCGGCTCCTTCATCACCTCCATCACCCAGGCTACACTTTGCCTGACTTGTAAGACCTTTTGTGACCTTGGTCTCCCCTCTGCGGCCAGGTTGTGCCCTCCCGGGGCTCGTCCAGCGGGGGCTTCTGCTCCTGCTCAAGCAGGCAGGGCCCCCTGTCCCTGAGCTTTTGCGGTGCCATACGTGCCCTCACTGCTGGTGTCCTGCAGAGCTGGCCCTCTTGACTTGGGCAAGCCTCCAGGGCGCCCTAGCCCTCAGGGTTCTTTCTTTTTTGTGATTACCGTGGCTTGTCTCTACTCGATGTCTGTGGTGTGACAGTGGAGCTGTTTGGACAGTGGCTGTGGGAACAGTCAATCCTGAGACAGCCCTAGTCTTCTGGGCCCAAACTCATCTTGTTGTACATGCGGAGCTGGGGGGCCTTCCTGATTCAGGACCACTATGCCTGAGCTCTCTTCCCAGCCCATTTCTAGAGATGAGGAAGCGGAGGCTTAAACACATGGGCATGGAGGGCAGGGACAGAGGTGGGCTTTATGACTCTGGGACCTGAGTGTGTAAGCAACACCCTGGGTGCCTCCATATGGTTTCATCCCAGCTCTCCGGATAGAAGTGCTGCCATCCATCTGCAGCGGTGGGGGGACGGGTTGGGTGCACATTCTGCTAGGGACTGCTTCAGGTGTGGTGACAGTGGGGGTCCGGGCTGTGGAGAACCTGCTGGGTGTGTGTGTATGTAGTGAGCTGAGGACTGGAACACAGCAGGGACTGATGGAGGAGTGCCTGGAGCACTCAGGAGTGGCAGGAGGCAAGTAGCCACAGATGTCCGTGGGGAGGAAGCAGGGAGCAGTCCTAGCCCTGGCCGAGGGCTGGCCTCCGCCCTCCCAGTCCCGAGGGGTGGGACTCCTGTCACTCCCACTTGACAGAGGCTGAGAGAAAACACATTGTTCATACCACTCGTAAGGGCTCCATCTGGGATTGGAACCGGGCTCTGGAGTTCACACCATCCCACTGAGCGCCAGGAGGTGGGGAGGGGCTTCTCTTTGGAGCTGCATGTTAAGATACATGGACACCTTTTTTTGGCTCCCAGCATGACCTGATGGTGTCAGTGAGGACACTGTCGGTGTGGCACCTGTGGAGTTGCTTGACTGTCCTGTCTAGAGAAGACCAAAGGGAGCATTCAGTGGCAGAGTGAGCGGGGTCGTCTTGCTGGGAGGTGACTGTGGGCAAGAACATGCTGTGTCCCTCCCCATTACGTCACACATGTTCCAGAAGCTTAGCCAGCACTCATTGTGGTGACTTCCAACATCACACCTTTGGCTAATGCTGTGGTTTTGTGGTTTTAAGAAAAGTCTGTGTTGGAAAGTTTCCAAAGGACGGTGTCCTGGATGGTTTTGCCAGGCAATTCTAGGAACAGTGCGAATGGCTTGTCAAGTGAGGAGAGTGGCTGCTCTCCTTGGTTTTGCTAGGGTGGAGCCGAGGCCGCAGGATGGGGTAGAAGGGATGGGCCACCACAGCTTTTTCAGCATCGGTAGGAGCTTTAAATGACTAGAGGCCCACCAGGCAACTCTTGATTCTGGGCAGAAGGGAAGGCGAGGATGCTCACATCCAGGTCAGCCCAAGCTCTCCACTGTTCCAGGAGCTGGCACTGGAGGGTCCCACTGCTTCTCAGGAAAGGAAGACAGAAGTGCTGGGGGGCAGGGATTCATTCCCATTAGCTAATGGGCTGTTTCTGCCTAAGGGAAAATTACTGGCCATCCCCCTTACCAACCACAGCGTTTTTTGGGGGAGCCTAACAACAGGGCTGTGTTTCCTTGGAGGGCTGTGGCGGGTCGGTCGTGGGTGGGCCTTGCTTCCACTGACTTGGCGGGATGAATGAATCACGAGGGGAAAGAAAATGATAAAACTCCATCTCATTTGGAAACATGAATCACAGCTCATTGTTTGCAAGTAGTTGGAATCTGTTAGAAGCATTGTTTGTAAATGAGACACTTCAGTTATTTATTTATTTTGTAAATTGGGGAAAGGAGTAAACAGCTGATCTGTTGCTTCCTCAGCAAGGGAGGAAATGCTGGTGTCTCCCCCTCATTTATTCCAGTGGGGGTTGGGGTTGCCCCTAGGACATTTACTGGTCAGTTAATGTCTTCCCCTGGTCTTGAATTGGGTGGGTCAGTGTTTATAGGTTTGGTTAGTTAACACAGGGATGAATTTTGACCTGTCATACCAAGGGCTTGAACTGGGTGAACTTTTCCATCATCCACCAGCTAGGCAGAGTCTGAGGTCTCAACGGCAATAAAATTATTACAGATCTGTTCCTAAGATGAGGTAAAAAGGTGCAGTGCGTTCTAGAGTCACACCTGAGGATGGTGTGCTCACCTTTCTTGTTGGTGTGAGAGATAGAATAATGCACCCCCCCCAAATGTCCATGCCCTGATCCCCAGAACCTGTAAATATGTTACGTGACATGGCAGAAAGGGCTTTGCAGATGTGGTTAATGTAATGAGACTGAGAGTTGGAGAGATGATCTTGCATTATCTACATGGGCCCCCCAAAGCAGAGAACTTTTTCTGGCTGGTCACAGAATTGTGGAGTCAGAGGTTCCGAGCCTGGGCAGGGTCCCAGGTACAGTTGCTGGCCCCGAGATGTAGGAGCCCACTTGCAAGGACCAGAGAAAGCCCAGGGAGCTCCGGGCACCTCCCAGCTAGCAGCCAGCAAGGAAGCAGGGACCTTAGTCCTACAGGCACAACTGGATTCTGCCAGCACCCGAATGAGCCTGCAAACAGATCCCTTCCTGAGCTTCTCACGAGAGCCCAGCTGGCCAACAGCTGGACTTTGAGACCCAGAGCCACTGAGTGCCTGACCTGGGGAGCTGTGAGATTATCCCTGTGGACCCTTTGAAGCTGCTCAGGGTGTGGCCATTTGTTAAGGCGGCAAGAGAAACCTAACAGAGTTGGTGCTGAGAGCAGTTTGGGAAATTAAGGTTCTCTTGGTAGCCTTCAGCTTTGTTATGGAGGGGATTGAACACCAGCAGACCCAGTGCGGGTGCTTCATTCTGGCTTTTTCTACAGAGAGCTCAAAGGGGTTGTGGGTGTTGGTGCTGCAGACACCTTGAACTCCTGGCTCTTACTCCTTATGTGGCCCGTAAGCAAATCGCTCAGTTTCCTGAGCCTCGGTTTCCCCGTCTGGACGGTGGAGCTGAGCCTGGCCACCACAAAGACCAAAGATGACGCACTGAGATGTTGGTAGAGTGGGGGCATCGAGTTTGAGATCAGCCAAGCACTCAGTGGAGTGTTACTTTTATTAATTTTTTGTTTAATAAAGTGCGGTTCAGAAATGTAGTGACAAGTGATTTTCCGTTTGGATTTGACAGGCACACTTGCAGCAAGAATACTTTTCTTCAAAACGTGATTTCTTCATGGTGTGTTTTGCCCCTCTGTGGGGGGAAGTCTCATTTGCTTGGTGTTGGGAAGCATGACTTGTGTGTATTTAGATTACTTCTGAGTGATGATAACTGCTAGGAGTAGTGTAATATCCAAATAAATTTGGGAGTGTGGGAGTTGCAGAGAGATCTCTTTTGTTATCTAGAGTAGCAAGCAAGCTGCTACTTTGGGGAAGAAAAATTAGATTTGATTGTAAGTAAATAGAAATGCGGACATTTTCATTCACTGGAGTTGCAGAAAAACCAAATTAGGGCATATTATATTTCTACAAACCTTATTTTACTTTGAAAACATAAACAATTTTAAATTGATTGTTGTGCCATTGTTTGCCTAGAATATCACATCTTGTCAGGATTGTCTTGGGTTGGTGAAAAGTTCCTTCTCTTGTTCCCTGCCTTCCCTGTATCCTTCAATCCTTCCTTCCTCCGTTTTATTTTTTCTTTAACTTTGTATTTTCAGATAATTATAAACACATACGTTTATAACAAATGATACACAGAGACTTTCATATACCCATTGCCAATTTCCCCCAAGGAGACCTCTTGCCAAACTGTAGTACCGTACAGAGCCAGGGTATTGGCAAGGATTCAGTCCAGGTACAGAGCACTGCCATCACCCCGGGACCCCTCCTCTTGTCCTTTGATAGCCACACCCACCTCACTCCTCCTTTGTTTTTTTTTTTTTTTTTTTTAAGATTTTATTTATTTATGTGACCAGAGAGACAGCCAGCGAGAGAGGGAACACAGCAGAGGAGTGGGAGAGGAAGAAGCAGGCTCCCAGCGGAGGAGCCCGATGTGGGGCTTGATCTCGGAACGCCGGGATCACGCCCTGAGCCGAAGGCAGACGCTTAACGACTGTGCTGCCCAGGCGCCCCTCACTCCTCCTTTGGCTTGATTTTTATCCCACCGCGTAATTCTCTGGAGATCCGTTAGGTGGTTGTGTGTATTAGTGGTGGTTCCTTTTCACTGCCGAGTGGTATCGCACCGCAGATAGAGCAACCATTCACCTGCTGAAGGACGGCTGGGCTTTGGCCATTATGAGTTAAGCTACTAGGAACATTTATGCACAGGTGTTCGTGTGAACACAAGTCTTCACTTTCTGGGACAAGTGCCCGGGAGTGCGATTGCTCGCTTGTACGTGTGTTGCGTGTTTGGATTTTTAAGAAACTGCCGAACTGTCCAGAGTAGCTGCACCACGTTGCATTCCCGCCAGCCCCGTGTAGGTGACCTGGGTTCTCCCTGCTAGCCTTTCTTGTCCCGCTTGTCTGTTTCAGCCCGTCTGATGGAGTGTGGTGGTGCGTGGTTGTGGTTTGGATTGGCGTCCCCCTCTTCGCAGGCCCTCCTTGAAGGTATCCTGGTGTAATGTGGGAGATGAGCCTGTGGGCTGAGGGCTGGAAGGCTGCTGCCAGAGGCGGTGCTTGCAGAGGTGCGGCGGGAGCGGGAAGGGGAGGTCTTGGGGTGGGAGGCGGGTAGGGCTGTCCAACAGTGTGGAGACAAGCAGTGCCCCACGCCACTGGCTGACCGCTGGGCACGACGTTCAGACACCCCCGCTGTGCCTTGAGAAGGTCTTCCGAGGGGTAAGCCCTGCAGAGGGGACCCCGGAAAGGGTCAGAATTTGACTTTTAGCCCTGGTGTGGCCACTCTTCATTGATGTGACCTGGACAAGTCTCTGAGCCTCTCCTAGCTGGTTCCACATTTTCAAAATGGACGATAATACTTGGCCTTGTGTGCAAGGTCAGGCTGAGGGGGATTCACAGGAGCTAAAGGGCAGTTAGGGCACTTTGGAAACATTGTTACGTCAATAGCGGCAGCATTGTACCTGTTTGCTTTTATTGATAGGTGGGAAGTGCTTTGGGGCCCTCCTTCAAGTCAACATGTAAAGTGTGTGTATTAGTTTGCTGCCTTAACCAAGTACCACTCTGAGGGGCTTAAACTGCAGGAATTTATTTTCTCAGTTCTGGAGGCTGGAAGTCCAAGATCAAGGTGTTGGCGGGGTTGGTTCCTTCTGAGGCCTTCTGCTTGGTGTGTGGATGGCCGCCTTCTCAGTGTGTCCTCACAAGGTCTTCCTCAGTGGCGTTGATGTCCTCACTTCCTCTTATTGGATTTGGGCCCACCCTCATGACATCGTTCCCTCAGTCATCTCTTTATTTTTTATTTATTTATTTTTTTTTAAAGATTTTATTTATTTATTTGACAGAGATAGAGACAGCCAGCGAGAGAGGGAACACAAGCAGGGGGAGCGGGAGAGGAAGAAGCAGGCTCATAGTGGAGGAGCCTGATGTGGGGCTCGATCCCGTAATGCCGGGATCACGCCCTGAGCCGAAGGCAGACGCTTAACCGCTGTGCCACCCAGGCGCCCCTCAGTCATCTCTTTAAAGACCCTGTCTCCAAAGCCATTCTGAGTTATGGGGGGGCGGGTAGAGCTTCAGTGTGTGAATTTTGGGGGACATAACCCATAACCTGATTATCACAAGTAAGACGTTCACTCTGGATTTTTGTGGTGCTTTGGTGGCCACCCTCTGAGTGATTATTTTCTGCAAGGTCCTGGATCCCCAGTTCCTTGGGGAAGCCTGGAAGAAGGGAGGAGGGAGATGGGAGGCGGGAGCTCACAGCATGAGCCCACCCTCCCTCACAAGCCTCATGGAATCTAATTTAAGGAATCAAATTAGTGTCTGTGTTCAGCCTTGGAAATTTCTTGTAATCAAATTAGTGACGGGATGATACAATCAGGGAGTCTGAGACCTGAACAGGAAGTTGAGCAGGTTGTAAGTGTGGTCAGTCACACGGGGGCCGGACCTGGGGAACAGCTCTTCCTCAGGGGTGGCCCCATCCCACTCCACCTGCCTGTGCTCACTGCCTGTCGCATTAGGAGACTGAGACCCCAGCTTGGCTGTATTTCCAGCTTCTTATCACTTGTAGTATTGGCATGTGGGTAGGGTGGCCAGGCTCCCTGTGGTTCTGGAATGCCAGTTGTCCAGTGATGGCAAGGGCGCCTTTGGTACCGGCATCGCATCGTCACTGTTGGGCCAAGTGCACAGCTCCGGGGCTGCTCTTCACTCTGTAGGCCGTGCAGCTGGCTCTTCAACCCCGTTACACCTCGTACAGTCTGCACAGGCCCTGGGCACTCACGGGAGTGCTTTAATTTCGGTAGCTAATGGGGCGAGGGCAGGTGTTGGCATGTGACAAATACATAGCTCCATGCTTCCTGATGATCTCTCAGAAGTGCAGTGTTAGTGGGGCGCTCGGCAGCCTTCCACGTCCCTGCATGCACATGAGATGCAGACATTTCTATACACGGGCACTTGCTGCTTCTAAAAACCAGGTGGTTTCACCCCAGACAGATGTCTGTCAGCTTGTTAACTTTTCATTTGGGTGCCTCGAGGAGGAAAAGGTGTTCTCTCAGTGAGGGGTATGTGTGAGAAGATCCCAGATTGGGGGGTACAGAGATGCATCTTTGAATCTCAGCTCCATCTCTTGCCAGCCAGGTGACCTTGGGTGAGTTATTTACCCTAAGCCCGAGCTTCTCCTTTGTAAATCGGTGATAATACCATCCTCCTCCGGGGTTCTGGGGATAAAGAGAGATAAGCCAGCACAGACCTGGCCCTGGGTCCGTGCTTGGTAGCTGTTTCTTTCATGCTCCCCTCGGCCCCTCAGTCTGTGCGACTACAGCCACGTGGGCGCCATTGTCTCTACAGCCCCCGCTTGTTGTAAGGGAGGGTCCGAGATGGGAAGAGATGTTTGATGGCTTCCCTAGAGTTTTGGTGTTTGCTCTGAGGTCCTTTTAGGTCGGACTTCCTACTGATCGCCAGAGCTCCTGAAGGGACCAGGTGAAGGAAGCCCAATAAAGCTTATGTGGATAAATCTCTTCCTAAAAATGCCACTCGGAGTCTTTGTCCTGGTGGCATTGCTGTTCACGATTGCAGTTTGCTGCCACATTGCCTCCAGAGTGCGATACACATTTTGTGTGCCATCTTGAGTGATTTTGTTTAACTTACTTGGATGGTTAGGTACGCTTTTGTATGTAAATGTAACTGTTGTGATTTCTTTTCTGAATTAGGGTTGTCAGGCTGCTGTAACAAAGGGCCCCAACATTTCCTTGGCTTCATGCAATGAAAGTTTGTTATTTGTTTATGTCACAGTCCAAGTGGCTGGTGGGGAGGGGACGTAGGGTCTCTGCTGCCTCTAGTCATCCGGGACTCAGGCTCCTTCTGTCCTGTGCCTCTGCCCTCCACTAGGCTCTTGGGCTCCTCGCCTTTCAGCCTGTGGATGGGGAAAGAAAGAGATGGAGGACCTTTCTCGGGCGCTTTTCTCCCCTGCCGGGGCTGGAGGTGGTTCCTGTCCCAGAGCCCAGTGCCTGGCCCCACCTAACAGCGCCTGGGCCTTGGAAATAGAGTCTAGCTGTGTGCCCTGCGAGAAGGGGAGGACGTGCATACCGGGGTCTCCTCTAACGGGTTCCTGTCGACACCTACTCTCTGCTAATCAGGAGGAGTTAGACCCTTCAGCGTTATTGGCATCGAACACAGAGCTTGTAAGTTGTCACACCATTTTGTCCCTGAGAGTCACTTGGCAGAACAGATATCCAGACCCCGACGAAGATATGAAGACAGGCGAATAAGAACAGGTGCTGCCTTTTTCCTTGGCCTATTTTCTGCTCCTTCTGTCCTGTAGATTCCAGGATGTCCTACACTGTAGACCTGGCCCAGAGAGTACTTCTTGGGGGGCGGGTAGACCCGTGAGCGTAAGGGAGGCTGCCTTCTCAATGAGTCATCTTCATGTTTGTCTGGCCAGTTCCTGTTCTCACCATCCTGAAACATATGCAGCACCCCCAGATCCCATTCCTGCGTCTTTGGCATTTTTTTGGCCTCAGAAGGTGGTGTACTAAAGCCTGCTTGTTAGAACTGTGCCTTTGTTTCTAAGTGTTGGTTTTTGTTTATTAGAATGGAATGTTAATATTCTGAAATAACACGTGTCTTTTTGACTAAGCATGCACGAGGAAAGGCTATAAAGGTAAATCAGTCACAGCTACAGTAACTTAAAGTTAGGTTGGGGGGGAGCCATTCTAATGTAGGGTAAAGAGCACTGGACTGGGAGTCAGAATGCCTGGAATCCGGGCCAGGACGCCACTCTTCTGCCTTATCTACCCTCCCCGGCCTTAGGCCCTTGGAGATGGGGCAATAGTGGCCTCCATTTATACCTCTTGGCCACCGTGCGTAGAGTTGCTAGCAAGACAGTGCATGGGGTAGAGCTTTTGGAAGGAGAAAGTACTCCTTTCCATTAGTTCCTCTTCCAGAATGAGAAAGTACTACTTTGTATTATTGATGGTAGCCTGTTCTAGAGAAAATCTGTGACTTCTGGTGACGGTTTTAATCACTTTCTTATTGGAAAAGGGCAGCGTGGCGGCGTGGGCATTACTTTTCCTAAGGTTTTGTAGCTTTGTTTTATTACTAGACGAGTTGTCTAGTCATTGGTGAACCGTGTGAGCCCATGAGCCTTCTGAGTAAGCCCTGAGCTGAGCAGTTGAACCGACGCGCCAGGTGGATAGTGTTGAAGGCGAGTGTGTCCCAGCTTCCGTGAGCCACGCACTGGGTGGAAGCCACAGAGAAACTGTAGGTCAGAGAAAACTGTGCTTTCAAATAACCTTCCTGCCTTGCTTCCAGTGTGCTCGCCAGCATTGTTCTTAGACATGGGGGATCCGGAGCCGCCCTCCTGGGGTGCAGATCCTGGTGCAGCTCAGCAGTCCCTTATGTGAAATGCCTGGGGCACCGGTGTTGCTGAATTCAGGTTTGTCTTGCTGTGGAGAGGAAGATGGAACCCGTGCAGAAGGCTCACGTGCATGCCGCACCCCCCAGCAGGTCCGAGGATGCCCCCGCAGTCAGACATGTTGATGAGGCTGCGAGGAGTGTAGGGTCACCTGTGACGTGAGGGAGGCAACCTGTGATCAGCCTGCTGTCCGCTCAGGCTCAGTTTTTGCCATTTAATGAATCACAGAAAACTCTGGTTTCTTGAGCTTTGGGAGATTGTGGGGACATGGATGTGTTTGATGTGTTTCATGGCGACACCAGCACATTTCAGTGCTTGTCCATCCTGGGCTCTCAGGTTCTCTGAAGCAGAGCTTTCAGACTGTGGTGGCTGTTGCCTCCTTGGAAACCCTTTAAAAATGTCCTTCCTAGCCTTCTGGCCTCATTTCCTGCTATGCTCCTATCCGGCTGGGTGCTGGGCTGCTCCCAGGTCACAGTATGTGTTTTGCCCATTCCTGCCTTAGCTTCTTCGGACTTGTGCCCGGGGCCCAGCATTGCAGGCCTCATCCTCTCTGCCTCCTGACCCCTCTGGAAGAGACTGCCCCTCTGTTCACAACCCGGGCTGTGGGGACAAGTGTGTGTGAGGGCTGAGGGTCCAGCAGGAATGGCCCTGAGTCCCCAGGGCATGGGAGTCTTGAGGCAGAAGGAGGGGTGGGGGGTTGTAGAGAGAGCATGGGGAGGGGGCAGGTGCACCCCAGGGTCAGGGATTCAGGGTTGAGGAGAGGCCTGCCTTCCTCCAGATCTCACAGCATTGTGGTTTTCTCTTCCTGATAGCCTGAGCCAGAATGTCCTGAGGCAGATGCGTGGGTCATGTAGCTGTGTGGCCAGGAGGCTGAGCTCTAGGTGGGGAGGCGCCGCGAGGGGCCTGGAGCAGCTGGCCCTGATTCTGGATGAGAGAGGCCCAGCTCTGCCCAGGGGTACCGGTGGTGTACCCAGGAAGTGACCTGTTTGAGGCTTAGTGCCTTTGTCCTGTGAATGTTCAGGGACGTCACTGCCTGTGGAGGCTGCCCCGTCAAAGCCAGGACTAGTGTCCACATGCGTGCACGGGGGACTCTGCACCCCTCTGTGCTCCGGTGTGCTCACTTGTCGACCGTGGATAACAGTAGTTGCTGCCTTACAGAATTGCTTGAGGGTTAGATGAGCTAATTCATGTAAAACTGGGTTTCTGGACCTGTGTACTCTTGACATCCTGGGCTGGATAATTTTTGGTTGTGGGGGGCTGTGCTGTGCCTTTTTGGGAGCTTAGCAGCATCCCTGGCCTCTGCACTAGATCTCAGTGTGACAGCCTACATAGCTGTAGCTATTGCCACATGTCCCCTGTGGGCAAGATGGCTCCCCTGCGGCAACCACTGATATGAAGTGCAGGGGTGAAGCCTGCAGGGGTGAAGCTGGACTCTGAGGCAACACCCACTGGCTGTTTACTGTGGTATCGTGCTGGTGTTGCTGGAAGCAGAGGGTCTCCTGATACCTGGGAAGGCAGGCTGGAACCCTGCAGGACTGCTTCCTGAAGGATATGTGTTGGGGAGAGGTGGGAGGGGAGGAAACGGGGAGGAAGCGGGGAGGGTAGGGGCCTCCGGCCAGGCCTGCTGGCTGTGGGAAGGTGGTCGGGAGCCAGCTGTTGTTTCTTCTCCTTTCTGAGAAACATAAATGGCAAGTTCTAGGACAGATGTGCAGCTTACCAGGGGGATTGTGGACCTTCCCCACATTCTTCCTAAACAATACCTTTCCGGCTGCCCTGAGACCTCCAGAAATACAGGAGCTCAGGCATTCGCCGTTGGAGTTGTATTTGCTGGAATAAAGGCACTTTTCAAGATTCCTTTTTTCCCCCGAAGATAACTTATTTTCTTTAACATAATTGATTTTTCCAGGGGCAAATAATGATTTAGCAGGAGGGAAATGTGATTATTTTTCTTCCAAATTGCTCTGCTTCTATTAACTTCACAAGATTTATTTTCAAGTCCTTCTAACGTCATGTGTGTTCTGCTGCCTATTTTTCAAAGGCAGGAATGCGTCCTGGTCTTCCAGGCACTGTGGCCAGACTGCCAAGTTTCTTCAGATTGTTCTTGGGGAGTGTGGCTTTGAGGATCAGCGGGAGAGACCAAGGGGAGGGAGAGGTGAGGATGGGATCCGATACAGGGGAGTCCCACATACAAAGGGGATGGATGGCAGTCAGTCCGGCTGACCTCGGTGATGTCCGGTGGTATTTCTTTACCCAAACTCTGCTATAGCCCACCCTGCGTAGCCTGGCAGTGCCACCATACCTTTGCATATGTTCTCCTCTCTGTCTATAAATAGTCTTTATTTACCTTCCACCTCCAGGCTCAGCTCAACTTGTAAACCTTTCTTGACTCACCAGGCTGAGTGAGGGCCCGCCCCCATGCTGCTCTCTGCAGTTCCATTACATACTTCTACTCGTGGGGCCAGTTGGTACACCTTACGCATGGCCCCTGCTGGACAGAGGGCCCTTGAGGACAAGGACTGAGTTGTGTTCCTTTCTCTGTTCCCCTGCACCTGGTATGGTCCCTGGCACACCTGTTGCATGAAGGCGAATGGACAGAGGGATTTTATCCCAGCCAAGCATTGGGAACTAACTTGAAAGCTGCAGATCTCCTGTTGGTGGAGAGTCACATCTCTGGGTGTGTGGCCCCTTCTGGGACGTGTGACAGAATCGCTCAGGAATCCAGTGTGTGATTGTGTTAAATGGACTTACAGTTCCCCCACCCTGGGCTGTGGGTGGTTCCCTAAGAAGAGGCTCTGTCCTGAATGAAAGTGGACACCTGGTGCCATGCTGCATATAAACTTGGTGACCAGGCAGCTCAGCCACACCTCTGGTCATGGGTTCCTCAGATAGCTGGGGGGCATTGCCAGCGTGTTTGTGACTTGGTTTTTCCTAGAACTTGCGGCCCCCCACCCCCCAAGCTTCCCCTCCTCTCAGGCTGCTTCTTAAGTCCTTCTGCATGTGTTGCTCTCAGTCTGGCTGTTGGGGTCAAGTGCAGGGACTGGATGAGCCGGAGGAGAGGAGAAGGAAAACCCAGTTT
Source organism: Ailuropoda melanoleuca (assembly GCF_002007445.2). NCBI lineage: Eukaryota > Metazoa > Chordata > Mammalia > Carnivora > Ursidae > Ailuropoda > Ailuropoda melanoleuca. The sequence continues at coordinate 125,184,783 of NC_048223.1, forward strand.
GCAAAGCAGATGGCAGGGCATGTCCCAGCTCCGGGTCCTGGTGGCTGTGGAACCCCAGGGAGGCTCTGAGCAGCTTTCGGGGCCTGTGATCATCTGTAAAGTGAGATCCTTGCCCCAGTCACTCCTGCCCTGCAGCATGGTGATGAGATGCCAGTGACGTCAAAGTAGGTTGTATATACTGAAGTACTTTGTACCTGCAGAGCAGTGAACAGCAGAAAGGAACAGTCGGACATTTTTGTTTAGATTTTTTCTGTTGAGGTCCAGATAACAAATACCTTAGGCTTTGCTGGCCAGGAGGCAAAATAGAGGGTACTACATGGGTATGTATATAATCATTAAAAAGGTGGACCCACTCGGGGCGCCTGGATCGCTCAGTCGGTTAAGCATCTGACTCTTGATCTCAGCTCAGGTCTTCATCTCAGGGTCCTAAGTCCAAGCCCCGCGTTGGGCTCCACACTGGGCACGGAAACTCCTTAAAACAAAGAAACAATGGAACCACTCGAAAGTGTAAAAATCAGAAGATAGTTTGGCAATTCCTCAAAAAGTTTTAAACACGTAACTACCATATCACTCAGAGATTCCACTCCTGTGTCTGTTCCCTGAAGAACTGCAAGTGGATGTTCCAACAAATACGTGTACATAAATGTGCACAGTGGTCCTGTTTACAGTACCTGAAACATGACACATGGAAGCCATCCGCATGTCCATCAGCAGATGAGTGCAAAAATCAGATATGGTGCAGCCATACAACGGAAGATTATTGAGTCATAAAAATGAATGCAGCACTAACACACACTCCAACATGGGTGAGCCTAGAAAGCGTTACGCGGAGTGAAAGAAGACAGTCACAGAAGGGCATATATCTTAGGATTCTCTCTGTATAGGAAACGCCCAGAATAGGCAAATCCATAGACCCAGAAAGCAGATTACTGGCTGCCGGGGGCTGGGGGAAGAGGGAATGGGGAGTGACTACTATAATGGGGATGAGGTTTCCTTGGCCGGAGATGAAAATATTTTAGACTTGAACTACATAGAGTTGGTGATTGCACAACATTGTGAATATACTAAATGCTACCAAATTGTACACTTCCTTCCTTAATTTATTTATATATTCATTTACTTTACTCCTACAACATTCCTGTGAAATGAGTGCTATTTTGATCTCCATTTTACAGGGGAGACTGAGGCACTGAATTTAACTAATTGCTTTAACCAAATCATATACTTTAAAGTGGTTAATTTTACGTTACGTGAGTTTTACCTCATTAAAATATATGGTGGAAAACATTCTTTGTGGATGGACAGTACAAAGTCAGCCTGTGGCCGGATTTGGTCTGCGGGCCGTGGTTTGCCAGCCCTTGGCTTAGAGTCTTCATGACCCTTTCAGTTTAGAATAATGACTGTTTTGTCATAGTATTATGTACTAATTAGAAAAGGATGCAAGCTGTACGAAAGGTAGAAAGATGTCAGAAACTCATAGGCATTCTTGAAATGGTGTACCATTCAGAAATATCCAGCCTTCCAAGTGTATCTGTATTTCTGTGTTGAGTTGAGAGAAAAATGGGAGGTCCATAGACTTTTAAAGCTGAAAGGCAATCAGTCACCCAGTTTTTTGGATTGAGGAGCAGGGGGGTGGTGGGAGCAGAGCTGGGACCCTCCGTGGCATCCAATCCAGAGCTTCAGTGAACACTGGGGCCCTTCAAATGCTTGGAGTGGGGGAAGGGCAGCGAAAGGTGAGCGAAAGGTAAAAAAAAAAAAAAAAGTGATTTAACAGAAATCCAATCTTTAGGGTTCTTGCCTCTTCAACCGTGTTGCTTCCAGTCGAACAGAAAATAAAATCTCCATTTTGCACTTTATCTGACCAGCAGTTACCAGTGGGGACCAGATGTGGTCAAGGGCTCTAAAACATTTGTCTGCACAATTTCCCTCTTTGATCTCTGTGATTTATAGGCAGGCACTTAAAGGTGGGGTTAACGTGGAATGAGCCTTCAGAGTGAAGAATCTAAGTCCCTGGACGTGAAGGATTGGATGAAAGTGTTTCTTAAGGACAAAGTTTTAATAATCATGGCATAAACAGTATTGCATTAGTACTTCTATTTTTAAAGTCAATGTTGTATTTACCTGCCAAAGTCTGCCACTTACCCGCAGGTATGTGCAGCCGCTTTGCAGATTTTCTTTAAATGTGTCAGCCTACAACATTTTTTCTTCTCTTTTCTCTTTCTTTCTTTCTTTCTTTCTTTCTTTCTTTCTTTCTTTCTTTCTTTCTTTTCTTCCTTCCTTCCTTCCTTCCTTCCTTCCTTCCTTCCTTCCTTCCTTCCTTCCTTTTTTCCTTTCTTCCCTTCTTCTTTTCTTTCTTTTCTTTCCTTTCTTACCAGCTTATAACATTTTCACTGGGCTTACACCTTTATCACTGACCTGGTCCTGATTCACCTCATGGTTGGGAAGGCACCACTAGCCCCAAGAAATGGGGTGGTGGTGTCGAGTCTTGTTTGCAGTTTTTATGAACATTTCTTGTTTCATGCAGCCCGCCTGGCTGGGCAGTCGGCCTAATTTGCCTTCTGCTTATGTTCTAAAGTACTTTTAATTATGTGTATGTGTGTGCAATGAAGTTAGAGCTGTGTGAAATCCTGGCACTACCTAGTCCTGCTTCTTCACTTTACCCAGTGGGTCTCCTCATGCCATTTCTTACCACTTGGGAGATTCACGGGTGTGTTTCTGAAATACGCACGTTGCAGAGTGCGTGTAGGTCCGTCTGTACGGACAAACTCCAAACCTCGGGACAGCTGAGACCCAAAAGGAATCATGTTACTAGAAAGCCTTTCCTGTGACACATTTAGAGCATGGAAGCTTCTGGTTTCTTCCTTTTCTGAGACGATAGGTCAGGGGAATACGTAGAATGTCAAGTAGAGATGATTCTTCACAATGAAATAAGCCTTCCCTAACTGCTGCTGTTGCTTTGTGCCATGAACATCGTCTTCGTCACAGCGGGCAGAGAGCCTGAGAGCTTGGGCCGACCACGCGGACGGTGGACTCTGCTCTACAGTATTGACTGTGCCGCAGGGAGACCGGCCGATGGCGCCTGTGGGGAGCTCTGTGACTGGAGTAAAATGCTGTGGCAGTTTTAAGTCAGTGGTTAAAAAGTCATCCGTGACCCGTGATATCCGTGGGAGTGTGAAGGGCAGCTGAGGAATTATCCTGGCCGGTTGTGGTGTGCAGACTGCGGTGTGTCGGGCCGGGCTGGTGTGCAGACTGCGGTGTGTCAGGCCGGGCTGGTGTGCAGACTGCGGTGTGTCATGCCGGGCTGGTGTGCAGACTGCGGTGTGTCATGCCGGGCTGGTGTGCAGACTGCGGTGTGTCATGCTGGGCTGGTGTGCAGACTGCGGTGTGTCAGGCGGGGCTGGTGTGATGATGGCAGTGTGTCAGGCTGCTGTAGTTGTGAGTGTGGTGTTTGAGCAGACTAAACAGCACCATGTGTGTACAGTGTTTAGTGCGATGCCTGGCGCCTCGTCACCACTTGGTGCTCGGAACACCTCACTGGCATAGCGTCAGCCTGAACATCCATCCCTAGTGACAAACCACCTAAGTTTAGTGTACTGCTGTCTTCCATTAAAATATTTAAAAGAGATTAGAGCGCTGTTAAGTAGAATCATTGGATTTTCACATAAATTACTTGATGTTTGTTCTCAAAGTTCGAAATTACTAAAAGCTTAAGTCTGAATTTAGATATCCAGGAAAAGTAGACAAAAGAAAGAAAAATTAAACTCTGAAAACACCATTTTCATGTAAGTATGTTCGTACATTTACATATTAACTTGAAAGAAAACGCATTTCCTTATGATTATAAACAATATCTCGACTGGATCATTTAATAAATAATTTATGATGGAAAATGGAGATGTTTTGGGTTAACCCCCCACCCCAAAAGATAGGTTGTAACCCCTGTGCCTCAGAATATGACCTTATTAGAAAATTAGGGACATTGCAGATATAGTTAGGTAAGATGAGGTCATACTGAATTAGAGTAGGCCTTTAATTCTGTGCGATTGTTGCCCTTACAAGAAGGGAGGACGCACATGAGAAGGAGGCCATGTGAGCACAGAGGCAGCAGATGGAAATTCGGCTGCCGCGGTCCTCGAGGCCCAGGGCACCTGGGGCTACCGGAAGCTGGAGGGTGAGGAAGGGTTCCTCTCCTACAGGCTTTGGGGGAAGCATGGCCTTGCCCACAGTCTGGTTTTGGATTTCTGGCCTTCAACACTGTGAGGGAAATAAGTTTCCGTTGTCCTAAGTCCCCACATTTGCAGTCATGGCAGCCCGAAGACAGAGGATTAGGGCACTTGAGGAACAGGTAAAGAGGGCCAGTGGAGAGAGAAGATTGTGAGCTTGTAGTGGCCCACTTGAGACCCTGCACCTGTGCCCTGTCTCCATTCAGTGAGGAGCGGTCTCCTGACTCTCAGAGAGGTCGTGCTGTGCTGTCTTTTGTGTTATCTTTTTAGAGAACTGTCTGGGGAGGGAGGTGGTTAACTGTGTGCCACGTATGTGATAATGCGAAGCGATGTTGGACTTTCTTTGGTCTACTTCTTTCTTTCTGTTTGGATTTGATGTGAAGTTTTTGGACCAGAACTTGAGGTGAATAGGAGATGCTTAATTAACTGTCATCGCTCCAAAGGGGTCAGGCACTGAAGTGTATGTTGGAGATTCTCGTGGTGCAGTTAACTTGGTGGCTTGTGTATGAGTAGATGGTCTCTTTCCCTCCAAAGAGAATCTCTGTCTACGTTACTTCTTCCACTCCTTCATGCAGCAGATACTGAGTCGGAGAGGCCTCCATGATTGACGACTTCCTTGATGTTGGGGATCCAGCGAAGAACAGGGCAGACTGGTGCGTGCCCTGGGGTTGCCAATAGTCTAGTGGGAAAGACAGGCTTGGGACCGGCTGGTTATGACGCTCCGAGTCAATGCTCTCAGGGTGAGGACACGTGACCCGCAGGTGAGGGCTACCGACCCAGGGGCCGGACAGTCTGGGAATGCTGCTTGGATCGAGGATCCTTTGTAGACACCCGCAGGGCCTCCAGAAAATAGCCCTGGGAAGTGGGGGTGGAGTGCTCTCCGTAGAGGGAACTGTGTGTCTGAGGTTTGGAGTTCAGATGAGTGGCTTGTTGGAGAACCTGAAAGAATAAAACATGAACTGAGTGAAGATTCCCTGGATTCAGAATATAAAACCTGAGTGAGATGAAGGATTCGGAGCTCTCCGGGTTTCCCGGGGGGAGGGGAGGTGCTGAGGAAGAGCGAGGGAGCATCAGACCCATTTCTCTGGTGCGTCCTGCTCCGTGGCAGGCTTCGCCCTTGCTGTCAGCCCTGATTAATTCTGGAGAGCTGCGTCCTGGCCTGATGGCTGGGCCCTGTCCCCTGGGGGCCTCAGCAGAGTCCGTAGCTTGACTTGTAAACTTGGCCGGCATTATTAAGTCTCCAACTTCCAATTTAGCAGAAACTAAGGAGAAATGGGCTTTCTTGCTTCCATTTGTAAGCGTTATTTTGCACAGTTGCCGCACAGGCAGTATTGCCCTGAGCCAGAAGGGCTGATGTATTGAGTCTAGACTGGAATTACGGTTAAGTATTTAATCAGGTCACTTTCAGAAGCTTGGCTGAGGGCATTTAATCTCTTGAGGCATTTTCATATGTCTTGTTTGAGGATGGCATCTCAGTCCAGGAGGACCGCAGGGAAGACAGTGTGCTTACTGTGAAAGCAGCCATTGTCTGGGGAGGCAGAAGGAGCCGGGGCTTATAGCCACATGTAGATCTATTAGATACAGACGAAAATCCATGCAAGTTTATTTGTGTCAGAATTGATTCTTCAACTCGTTGTCAGGTCCTGTTAGGGGCTGGATAGTTACTGGTCTGGATTCCAGAGGGTTTAGGGATGGTTTGCAGTTGCACTGAACTGGGGTGAGGTCTGGCGGTACCCTTCCCAGGTTGTGAAGTATTTAGAATTAACCTCACCCTCCAGGCCATGGTTTGCTCATCTGTAAACCGTGGATAATACTAGTTGCTGCCCTTTAGTGTTGCCATGGATTACAAGTCGACACCCAGGGCGTGCTGTTACGTACTGGCCTTGCTGTCCGGAATCTGGTGGAGAAGCGTACCTCCTGGCTGACAGTTGCAGGCTTGGGGATGCAGAGTGTATATTTGTGGCCTGAGAAGGGGTCCTGGCTCAGTGGTCTGCGAGGCTTCACCAAGGGATCCCTGGGGAGCCTGGGAGGATGCTAAGGATGAGAAGGGAAGTAGAGAAGGGAGCACCCGATGGCAAGGAGCCCACAGGAGGCTCTGCCTGGACTGCGGCATGGGACTCGGGAAGAGAGGGCAGCTTCCAGGGCTGGGAGCTCACAGGGTAGGTTAGGGAGTGGGACCTGTGTCCTGAAAGCCACAGGAGGGAGGAACCATTGCAGGGTGGGGCAGGGGAGCATTTTCTGGCACAGTTAAGTTTATGAACCAGTTGTAGGATTTACTAAAAAAGTCTTGAGGTGACATTCATGTAACGTACAATTAAGCATCACACGGTGGACAATTCAGTGGCATTTAGTGCATTCACAGCCTTGTGCAACTACCATCTCCATCTGGTTCCAGAACACTGACATCACTGCAAAGTAAAACTCCCAACCCATTGAGCACTTGGTCCCCGCTCCCTCTGAGGAGGCCCTGGCAAGCACCAGCCTGTGCTCCCCGTCCGTGGATTTATCTTCTCTGGACATTTCATGTAAATGGAGTCAGACAATATGCGGACTTTGTTGTCTGGCTCCTTTCACTTTGCATAATGCTTTTGAGGTTGTTCCGCAGTGTGTAGCATGTGTCAGTACTCTGTTCCTTTTTATGGCTGAATAATATTCCATTGTATGGACATATATGCAATTTATTTATCCATTCAGCTGTTGATGGACGTTTGGACTGTTTCCACATTTGGGTATTGTGAGTAGTGGTGCTTTGAGCGTTCATGGACAAGTATTTGTTTGAACACCTGCGTCGGTTTGTTTGGGTACAGGCCTAGAAGTGGAATTGTGGGGCCATATGGTAAATCTGAGTTTCACTTAGTTGCATCGTTCTTGAACATAACAGTGGACCCCTGCTGCGTGATAAAGATGGGTCTCCCCTGCTGGGATTCATAGCTGACATCACAGAGTCATATACTCCCGAGGTCAGTTTTGGAGTTCAGTGTTCTCCTGGGCCAGTTACCACACACCCCCTGCTGAGCGAGGTCTCTGGGTCTCCTAGGAGCCCCAGATGTGCAGGTGGTCCAGGAGCCCTGCTCTGCCTGGCGCCTTGGGAGTCAGCGGCTCTGACATCCGGGACGTGGAACAGTGGCACTGGCTTCTAGTAGTTCAAGGGGAAAAATGACGTGGAAGGCGGTTGAAGGCAGTACTGGGTCTCAGTTTTTCATACGACTGCTTAAAGTGGAGGTGTCAGCGGACGTTTGTGCACCCTCTGGCAGGGGGCAGGTGTCCCCCCGGCCTGGTATCACACAGCCTGGGGTGCTAACACTCAGGTTGCAAGAGGGAGGAGGAGATGAAGGGAAGGAGGACTGGGGTCTGTGCCTCACCCTCACCAAACTTTAGCTAAGTAATTGTGGGTGAATTACAATTCTCGGTGTCCTCATCTCCAAGCAACGTGATTAGCAACCTGCCTTGTAGGGTCATGGTAGGGATAATGTGAGCTAATGGGTGTAAAGTACATGGACATTGCCTGGCACATGGTAAGCATGATTGATTAATGGTGGCTATTGTCTTAGCTTCCAGCCAGAGTCACAACCAGGTGGCTTCAAACAACCGAAGCGTATTTTCTCAGTTCTGGAGCTGAAAGTCTGAAACCAGGGTGCTGGGGATTGGTTCCTTCTGGAGGCTTGGAAGGAGTATCTGTTCTTTGCCTCTCTCTAGCTTCTGGTGGCTTCTGGGAATCCTTGGGGTTCCCTGGCTCGTGGCAGCAACGTTCCAGTCTTTGCCTGCACCTTTGCTTGGTGTGTTTTCTGTGTCTCTGAGTCTCTGTGTCCAGATTTCCTTCTTCTTACAAGGATACCAGTCATTGGATTAGGGACCATGCAAATCTTAACTTGATGACATCTGCAAAGACCCTTTTTACAAATAAGGTCACTTTCACAGGTACCAGGGGTTAGATAGTTGAATGTAACTAGGGTGATAAAATTTCACCCACAACGGCTTCTAATTATGAACATCTCAAAATAAACAAATCTGACCAAGGGCTGTAGAATGTGTGGAAGGCTGCAAACCTGGGCGAGCCCTGGTTCCTCGGAGGGAATGTGCTCCTGAATGACAGTGCTTTCCTAAAGCACACTACGGAGCAGGTCTGGGCAGCAAAGAGCAGTGACAAGTGAGTTCCTTTATCTGGACATCCACTGGAAGCCTTTGCTGGGCTGAGCTTCCCTAACTCTTGCCTTGCTGGGCTGAGAGTTCCAGCTCCTAGATGTTAGGGGCGACCAGTGAAGGGGAACAGCTGCTTGGATCCTAGTAAAGTGAAAGTGGGCATGACTGGGCCCAGGGAGATCATTACCCTTCATCCCAGAGGTCATACCAGCTAAAGAAGCCAGCCAGGGATTCTGGGAAAGGGATATCAATAGCTTCAAAGATGAGACAGGCATGAACTGATGCTAAAAGCTCTGAAAGGTCCTGTGACCCCAGAGGGTTTGGAGCTCATCAGAAATAAGATCTAGACAGAGGATTCCCAGATGGCCCTGGGGAGGGTGGGGAGAAGGACAGCAGTGTGTCTTCACGGGAAGCCTGTCAGGGGCTCCAACATGGAGAGCTAGCATGGAAGTCGAAGGGAGAAGCCTTTGTCCTAGGATGGGTCACCCCTGCTTCTGGTTCCTCATCTGTTGAATGGGATGGTTGGCTTATCTGTGGTTCTCTCTGTCCCTGTTTTTCGGTGTTTTTGGTGGAAGCCAGTCTAAAGTGGAAGGTGGTACAACATAGAGTTTATGCATTCAGGCTGTGGAGTAAGACACTCCTCTCATCTCCAGGAACCAAAGTGTTTTCATCTATCAGCTCATGATGGACATGGACCCTAGCCATTGGGGGACTCAGTGAGAGAATGAATGGAAAGACTGGTGCGTGGGACACAGTAACTGGCATTCCTGTTGGTGAAGGCAGTTCAGACTCAATGCCCCTTTTCAGAAGGTTATTGTAGAAAGGTAACAAGGGATTGTCAGATCTTAAAATGGCATTAAGTCTTTGGTTAACAAGATAGAGGAAAAGTGAGGGCACATTCTTAGGGGCTGCAATAACCACTTGTAGAGTATTGATGGATAGATGGTGATTCTGTGGAGATCCTGCCTGTAGGGTTCTAGAAGATCCAGGGTAGTCTTGAGTTGAGTGACAGGTCAGCATTCCCAGAGGTCTTGACTGTCTAGGGCCACAGGCCTGAAGACATCGGATGGACGCTTGCCAGGCCAAATATGGGGTCTTACATTTCGGGTGCAAGTTACCTGACAAACTGCAAGATGGCAGAATGGGGCCTTCAAAACCAGCCTCCCAGGGAGACTTGGAACTTGCTCCTGTGTGAACTAACCAACAGTGGGACAAGATTGCTAGAAAAGCAAAATTCACTGCATCCCAGGCTGTCCTGGAGAAGCAGGTGGACGACCCACAGCTGGAAGCTTTGGAGGAGAGATCTGAGGATTCATGGCTGATTCCTTGCGTGGAAATCTGTCCAGGAGCAGCAGATGGGGCCTGGTCTGTGGCACCAGAGGAGAGGCAAGGCCCAGTGATGCAGGTTGAAGGAGCCAGAGCCCTGCTGAGTACTGGGACGCTCTTCTGGCAGATAGGGGGTGGACTGTCCTCTGGAGTACCTCGAACCCGCCATGGATGCATGCACGCCTTGATGTGTGGAGTGGGTGTGACTCTAGAAGTCCCGAGTGGGGGTGGAATCAGATCTCTGAGTTCCTTTCTCCTGGGATGCGGTTCAATTACTGCTGGTCTTGGGGGAGCTTTTTATGACCTAGGAGTGAGGTCACTGCATAGTGTCATCGTGAGTGGCCCCTTCTTTCTCCTTTTGTGTCTTTTAACATCCGCCTGTAGTCTGCTCTCCGTGGGTTGACTGGAGTGGATACCGAGGCAGCCTGTAGGCCTGTTTGTGGCCGGTGGAGGCGGACAGTGAGGACTTTGCCTTTAGATAGATGGAGGAGTGGAATGCCCAGAGGCTTGGGGCTCGGCAACACAGCATGGATGGGTGGCAGCCTAGACCCCTGGGAGGCTGCCCTGTGCGCCAGGTGCTTGTCTGCTGGATTCCACTTAACCCAGTTTGTATGGATCCTGGGGCGGGGCGTGGCGTCGAGATTGGTGGCTCTTGCTGGGATGTCAGAATGGAAGCATGACTTTATTTTGGGGGGAAGCAAACGTAGCAGATGAAGACGGTTCTCGTTGGTGCCGTGGCATGGTGGAGCCCAGCAGCAGCAGCAGTGTCTCGTGGCAGAGGCCTTCCTTGTTGGGGGAAACTCTCCTTACCAGCAGGGCTGAGCTGCAGAAGCGACAGCATCCTTTTGTAAGGATTTCTCTTTTGGGTTGTCAGAGGGGCAAGGAAGAGGCTCTCAATGTCCTGTGGAGCAGGATTGCTTCCTGCCTCTTCAGTTAAACGTTGCAAAGATTGCATTGTGTAGTGATCTGTGAAGATGGTTGAACTTGGTGAGTTTTACACATGGCACTTGTTAGGGTTCCGTGTCCTGGCACTGGCCTGGGGTTGAGCCTCAAAGGAACGGAGGAGGCACCCCTCACCACTGGGATGCTCTGCACTGGTGTGGGGGAGCAGGGAGACTGAGGGGCAGAGCAGTGTAGTGACTTTATCCAACTGTAAATGATGATGTGCTTATTCACCGTGCTTCCTTCTGAGACTGGAGCGTTTTGTGCCAGACGTTTACTGCGGAGCAACTTGAATGTCTAGGACAGTTCTCCAGCAATCTTCAGCTACGTGAATTTGAAGTTACTTTATTCATTCTTAACACCAGAGCATTAATTATTTTATAAGTAGCATTTACATTGTCTTTTCGTCTTACTGAAATTTAGCTTTTCACTGCCGAAAAGTCAACACAGACAGTCTGGTACTTGCCTTGTCACTGGCACTTTAGACATCCAGGTTGGAGATGAGAGTAATGTCTTCGTGTGACAAATGCAGATTCTTAGTGGTGACCTTGAACATCATGAGCACATTGTAACTCAAACCTGCCACACCACAGTGGCCCTGCTGCCAGCCCCCACCTCCTAGGAGAAGCCTTGCACTTAATTCACTTTCTCCTAATCCTATCCTTCGTGCTTAGGATCCAAACCTGATAAATTCTGCAAATATTTGAAGATGAGTTTCACTATTACCTGACCTATTGCAACAAATTGGAGCAAGCCTGGGCAGCCACTCTAAATCCACTTTGCAAGTTTTTAGGCTTTTATTTCTGCTTAAAAGATGGGTAGTAAGGAGGGCACGTATTGCATGTGCACTGGGTGTTATACGCAACTAATGAATCATCGAACTTTACATCAAAAGCCAGGGATGTACTGTATGGTGACTAACATAATATAATAAAAAAGCATTAAAAAAAAAAGATGGTGTCAACTTTATCTATTTTCCTACCCGCTGTGAGTTGACTTGTGTGTAGTTCAATACCGTGGCTAGCCATGGCCTATTTCGAATTGATGGGTTTTTATTTTTAATTTGTGTCTTTACTTGGTGGAGCCCTTACAGGCATAGGGTGACAATAAGGATTATGAAAATTATGAAACTTTTCCTTTGGAACGTGGACCGTTGACATCGTAGCCACGGAAAAAGTCTCCGTTGGGGTGTTTCTGATTTTGATCTTGAATTTTCTACTGAGAACATCATGAAGTTTGAAGAGTAGTTGTGATATTGATCCATTTCATTGGTTTCTGATTAGTGATCCTGTGGTTTTATCTTGACAGTGCTCAATGTATGGTGGGCTTGTGCAGCCTGCTAGAGGAGGGCAGGAAGCTGGAGCTCATAATTGCTCTACAGCTGATTGGGGCGGGATGGTCCCCAGAGGAATTTTGGTTGCCTTATAGATGAGGGACCTGCTGGGAGATGCTTTAAAGGGTCAACAGGGCTTTTCTGGGCTTGCCCTGGCCTCTGTGGCTGCCCTGGTACGCCTCACCATCGCTCTCCAGCCAGGCTGAGCCATGTCCTTGCAGCTCTCATTAAGCAAAGGTGTCCTGATCTCTCAACCTCCTTACCTCGCCAGCACTTCCTCCTTCCTTCTGCCTTCTCCATTCCTTGTCTGCCTGATTTCTCTCTGATCCTCTTTCAGGGTTGGGGGCCCCCTGGACACTTGCCTTCAGTCTGCTTAAGGTGCCCCTCCCATGTGCTGCCCACAACACCCAGTGCCTTAGAGTCCAAGATGGCAGGCTGTGTCGTGACCCGCCTGGTTACTGTGCCATTTCTGCTGCGAAACCAGAAGCTCCGTGAGCTCAGGGACTGAGTCTGCCAGCCCTTCTTTATATCCCTGGTGTCTGCTGCTGTCATTGGCGCAGGGCCGGTGCTTGGTCAATATTTGTTGAACGAAGGAAGTTGAAATGTTTAAAGTTCTGGAAGACTTTTGATAATTTGTGGGAGCAGTGTTGCAGAACATTTGCTGTTGGGGCTGTTGGAGAAAAGAGTTACCAAATGTTTTGTGCTGAAGGCCAGAAAGTACCTACTTTAGGCTTTGTGGACTACACAGCCTCTGATGCTGCCTCTCATTTATCCCTTTTTAGCCCCAAAGCAGCCACGGATGAGGCATCTGTGTATGCGCGTGCTGTAATCCAGTGAAACTGTTTCTAGACACCGAAATTTGAATTCTGTATAATTTTTGCATGTCACGAAATAGTCTTATTTTGATTTTTTCCCCAACTCTTTAAAATGTAAAAACTGGGATGCCCGGTGGCTCAGTTGGTAAAGCGTCTGCCTTCTGCTCAGGTCATGATCCCCGGGGTCCTGGGATTGAGCCCTACCTAGGGCTTCCTGCTCAGTGGGGAGTCTACTTCTCCCTCTCCTCTGCCCTTCCCCCATGCTCGTGCCCTCTCTCAAATAAATAAATAAATAAATACCTTAAAAAAGTGTAAAAACTATTTTGGAGTCACAGCCATACAAAAATTTGTGGTGGACCAGATTTGTCTGGGGGATACGGTTTGCAGACCTCTGGTATATGTGGTTACTGGAGATGAGGATTTCGTTCAAATTCTCTCCTGACAAAGGCAGAATTCCCACTTAAAAAGGTTAAAAAACCTTAGTGTAAAATCAAAGAGAAATGAGTAAACCTACCAGGTCAAGTGGATTCCTCAAACTTTCCTTGGCATACCTGTTCACTTACTTTTACTTATGTGTATTTTACCCCAATAAGTGGAACTTTGATTCATTTTGAGTTAATTTCTGTGTGTGGTGTTAGGTAAGAATCCAGCTTCATTGTTTCGCTTCTATATATCCATTTTTTTCCAGCAGCGTTCGTTGAAAAGACTATCTTTTACCCATTGAATGGTTTGGCTCCCTTATCGAACATCATTTAGCCATAGACGTGAGGGTTTCTTTCTGGGCTATCTGTTCTGTTGCATTGGTCTAGATGTGTATATTTATGGTGGCACCAATCACGCTCTTTTTTTTTTTTAAATTAACTTATTGTTATTATTTTAGTCATTTCTGTGTCCAGTGTGGGGCTCGAACTCATGGTCCTGAGATCAAGAGTTGTGAGCTCTACTGACTAAGCCAGCCGGGTGCCTCAGCCACACTGTTTTAATTATTGTAGCTTTGTAGTAAGTTTTGAAATCCGGAAATGTGAGTCCTGTAGCTTTCTTCTTTTTCAGGATTGTTTTGGCTATTCTGGGTCCCTTGAGATTCCTTATGAATTTTTGGATAAATTTTTCTCTTTTTGCACATACCTGACTACTTTAGCTGTGTCTCCTGTGCTGATAGTTTGAAGGACATCAGTTTTTCTATTTGTTGTATTTTAAATATATTTATCTTTTAATTTTTCCTCATTGGTTATGGCTTGATTCAGTAATAATTTACCCTTAATCTACCAGATTAGTGTCCTGTGATAGACTAACTCAGGAACCTCGATTTGGTGTAGCTGCTGTCATTCTTCCTGGATGTTTTGGTTTGGTACCGGATAAACCCATAATTCATAGTATTAGGCTTTTCTGTATTTGGATTCCTACGCTGGTGGCCACAAGTGCATGCTCCTGAGTGAAGGGGATGGCCTTATTTGGACCCTGTGTTCCCTGGGGGTCATGCCCAGAGGCTAGGGTTAGGGTCAGGAAGCTGGTGGCTGGCCGTAGGACAGGGTCAGGGCTGGAGTGGCAGTGTCTTCCAGGTGAAGACAGATTTGGAGGAGGGGCAAGAGACCTAAGAAAGTAGGCACAATTTATGTTTCCTCGCAAATGCCTTTCTAACCTTTGAAAAGTCTGCTTGTCTAAATTAGAGGCAACAATAGCATACATTTTTGTGTTGTTTCTGTCACCAACAAGAAATTGACGCAGTGAATTAAGCGTGGTTTATATGAATGGTGGCAGAACAGGGGGCATTTGAGGACTCAGCGACTTGCTTTGCTTTATTATTTTGGTTAATTTGTTGGGAGTTGCTTGAGAATGATTTGGAATAAGCCCGTCCCAGGAGGAGAAGATCCATGCTACCGTTCTGCTTATTCTTTCAAACCAGGGTGATTTTCCAAATTAGATAACAGGGAATCTGGGGCATTTCATACTCAATATAATTTTTCAAAATACCTATTTCAGTAAACAAACTCATCACTGCAAATAATTCAGAGTGCCAACTTTTGTGGTTGGCCAGAGTTTGTTTAATTAGGATATCAAGTAAAATTTGAATCGTACTGACAAGAACTGGAGTTGTGATAGCAAACAGTAATTGCTGACTCTTTATCTTATCAGGAAAATCAAAAGTGTCTATTGAATTATGGTGACTCTATTATGTTGCTCTGTGAACTCACCAAGATAATCCTTTTGAGGGTGATTAAATGTAGTCATGAAACTGTAGAGACAAGAAAGCAAACAGATGGATAAACAACCAAAGTAATTATCAGTTGTACATTTACATTTTTCCATCACTATTTCAGGGACCTGGTCCGGAGTAATCTGTTGGGTCATTGTCTGGAAGGATAGCCTTCATAATATTGCTTGATTGATTTATTTGCCCTGAGATCTGACGAGAAGGCGTGTTAACAGTTTAACCTCCCAGATACCGTTAGGAGCTTCAGGTTTGTCTTGGTGTTTAGTGGACAGAGAGGAAGAGAAAGTTTGATGGTATATATTCTGTGGTTATGAAAGGAGATGCTATATTGTATAAAGAAGTCCTCCCAAAAGAAACAGATAAAAGAGATTACATTTTATGGATGTATTGTATATACCTAAATCCTGATGAAATTCTTCACTCTATGGTGCCAGTTTTGACTCTAGCGATCCTTTAAAACATAAACACAAAGCAAATCAATCTGCCAACAACAAAAATCTGGTAAAGTCATAGTTAAACAGAATTTGTGGGTTTTGCCTGTTTGAGTAGTGTTTAATTGCCTTTCCTGGAAACTTTCTCCTTTCTTGCCCAGCCTTTGCAGGTGGGGTGCTAAGAGTTCAAAATCCCTTGTGAAGATATTGTTGCCTGTGGTTCTCTGTCCATCCTTTTTTTTTTTTTTTTAAATTGAAGTATAGTTGACAGACACTATTATATTAGTTTCAGGTGTGCAGCATAGGGATTCAACATTTGTATACTTTAGGAAGTGATCATCCCATAAATCATCTGTCGCCTTATAAAGTTGTTACCTATTATTAACTATATTAACCACATTCCCTATGCTGTACATTGTATCTCTGTGATTTATTCATTTTGTAACTAGAATTTTATATCTTTTAATCCCTTTCCATTTTGTCCCTCTCCTGCTTCCTTTCCCCTCTGGCAACCCCTGTATTGTTCTGTGTATCTGTGAATCTGTTCCTGTTTTGTTTTGTTTGTTCATTTGTTTTTATTTTTATTTTTTTAAAAGATTTTATTTATTTATTTGAGAGAGAGAGAGAGAGACAGAGAGAGAGCTCGAGGAGGGTGGGGAGAGGGCAGAGGGAGAGGGAGATGCTGGGCTCCATCCTAGGATCCCAGGATCGTGACCTGAGCTGAAGGCAGACGCTCAATGGACTGAGCCACCCAGGTGCCCCTTGTTTCGTTTTTAGATGCCACATATAAGTGAGCTCACATGATATTTGTCTTTCTCTGTCTGACTTATTTCACTTAGCGTAATACCCTCTAGGTCCATCCTCTAGGTCCATCCATGTTGTTGTAAATGGCAAGATCTCATTTTTTAATGACTGAGTAATATTCCATTCTGCATGTTTATGTGTATATGATCATGTATATGCATATTATATATATAATATGTATAATTTACACATTTAATTCATTCATTGGTCAGTGGATACTTGGGTCCTTCCATATCTTAGCTATTGTAAATAATGCTGTAGTGAACATAGGGTGCATCTCTCTTTTTGAGTTAGTGTTTTCATTTTCTTTGGGTAAATACCCATAAGTGGAAATATGGTATTCTTTTTAAATTTTTTGAGGAACCTGTACTCTTTTCCATAATAGCTGCACCATTTTACATTCCTTCCAGTCGTGCACAGGAGTTCCTCTTTCTCCACATCCTGACCAATACCAGTTCTTTCTTGCCAGCATGTCTTTTAAGCTGCTCTGTTTTGGGTATTCTAGGATGTGGATGGTAAGCTCACATGGTGAGGAGCTGAGGGCCAGGAGGGTGCTGGGTATGTGCTGGTGCTCTATGATGTTTGCTCATTGTCCCAGTTCCTCCTACATCCTAAGTAATGGGCGCATGGAGAGGTGGGCTCAGCCCCTCTCCTTAGTTTTTTCAGTGGAGTGGAGATCACTTTCTATTTCCAGTTGAAACTGCGCCCTGGATTCATTGGGGAGTGGATTGCCTGATGTTACAGTAGAAGTAAATCTGAAAGACCTACGGACAGTAGAATCAAAGGGTTAGAAGTAAATCTGAAAGACCTACGGACAGTAGAATCAAAGGGTTAGAAGTAAATCTGAAAGACCTATGGACAGTAGAATCAAAGGGTTAGAAGTAAATCTGAAAGACCTACGGACAGTAGAATCAAAGGGTTAGAAGTAAATCTGAAAGACCTACGGACAGTAGAATCAAAGGGTTAGAAGTAAATCTGAAAGACCTACGGACAGTAGAATCAAAGGGTTAGAAGTAAATCTGAAAGACCTACGGACAGTAGAATCAAAGGGTTAGAAGTAAATCTGAAAGACCTACGGACAGTAGAATCAAAGGGTTAGAAGTAAATCTGAAAGACCTACGGACAGTAGAATCAAAGGGTTAGAAGTAAATCTGAAAGACCTACGGACAGTAGAATCAAAGGGTTAGAAGTAAATCTGAAAGACCTACGGACAGTAGAATCAAAGGGTTAGAAGTAAATCTGAAAGACCTACGGACAGTAGAATCAAAGGGTTAGAAGTAAATCTGAAAGACCTACGGACAGTAGAATCAAAGGGTTAGAAGTAAATCTGAAAGACCTACGGACAGTAGAATCAAAGGGTTAGAAGTAAATCTGAAAGACCTACGGACAGTAGAATCAAAGGGTTAGAAGTAAATCTGAAAGACCTACGGACAGTAGAATCAAAGGGTTAGAAGTAAATCTGAAAGACCTACGGACAGTAGAATCAAAGGGTTAGAAGTAAATCTGAAAGACCTACGGACAGTAGAATCAAAGGGTTAGAAGTAAATCTGAAAGACCTACGGACAGTAGAATCAAAGGGTTAGAAGTAAATCTGAAAGACCTACGGACAGTAGAATCAAAGGGTTAGAAGTAAATCTGAAAGACCTACGGACAGTAGAATCAAAGGGTTAGAAGTAAATCTGAAAGACCTACGGACAGTAGAATCAAAGGGTTAGAAGTAAATCTGAAAGACCTACGGACAGTAGAATCAAAGGGTAATAGATAACCTGCTCCTTATTTCTGATTTGCAGGAAGTTGCCTTAATGGAATGAGCCGGTCTCCAGGGATCAGCCATCTCTGGGAACCTGGGACCTATGATGAAGCAGAGAAATATCATCCTGCTTGTTTTTACTGTAAATACACTCAGCATTACACAAATTCATTAAGAGATAACCATGGTCTGTCCTTTTGGGAAGCTTGTAATGGAAAGGAGGGGATAGCTGATGATTCCTCTGGCTGGGTACTTATTTATAAGGCATTTCTTTCCAGAAAATACTTAATAGATTACGTGTTTCACAGCCTCAGTATAGGCTCTTTTACTTTTCACGAGCACTTGTGATTTTAATTACTATCCTAAAAAATATTGATTTCCCTTCCTTTTCATCTAGAAATGATCATTAAAACGAACAAACAAAAGTTTAAGACCTTTTTTGAACTTACTTCCTTGCCTTACTTTCTTCGAAGGGCTAATTTGTTTGTGGTCAGGAGCACACACTCTTGGAGCCAGACTGCCTAGGATCAAATCCCAGCCCTGCCACTTCTTGCTGGGTGACCTCAGGAGGGTCAACCTGTGCATGCCTCTGTTTCTTTCTCTGTAGAACAGAGATGGTAATAGTGGGCTTGTCATAGGGCTGAGGTGATGGTTAAATGAGTTAGCATATGAAAGTATCTACCAAATGTTATTTAAGCTTGCGATCAATGAGTGGATTTTGGAGAAAGGCCTACATTCAGGAAATAATTACCAAGTGCCTACAAAATGCCAGTGCTGGGCTAGGCCTTGGGGTACAGTGTGGACTAAGGTAGATATGGAGGATGGCAAGTAACTAGACAACCATACCACAGCGTGGTGGATGGTAGGAGGGAGAAAGGACTATCACAGAAGGCTTCCTGGAAGAAGTGACATCTGAGTGGGTGATTTGAAGAATAGGTGTGAATTAATGAGATGGAGGAAGGCAGGTGGGAGTCATGTAAATATACCTGAAGGCCCAGAGGCACGAGAGTGCCTGGGACATTGACATTCAGTCTGGATCATTCCGAGGGTGAGAGGAGGATGGAGCAAGGAGCAAGGTGGGTGGGAGAGCTAAGCTGGTTATAAGCTTTACTGAGGGATCTGAGTTTATCTTCAGATCAGCAAATAGTTATTAAAGGGTTTCAAGCTGAGGGGCGCCTGGGTGGCACAGCAGTTAAACGTCTGCCTTCAGCTCAGGGCGTGATCCCGGCGTTATGGGATCGAGTCCCACATCAGGCTCTTCTGCTATGAGCCTGCTTCTTCCTCTCCCATTCCCCCTGCTTGTGTTCCCTCTCTCGCTGGCTGTCTCTGTCTCTGTTGAATAAATAAATAAAATCTTAAAAAAAAAAATAAAGGGTTTCAAGCTGGAGAGTAACCTCATCTGATTTTGTTCTAGAAGGATCCCTGGGTAGTTTGAAGAATGAGAAAGAGGAAGGAGAGGGGGTGGGAGGTCAGGCAGCTCCAGTGTTAATCCAGCCAAGAGATGGTGGTGGCCTGGGTGACAGCAGTGGCAGGAGGAGTTGGAGAAGCCGCTGGATTTGAGAAACATGGGAGTGATCCACGGTGTAGTGTAATGTTGTGACTGTCATGGAGGGAGCGGCGAGAGAGGCATGCAGACAGGGTGGATGGTGCTGCTGGTGTCTGGGATGGATAGTCCTGGAGGAGGGTGGACTCCACGAGGGCACAGGGCCTTGTTCGTGGCGGACATTCAGGAAGGCTTTGCTGCTTTATACGATGAGCGGTGAGCCCTCTTGGGAAGAGCCGAGTGTGATGTGCCTTCGCACCTTGAGTGTCTGTTGCCAGGGATGTCTGTGATCGTGGGAGGGGTAGTTTCAGTGGCGAGATGTGTTGGTTCCCCAAGTGGGCGGGTTGGGGTCACAGTCCAGCTGTGGGAGGGAGAGAGCACTGAGCGAGTAGCTGGAGGGAGGCATGTGTGCTGGGCGTGCTCTGGGGACTTGAGTTGGGCGCCTTCTGGACTGATGAAAGCAGAGAACGAATCCCAGCTTTGCCAGTTTGTCTGTATTAGTTATCAGCTGCTGCCTAACAAAGGACACCAAACTTGGTGGCTTAAAACAGTGTTTAATCATCTCATAGTCCTGTGGGTCAGGACTCTATGCATGGCTGTGCTGGGTCTCCAGGCTGATTCGTGAGGCTGCATTCCAGGCGAGGTCATGTCAGGGTTCGGCCGGGACGGGGTCGGCTTCCAAGGTCACAGGGCAGTTGTTGGCAGGATTCCTCAGTGGCTCTCAGCCAAAGTCCACGGGCAGTTCCTTGCCACATGGGCCTCTTCTTAGGGCAGCTCACAACACGGCAGTTGGTTTTATCAAAATGAGTAAGCTCTGAGAGAGACACGGACACACAGACAAGCCAGAGTCCATTATGGAACCTCATCACAGAAGTGACATCCCATGACCTGCTGTATGATATTGGCTAAAAATGCGTCAGTAGGTCGAGCCCACACTCAAAGGGAGGGGACCACCAAGGGCGTGAGCACCAGGAGACAGGTATCATAGTAGCCGTTTTGGAAGTCTGTCCATCCAGTCTTTGAGTTTGGGGTCCTCAGCCTTGAGATGTCCTGGTGACTTCATCCCATCTGGCTGTCATGGGTGCCCAGCACATGCCCTCCACACACCATGATGATTATACAGGAAGCATGGGTACCTCTTGGGGTTCCTTGTTGAAAAGGCGCAGGCAAACACGGACCTGAATTGCGCAGGTGCCTTGATCGGAAGACGCCCTCCGGAAAAAGAAAATGCTACTTCATGGACTTCAGTCTGTCTTTTATAAACTATCTTACGTCGAGCGGGGTTGACATTCGGGGAGCGGGAGTTGGTAACCCTTCCTGAGCACAGGTGAAGGCCATCCCCACTCAGGAGCACAGTGCCTGTCCTGAGCTGTGGGCTGGACCCCCGAGGGTGTGGTGGGAGCGATGGAGACGCTCCCTGGACTCCTCTGCACGGAGGTGTAGGGTGTAGGTGTAAGATGTTTCCCAGGGCCTGTCGGCTGTGCTGCCCCAGGAGTCCTGGAGCACAGTCTCAAAGTCATGGTTTGAGGACTTTGGGGCAACCACTCAGCTGTCCTGTTACACTGTAAATAAATAAAACTTTATTTGTAAAAACAGGCATCAGGCCAGATGGGTCTACAGGCTGTGGTTGCTGACTCCTGATGTATGGAATGAGCAAATAAAATGCCTCGCATGCTTTTCACTGACCCTCATTGATACACATTTACAGTTTTATGTTGTGTTTTATTGTCCCCATTACAGCGTGCGCACTGGGCTTGCGGCGACGGGATGGTGAACTTTGAGGGGCCCTGGGGGAGCGGTGGTTGAGGCTTTGCTTTCCTGACATGGCTGCTGCTAAGCTCTGGGACCTCAGACAAAGGATCTGGCTGGGTTTGTCTCTCTCTCTTCTCCCTGTCCCCCTCTCCTCTCCCCATCCCTCTCTTACTTCCTCTTGGTCCATAGCTGAGTTTTCTCTTGCCTTGGGCATCTGGACAAGTTAGATTTTCCCTGGTGGAGTTTATTGCACTTACCTCTTTGTCAGGAGTATTCCCACCTCAAAACTGGTGGCTGAAGAAGCTGAACCTGAGACCAGATCCTTGTCGGAGTGATTGACTGAGGGGGGCTCTCAGGAGGAAGCCGTAGGTAAGTGACAAGGGACAGGATGGGGAAGAAGCCTCAGCCTGACCCCACCAGGAGCTCTGTAGTCCAAAGAGCATCTGGGATTTGATCTCCCCTAGGAACGGAGTATGGCCTTCTGCGTTCCTGTATCAGTGAGTCACTGGCTGTGGGTCATGCTAGGTGTAATCCCCGCGTATTTCCCGGTGAGGGCATGCCTGGGGGAAGGGTGCCTGTGAGAAGGCAAGGCAGGGGTGTGGGGAGGCAAGGCAGGAGCTTGGGGGCCATGGAAGCCCCTCTAACCTCCATGCAGAGAGCTGGGCCAACCCCAAGGACGGTCCTCCCAGGATGGGTCAAAGGGATGATCAAAAATGAAATCTTTAATTTTGAAAGCAAGTTTTTTTGGGGGGGGGCTGTTTTTTTTTTAAGATTTAAAAATTTTATTTATTTATTTATAATTTTATTCTATTTTTTGAGAATTTTTTTAATTTTAATTTTTTTATTAACATATATTATTTGTTTCAGGGGTACATGTCTGTGATTCATCAGTCTTTTTTTTTTTTTTTTAAAGATTTTATTTATTTATTCTACAGAGATAGAGACAGCGAGTGAAAGAGGGAACACAAGCAGGGGGAGTGGGAGAGGAAGAAGCAGGCTCATAGCAGAAGAGCCTGATGTGGGGCTCGATCCCATAACGCTGGGATCACGCCCTGAGCTGAAGGCAGACGCTTAACCGCTGTGCCACCCAGGCACCCCGTGATTCATCAGTCTTAACACAATTCATAGCACTCATCATAACACGTACCCTCCCCAATGTCTGTCACCCAGCCACCCCATTCCCCCACCCCCCTCCACTCCAGCAACCCTGTTTGTTTCCTGAGATTAAGAGTATCTTATGGTTTATCTCTTTCTCTCTGGTTTCGTCTTTTTCATTTTTTCCTATCTTCCCCGATGATCCTCTGCCTTGTTTCTCAAAAATTTTATTTATTTATTTGAGAGAGAGAGAAAGTGAGCACGGGTGGGGGAGGGGCAGAAGGAGAGAGAATCTCAAGCAGACTTCACTATCAGCTCAGAGCCTGATGTGCAGCTTGATCTTATAACCCTGAGATCATGATCTGAGCTGAAACCAAAAGTTGGACACTCATCCGACTGAGCTACCCAGGTGCCTCTGGCTGGATTATGGTATTTGCATGGGTTCTCCAGGAAGATGCATGTATGAGTGAAACGCTCTTTAAACCTGGCCTTGCTGGGCTGTGCACTGGGTCCTTGATCTTCCTTTCTGGTCCTGAGAGGCCTGTGTTTGTCAGACCCTGCTGGGTGCAGGCTGGGGCTCTGCCACTGGTGGTTTGTGTTCTGTTGGCTGGGGGAGGCAGTTTCTTGGAAGCTCTGGTGGTCTGCTGGTGGAGGCAGCCCAGTGTCGGTGTGGCCGTGCACGGAGGGGTCAGCGGCCAGTCACTGCCATGTCTCAGGATTGCTGGTAAAGTTTTACCTAGTGGCCTGGACTGCCTGCTGGACAGGGCCACCACACACGCACTCTGTTGTTTTTTAAATAGCTTTATTGAGCTATTACTCATATACCATGCATTTTACTTATTTGAAGTGTGCAGTGGAATGGTTTTGTTATATTGCATTATTAATTCTTAAAAGTTATGGCGAGATCTGTATACTGAACCTTTACTTCTTGCAGTGGGGTCAGGGATGGAGCACTGGGAGAGGCCTTCCACGGCCAGAGGTGGAGCAGGAAGACTGCATGCTGGGTCAGTGGGCCAGCACAGTGGACCAGAGGCCCTGTTTCCCCGAACAGTCTTAGCCTCTTAAGAAACCCATGATTTGTGTATTCAGCTATTAAGCTACCATTAACCCTAAACTTTCCATCCTGCAAGTGTGTCTGAGCAACCCTGGTCCCTTGGGCTTGATTTTCCATCCTGTCCCTCACAAGGGAACCTTGCATCTGTCTGCCCTCTCGAGGTTGGGGATGTATGCTGGTGTGGCTTGTGTCAGCTCACCTGCCCTCCCAGCCACCCAGGGCAGTGCTGGAGCAGGTGGGAAGACCGGCCAGCCCGGTGTGTTTGCCAGCAAGCTGGCGAGCTGGGCTCAGATTCTCTTCTTACCCAGGCCTTCCTCCCTGCACATGCCTACTCTATACTCCCTTTATAACCACCTTTTTGCCTTTGCCCCTGGGGCCCTGGGCACTCATTTGGATACTGCCCACCTTAACCGGGCTGTGGTGCAGGTCCTGATGGGGAGGAAGGGCTTTCCTAACTCAGGGGTTCCACCTGAGTGGGTCCTTCTCTGCATCTGTTTGCTGCCCAGTCCTTGTTACCTTGAAGATGTAGGTCACGTGTACACGGTGTGCTGGGCCCTGGGGACATGGAGTTAACAGCCCCTCACTCCTGTGCTCAGTAGGCCTGGACAGGGACGTGGGAGCTTTAGGATGCCCCTAAGCCACGCAGTACCTTTGTAAATTACAGAAAAATACCCCCTTGGGGTGGGCATGCTGCTTGGCAAGCAGGGGGGCGCTGGATTTCAGCTCCTACTTGCCCCTTTGGCCCTGAGCGTTTTTTGTGCAGTCAGCAACCTACCAAGTTTGCAGAGGACGGTCCCGAGTGCGGGGGGATGAGGGTGGTTTCCATGATGGGATCCGTCCTTGCAAACCCCTTCTCTCCCCAGGGCATTGGTACATCCCCTGCTTTATTCCAGAGCAGCAGGGCAGAGCTGGGACGTGGATGGATTTCTCTGTGCTATCGTGCTCCAGGAACAGGGGGTATTGAATGTCCTTTTCGTGCAGTAACGATAAATTCGTGTTAGACAGGAAAATGTAGGAGTTTGACGGATGCAAGAAGGATCTGCAGTGGAAAAGTATTAGTGAGAATATTTCACTTAAAAAGGACTTGGTGACAAGGTTTGCTTGTGACAGTCCTTGTGTGATATTAGATGATATTTTGTGTGACTTTTGTTTTGACATCTTTCCGCTTGGTTTATGGGAGCTATTTAGGGAGCACCAGAGGGAGAGGAGCCAGGGAGGAAGAGCCACGTCCAGCTGCCGGCGGGGGGCAGCGCTCCTTTTGAATTTGGGCTGGGTGTTTTGTAGCAGTTGTTTAGGACGCCTGGCTCCCAAGCCTGGACTCCCCCGCCTTCCAGGCCTGTGACTTCGAGCCGGCAGCCTCAATCTGTAAGCCTCATTTCTTGACTTGTGTGATGGGAATGGTGGCAGTCCTACTTCCCCGGGAAGGTTTTGTGATGATTGCATTGGATTGTCCTCGAGAAGGATGCAGCCGTGGCCGTTCCAAGCTAAGGCCTTTGTAGCTCTCTTTGTCCTTTGGAGACCTGGCTTCCAGTTAGAGTCCAGTGGAAGTGTCTCTGTATCAGACCTGACTCTGCTTTTTGGACCGAGGGAGGTTGGTTCAGACTGTGAGCTGTCTTGGGTGGAAGAATCTTGTCGTGTTAGTCTCCACCTGCTTCGGTGCTCACCTGGTGAGCCTGCCTGAGGTTACATGATGCCGGAGGCTGCTCCGGCCGCTCAGCCTCCTTGCCCTGTTCCTGGCTCAGAGCTTTCTACGCAGAAATGGATGCTCTTAGGACCCACATCATAGGACTAGTTAGGGTGAAATGAGGAAATGCATGGAGTCTTTAGTGGAGTGTCTGGTTTTAGTAAGTGTAGAATGAAAGTTAGCTGTGATTATTACCATGGTGATGGGGATGGTGGTAGTGGTGATGGTGTTGTTACTGGTGTTGGTAGCAGTGGTAGTAGTGGTAATGGTGTTGATGGTGGTGGTGGTGATGGTGTTGGTGGTGGTGCTGGTGTTGGTGGTGGTGCTGACGATGCTGGTGGTGGTGGTGTTGCATGGTTATTGGTGGTGTTGATGGTGGTGGTAGTGGTGGTGTCCGTATTGTCGGTGATGATGGTAATGGTGAGCCCCCCATCTTTCTCACTGAATGCCTTTGTGGCAAAGGCCTCATGGGAACAGTGTGAGAAGAATATGCCTCATTTGTGGTTGGATTTTTCCCAGGAAACTGGTTTGGTGGAGGAAATGTTTTGTACGTGGGTTGGGGGTTGGAGGCCGTTGTGGCTTCTCAGTGGTCAGCTGCAGTACTATCTAGAGTGTGCTGTGTGCAAGTCAGATGGAACAACAGGGAATTTTAGGGAAATCAGTGTTTTCCACTGTCAGGCTTTTTAAAGTTAAAAATGGAATAAACAAATAGTTGAGAAGTATTAGTGCTTAGTGCATTAAAAAAATCCTGAGTGGATCCTGTCTGTTGAGTATCATGGCAGACACACTGTTGCATGCATTTTCTGGGATGGATTCTCTTCGCCTTCCCTTTATCCTCTTCTGCTTTTGTCCTGTTCAGCAGCAACTCTATAAGCAAGCAAATAGGTTTTTATAGCCTCTTGCTAAGTATTTCTCATCTCTTGCTAAGTATTTCTACCACGGTGCAAAAGCAATTTTGTTATGTGATGCTGTATTTTTATAGTCAATTGAAATGACTATTAAAATATAACATAGCTCGTCAGGCTCACAGTAGCTCTGCTGGAGAAACACAGCCCTTGCAAGATGGGGCAGCTGCTGCCTAGAAAGAGGCCCTCTGGAAGCTAGAGCTGAAGTCACGGGCCTGAGACCTGTGTGGTCACACAGGATCCTGCACTTACTTTCTTTTTCTTTCTTCTTTCTTTCTTTCTTTCTTTCTTTCTTTCTTTCTTTCTTTCTTTCTTCTTTTCTTTTCTTTTCCTTTTTCTTTTATTTTCTTTTTCTTTCTTTCTTTCTTCTTTCTTTCCTTCCTTCCTTCCTTCCTTCCTTCTTTTTTATATGGCAAAATGTACATAACATGAAATGGGCCACTTTAGTCATTCTTTTGTGTACCATTTAATGGCATTAAGGATATTCCTGTGGCTGTGCAACCATCGTCACCATCCATCTCCAGAATTGTTTCATTTTGCAAAACTGAACTCCGCCTGGACGACACGCAACTCCCCCATCGCCGGCCCCTGCCCCGCCCCCTGCCCACCACCATTCTGCGTTAATCTCTACAAGGCTGACTCTTCCAGGTTCCTCATCTAAGTGGATCATCCAGTGTTTGTCTTTTTGTGATTGGCTTAACTCACTTAACATAAGGTCCTCAAGGTCATAGCATGAGTCTGATTTTCCTTCCTTTTCAAGGCTGAATAATATCCCATCGTTCGGGTGGCTTGTAATTTGTTCATCCCTTCGTCTGTCCACAGGCACTTGGCTCGCTTCCACTTTCTGGCTGTTGTGAGTCCTGCTGCTATGAGCATGACTACAAATGTCTGTTCGAGTTCCTGCTATCAATTCTTTTGGGCATCTCCCCAGAAGAGGAATTGCTGGGCTGTGTTTTAATTACATTTAATTTTTCTTCCAGGGACTGCCAAACTCTTCCACAGCCGCTGTACCCCCTCACATTCCCATCAGCAGGGCACGGGGGGGGGCAGTATCGGAGGCTCTCATGCTGTTCAAGCCTAAAGGCCGTTCCTGGCTGGCCTGGGTCTGGACAGAGTGGCATTTGAGGAGTGGACAGGCAGGCAGAGTGAGACTGCCAGCATCTGTTGGATTGTTTAATGCCTCGTCTTAGATCTGTACTCAGGCCTGGGTGTCCATGCTCCATGTTGGGGAGCAGAGCCTGTGGCCTGCTCTGTGACGAGGGCAGCCCACCTGCAAACACCCCTGTCAACTAACCCATGCTGTCTTCTCCCATCTTTGGGCACTGTCCACGGAAGGCAGATTTATCAAGTGTTTAACTCAGGAACGATTTGTCTTGTGTCCTCTGGGAACGTGTGCAGCTTGCTAGATGGTTCAGACAGGATGTCAGAGGAGGCCCTGGGATCACAGGTGTCCACATGCCTCGTGAAACAGACATGACAGGCGGGTGGTCCAGGTCTGGCCGAGTCAGAATTGGCGCTCCCACTTTGAAGGCCACGTGGGACAGGCTCCCTTCCCATTTCCCCACTTCCCCCTTGCAAGTGTGGAAGTGTCCCTTTCTCCCCAGCAGCGCATCCGGGCCAAGTCGTGGCTGTCCAGTGTTGCTTCTCTTCTCCTGGAACAAGAGGGCTGTGTCTGGGCGGCCTGGCTGAGGGATTGCTCATTAGCAGTTAGCATCCGCAGTGAACAAACACATCTGAGCAGGCTTACCCCTTCCTTCCGGAGTGCAGCCCTTTATGGGGATTTCTGGAAGGTTGGGACTGCCCCAGGAGAGGAAGCCTGTGCTAATCGTGAACTTTGTGCCCTGCGATCGCAGCTGGTGCTGAGGCCCTGCAGGTCATGAGCATCTCCCCTCTGTTTGCTCTTGCAGAAATGACCGGACCCTGTTCTGGTCCAGCTCATCCAATGAGAGGAGCAGGCCTCAGAAGAGGAGGGCGGGGAGCAGGGAGGAGGGGATGGCAAAGATGTCTCCTGGAAGATGGTGAGAGAGCACTTGTTTCGCTTTCCACATGCGTTGCAGCCACAGGAAGGCAGATGCTCACTTTGCACTTGAACCCTTTTGAAGGTGAATCTGACTTTTATTGTGCACATGCTAGGGGCTAGCGACGGCTGGGTAGCTTTCCCACGCATGACGTCAGGCACACCTGTGGGGTGGTACCTTCTCTGTCATCAGCCTCTTTCACAGAGAGAGAAATGGAGCCTCATAGAACTTGTGTTACTTGCTCTAGGGTTTGAGCTGGGGTTTGGAGTTGAGCCCGTGTTTCATTTCAACGCTGGAGTGTGAGTGCACTACTCAGAGGAAATAGCTGGCTGGTGTGCAGAGGTCAGGAGAGTGTGACCTGTTGCATTGAGGGGCCTGCTGGCTTTGGAAATGGGCCTGTACAACTGGGCAGTGGGGGTAGTGTGTCCTGGGGCTGGGGTCCTGGATTGGGAGGTGTTGAGGGGCCCCTTTACTTCTCAGGTGCATCACAAAGGTCCGTCTCCCTGCTGTCGTCTGTGAAATGGGGCAATATGCGGACTAACGGTTGGAGGGTCCATTGTGTGGGAGGGTCAGGTCAGAGCACAGAGGAGGCGGAGTGCCTTGTCACCCGAAAGGCCCCTCCATAGGAGGGGGGTGATAGCTCTTCCCTGGAGCGTGTTTCTGGAAATGCGGGGCTGCAGGGGGCTCCCCTCCAGCAGCGCCCGCCCAGGTTCCATCACGAACAGCCCATGCATGCTCGGCTTTATTGTTTTTCCTCAAAGAGTGCTTGATTGTTTTTTAATCTTCAATTTTATATTTTATCAAAGCTAAGTAATATAACACTCAGGAGGAGGAATTGCAGCTAACTACAGAGGAACCGAATGTTTGCTCGGTGTGGAGTGCACCTTCCCTGGGAGTCCCAGCGTGGAGGGGTGCCGGCCCTCTGTGCCTGCCTGGGCCTGCTAGGCCCGCGGGCTGCCCTGCGGGTGCTGGATGCTTCTGCCACGTGTAGCTTCTCAGAGTGCAGACAGCTCTGATCAAGGCTGAAATTCCCATTGGTAGAAACCATGGCATGAAGTTTCATGGGAGAAGGTTCGGTGTAGCCTTTTGTTTAAATAAATAGTTCCAAGCGGGAAATAAATAGCCCACATGTCCATCCTCAGGGTATCGGACCGATACATTGGGATATATCGATACAGGGGAAGACTGTACACCATTAAAAAGAACAAACCTCTGAGAGGACCCTGTGGGTCCACTGGAAATGTTGAGCCAAAGAAGGCAGGCATAAAGAAGTACATATAATGTAATTGCTCTTACATCCAAGAATTGACCACACTCATTGGTACTTTTGGATTCCATTAAATCCAAGAGTTGATGGAATTGAGCTATGGTGAGACAAATCAGAAAGTGGTGTTGGAGGAGGGAAATTGCCTAGGAAGGGGCCCGAGAGTACTTTCTGGAAATCTTCTGTTGGGTTTATATGGCATATGGAACAATCTTACACTCATTGAACTGATTACTTAAGATAGTGCATTTTATCCCATTCGTTAAAATGTGAACGCCCGTGAAGGCAGATAGGTGAGCGTTTTCTCATTTGTCCCGTGGCTCGGTGCATTCACTTTTTTCTATATTCAGAGGTGCTGGATGCCTCTGTGTTCATGCAGTGTGCAGGGGTAGTGCTCCTTTGACCCAGGGCTTTAAACCCCTGTGGCTTCTGAAGAGCAGGTTGAAGGGAAGGAACAGCTTATGGGGACCACAGGTGGGGTTTGTCTTTGACATTTGGCACCTTGTGTGTTTTCAGGTCTGTGCAGAAGCCCGTCGTGGCGATGAGATGTCTTGACTTGCAAAAAAGGAAGATGGGGAGTATGCAGAGGATATTGGAGTTTCAGGGCTCTGTTAGCAAGAGCAGGCAGTTGTTTCCCAGAAGTCTGCAGTCATTTGGGGACGACAGTATTCGTGCACTGCAGTATATGCCACATGACCCCAGGGACTTCATCATGGTTTTAGTGGCTTTTCGTTCTCAGGTCGGTGCAGCTCAGCTCCTGTGGTTCCTCTCCACTCAGATCTCTTCTTGTGGAAGGTCACCAGGGAGTGGTCAGGGAAAGGGACAGCATTGGTGGGGGTGCTGGGCAGAACCCCGCTCAGAGTCCAGTGTGACCTGCTCAGTCTCTGCTGCCCCTCGGAGCCCTTCATGGTTGTGTGGTTTGGCAGCGAGGCTGAGCGTGTGTGGGTGCCCGGTGGGATCATTGGCACCGTTAACCCAAGTGAAACTGTGCTTTATTTCTGGGCAGATGGTTGGGACCCCCAGGACATGCCTCCCTGGTTTGGCTGTCGAGATGGAGGTATGAGAAGTTGGTTCTGCTAACTGAGACCCTAGTCTGGTCTTCAGGTTCTAATGTGACATCAGTAGAAATACAACTTCAGTGTTTTCCTGGGGATTTAAAGTTCAAGTAATAGTTTTGCCTCCTTGAATCCCTGTGTTGATGTGTTAAGTGATTCACTCAGTCAGCATTTGTGTCTCGCTGGGTGCCTGGTGCTGTTAAGCCTGTAGGCAAAGGTGGAAACGAGGCAGGGCAGCCGTGGGAGGAGGCGGGGAGCAGCGAGCTGAAGGGGTGAACCGGCCTCCCGTGTTTTAGAAGGACTGCTCGCAGAATGGGAAGCTGGAGGAGGGAGGCCCTCTTCACGGCTCGGTTTGACTGACGTCGGGCACCTGTGATGCGATGGGTGCATCCAGCCTGAGTAGCAGATGGGGTGGACAGGGGGTGCTGTGGAGCTCGGTGTGTGCTCCCTTAACACCGTGGGTGAATGGAAGTGACGGGAAAGCTTCTCCCCAGGTATGGGTGAGCTGCAGGGCCTAGCCCTGCAAGGAGGGGAGGAAAGGGCGTTCCAGACAGAAGTAAGCTTTTAGATAAAGACTTGGTGTGCATATGGGGTAGCACATGAGTACCTCTGCTTATGTTTACATAATGACAAAGGCTTCTCCCGAGTTGATTGCTAGCTTTATTTGTGACTTTCATATAGAATATGAAATAATATATAAACATATATTTTTATATATGTTTATAAATACACATGAAATGTATATTTATGCACATGTACATATATTTTTTTAAGAAAAACAAAGCATTCTGAATGTTCCCTATGTCCTTCCCATTCCTTATTTGTCACCACTAATATTAGACTGAATGTTGTGAAAACGGGAGAAGTGACCTTATTCTATGGAAGAAATCACCTGAAACTTTTCTGCTGAAGCCCAGGAAGAGGACTTTGGGGACATGACCAAGCGACGTTATCATTTAGTATCACAGAGAAATAGGTCTTAGCCCATTTCTTCTGCTCCTTTTTTCCCCCATTGCATCTGCAGTGGTGGGGACTCTGCTTGCCTCTGCCCTTGATGCCCTTGGGCCCTGGGCAGATTTTCAGGGTGCCCTTTAGGTGGAACCTGTTGGGCTCTCGGGGCCGGGGCGGGGGCGGGTGGTGGTGAGAGGGAGTGCAAGTCTGGCCAGGTCAACAGCACAGAAACTAAGACCTGCGTTCAGTCACTGGAGAGGTCCTGGCTGTGCGTGGTCCCCATCGGGAGTCTCCCTGGGACCAGCCCCTGGCTGTGGAGTCCACTAGGCTCACGTCCCAGTGTCCAGCGGGTCTGTCGTGTGCCTGTCTCTGCTGGGAGCCTCCCCGGGGCTGGCCCAGCCCCTTGGGATGGGGTCCTTGTCAAGTCCCCACGGCCAGGGTAGCAGCCGGGCTATTTCTCAAGCATATATTTTCCTAAGAGGCAGTAACCTTTCCGCCTTAAAGATGGATGATTCAGGAGATGAAATCTTTCACCCTATCTTGTCTCTGCCCCCTTTGCTGCTGGGCAAAATGAAATGCAAAAATAAATAATTTTCAGGTCAGCTAAGTCTTTTCTTATTTGCGGGTGGATCTGCAAAGACTGTCAATAGTGAAGTCAGGGTTTTCTCTCCTGGCACCGAGTTTATGAAAGACAAAAGTGTTGAAAAGTGGACTCTGATTTTTCCTGTCAGGGAAAAGCAGTAATGCCAACACCCCTCCACAAGCCAGTGTCTTTCCTCAGAAAGCCACGTGGTGTGGGCACGGTGACCTTTGGGGCGGATGGAAGCCAGGCGGTCGGTTGCAGGCTTGGTGTGGGCGAGGTGCACAGTGACATTTCGTTCTGAAGAAAGATATTAAAATATCTTTGAATTGTGTCTGTCAGTTCCATTAGAATTTGAGAAAAGACTCTTTTGTTCGTTTCTTCTCGCACTCTGATCTTCACCATCCCTCCCACCTGTTTCCATCCGAAAGGCAAGAAGAAATCCTGAATAGCAAACACCCGTCCTTTATCTTGCTGTGCCCCTGCTCGGTCTTGTAATTATTTAGATGAGTTCCTTGATGCTGATATTCAAACATTGCAGGAAATCCTGCCCTGGGGGATTTTATTGGCTATGAAACCATTTCTGTTCCTAAGAAAGAAAGATAGGAACCCAAAAGAAATAGCTCTGTGACTTTGAAACTTTGAAAGTGGTCTCCTTTTTAGAACTGTGGGTGTTTTCTTTCCCTTTCTCTCTCTCTCCGTCACACATACTTGGAGGTGTTCTTTGATCTTGAGCCCATCGCCCCTAATTTCTTCTTGCTTCATTTTCCCGTCTGAACCTAATGTGTCGAACCAGGTAAAGGAGGGAAGCTGCTACACCCACAGGGAGCTTGTAGGGGCAGCCGCTGACTATTTCACGGTGCCCAGGAACGGGAGATGCTAAATCCACTAGGAACTCCTCATTTTCTCTAGCAGCCTTTCCTTTTATTCTTTGCATCCTTTAAAATTATGGTAAAATATACATAACATAAGTTTACCATTTTAACCATTTGTAGGTATGCGGTTCTGTGGCATTAAGTACGTTCACATTACTGTGCAGTCACCACCACCATCCATCCCCAGAACTTTCCCGTCTTCCCCAACTGAAGC
Organism: Ailuropoda melanoleuca; assembly: GCF_002007445.2. Taxonomy (NCBI): domain Eukaryota; kingdom Metazoa; phylum Chordata; class Mammalia; order Carnivora; family Ursidae; genus Ailuropoda; species Ailuropoda melanoleuca. Next base: position 125,217,749 of record NC_048223.1, read on the forward strand.
TCTGCTCATTAAAGACTAACATCCCAACCCCCTTCTCCCCCCAGCCCCTGGAAACCACCATTCTACTTTCTGTCTATTAATTTGACAACCGTAGGAACCTCACGTAGGTGGAATTTTGCCACATAGGTCCTGTTGCATCGGGCTTATTTCCCTTAGCATAATGTCCTCAAGTTTCATCCCTGTGACAGCAGGTGCCAGATCTTCCGTCCTTTTCAAGATTGAATAATAGTCCATATATGGACAGAACACATTTTGCTTATCCATTCATCCCTGGGTGGACACTTGGGTTGCTTCCACATTTTAACTGTTGTCACTAGCGCTGCCGTGGACATGGCTGTGCACATTATCTCTTCAAGTTTCTGCTTTCAGGTCTTTTGGCTACACCTGAAAGTGTAATTGCTTGGCCGTACGGTAATTCTAAGTTTTAAGTTTTTGAGAAACAGCTAGACTGTTTTCACAATGGCGGTACTCATTCACAGCCCCACCAGCAGTGTATAAGGTTTCCAGTTTCTCTGCAGCTTTGCCAACACTTATTTACTGGGTTTTTAATACTGGTCATCCAGCGAGTGTGATGGGCGGCCTCATTAACTTGACTGGTGATTGGAGCATCTTTCCGTGTGCCTACTGGCCGTTGGTATATTTTCTTTGGAGAAAGGTCTATTCAGGTCCTTTGCCCGTTTTTTTAAATTGTGTTGTTTGTTTCTTGTTGTAGTTGTTGAATTGTGGGGACTCCTTAAATATTTTGATGATCAATTCCTTGTCAGATATGTGTTTTGCACATATTTTCTCCCATTCTGAGGGCTGCTTTTTCACACTGTTGATAGTTTTCTTTGGTGCACCACCATTTAAAATTTTGATGAAGTCCAACATCTATTTTGTCTTTTGTTGCCTTTGCTTTTGGCATCTTATCCAAGAAATCATTGTGAAGTCCAAGGCCATAAAGCTTCTCTCCTATGTTTTCTTCTAAGGGTTTTATAGTTGTAGCTTTTGTGTTTAGGTCTTTCATCTGTTTTCATCTTGCCTTCCTCTCTCCCTTCTTCCCTCCCTGCCTCCCTTCCGCCTATCTATCTATCCATCCATCCATTTTAAAGGTCCCGCTGTGTGCCAGGTACTTTCAGCTGCTTGGGAAAATCAAGACTATTGGCAAAAGCAGTGCTCTGATTCAGTATGGCTCAGGGCTCTGGGAAACTCTAACCTTGCCTGAGTGGTATGCCTCCAAATCGGTGAGGGGGAAGGACTGGCTTACCGGCCATAGAAGCTAGTAATGGCATGGCTACCAGTCTCTTTTTGAAGATGGAATTTAGGAAACCCAGCCCTCAGCTCTAATACAGATTGGGGGTGCAGGGCTGGTCTCCATCCAGAGTAAAGTTCAAAGGAGATATATAAAATGTTCTGGTTCTTTCTTCACTGGATTTTCTATTTGGGTCCAGTGTGTGAAGGGGTTACTTCTTAGAGGACCAGGCTGTAGGGTAGCTGCTCCCAGTGACTGCATTGGGCCCAGCACGTCTTTCAAACCCCAGCACCAGCTCAGCACTAGACCAGAGCAGGAGCCCTCTAGCGTCTTGGGAAATACCAAGTGTATGTTTTTGGCATGGACCAGATAGCAGATGGGGGCGCCTTAGAATGAAGCCTTGAAGCAGGCAGAGACAGGGCCCTTGCCCTCGTCCCCTTAAGGATATGGTCTGCATTTCCCCCAGCCCTGAGAAGATGCATGCTATTGAACATTTTTCTCCAACTGAAGGCAAGACAAAGGGAATGAGATCAAAAACAGAGCAATTAATTTTCACGAATTGACTTTTTAAAAGAATTAATTAACTTTTAAATTGCTACTTGAAATCCTGAAGTTATATTTCAAGGGGACCCTGTGTGGGATAGAAAGAGCTGAGGAGATTTTAGAAGTAATGTGTGGTCAAGCCTATACCTTCAATGTTTTAAGGAGGCTTTGAATCAGTACCGATGGTGAGTTATCTCATTAGATGGAAGAGACCCAAAGCAGAGACAGTAAAGCTAATGGCTGTGTGTCTCTTTCTTATTGATTGAATAAGTTTCAGGCTCCTAGATCTGCAGAGGGCAGGGTCATTTTGAAGAAGAGGAACATGTACACTGTGTGCTCTCACTCTCTGGCAGACCAAACAGGAAGGAGTACTTGGTGATCTGGTTTAATTCTGTGAATTTTTATTGAGTTGCCTGCGAGGCATGGTCTTAACTACTGTGGGAAAGCCAATGATTAATAAATGTTTACTTCCCTCAAGGAAATCTGGTCTGGAGGGAGAAACAGATACTTAGATAAGGACTTCTGCAAGGCCATGGGATGTCAGAGAGCTTATAGGAAAGAGTTGTGGAGCAAGCAATTAATTTAGGTATGCACATACCTTTTTTTGGTCAGTGGAGAAAGTCAGAATTCAGGAAGGATCTGGAGAAGAATGTGAAATGAAAAATGGGTCTTGTAGGCAAGGGACCTTCAGAAGTGGAGGGAGGAAGGTATTTCCACGGGCAGAGCAGCTTTCGGAAGGCCTTGGAGTTGGGGGGGGGACTGGAGGAGTATGAGGCTGGATACGAGATTGGAAAGATGCGTTCAAGTCCCATCCCTCAGGGCTTTGGATGCTGTCCTGGAGACTGTACCCATTATTCACAAAGCCAAGGGAAATTGTACAGTGTTTTGGAGTAAGATTTCAGGAAGGTAACTGGTAACAGAAGAAAAGAGAGCTTATGTAAGGAGATCAGCTAAAATGCTGTTTTTCACTGCAGGGAGAGATGGGAAAGGCTTGGGTTAGGCAGTGTGGGATGCTGGAGATAGTCTGGAAGGGACACCGTGGAGTTCCAGGGCTGTCATCAACTCCCTGGGTCACCTTGAGCAAGTCAGAACTCAGCTGTAGGGATCTGTGTTTTCATCTGTTAAATTGGTTGATGGATGGAGGTAGTAGTTTTTTCCTAAGCCAGAGTAGTCAGGTTGGTTTTTTGTTTTTCCCTGAATTGGAATTATATTTCCTCAAATGCTTTCTCTTTACCAGTTGGGATGGTCCTATGACTCTTCTTCCTTTACTCTGTTAATGTGGTGAATTACCTTGATTGGTTTTTAGATGTTACACCAACCTTACATTCCTGGAATAACCTCAGCTTGAGTTCTTTGTGAGGAATGAGAAGTCCATCAGATGAATGCTTTAGACATTGTTGGACTTCAGAAACGCCTGGCCATCTTTGCCTGTCAGGGAACTCCAGGCTGGGTGTTGTGAGTTGCAGAGGGGCTACCAGGAGGGCAATCTGAGGTCCAGGGAGGGCTGTGGTTGACGCTGGCCAAGGATTGTGGAAGGGTCTGTGCATGGTGTTGGCCTTGAGGCCCTTCATTCAGGCTGGCTGTGGCCCTGTTCAGCTCCTCTAGGGGATGCTTAGACATGGCGGACTCCGGGCTGCTACAAACTCTGATGAAAGAAATGGAAGAAATTCTATATCCACTTCATAGGACTGTTGTGAGGTTAAATTAGTCTGAACATGTGAAGTTCTGTGTCTATTGCCTAGCCCAGTATATAATCAGTAAATGTCAGCCAGCATCATCAGCATTGTCACCACCACCACTATCATCATTGCCACTGTCATCATGATCACCACTACCACCATTACTGTCATCACCACCATCACCACTGTCACCACCAGTGTCACCATCAGCCCCATCATCATCACCACCACCACTGTCACCATCATCATCACCATCACCACCACCATCACCACCACCAACATCATCACTGTCATCACCAGCAGCACCACTGGCACTGTCATCACCACCATCACCACTATCACCATCAGCACCATCACCACCACCAACATTATCACTGTCATCACCAGCAGCACCACCGGTACTGTCATCAGCACCATCACCACCACCACCATCAGCACCATCACCACCACCAACATCATCACTGTCATCACCAGCAGCACCACCAGCACTGTCATCACCACCATCACCACCACCACCATCAGCACCATTACCCCCACCACCATCAGCACCATCACCACCACCAACATCATCACTGTCATCATCACCACCACCACTGTCACCATCATCACCATCACCACCACCACCATCAGCACCATCACCACCACCACCATCATCACTGTCATCACCAGCAGCACCACCGGCACTGTCATCACCACCATCACTACCACCACCATCAGCACCACCAGCATCATCACTGTCATCACCAGCAGCACCACCATCACCATGATTATCATGAGCATTGTCCCCAGTATCCCAGTGTTGTACCATCATCATCAGCAGCGGTAGTAGCTTCATCCACTGTGTCGCTGTTCGTCTTACGAATGATATGGGTGTAAGTGGAAGCCCTCTTCTCTCATTTTCGAGCCACATTTCTTTCCTTACATCCCCAGGCAGCCATTTTTAGGGTGATTAGGAGATTGAATAGAGGTGATGACTTTGCCTTTTCATGTCTCTGATGCGTATAAGCTAAGTGAGGCACAGACCAGAGTGTTAAATTTTTTTTTTTAAAGATTTTATTTATTTATTCAACAGAGATAGAGACAGCCAGCGAGAGAGAGAACACAAGCAGGGGGAGTGGGAGAGGAAGAAGCAGGCTCATAGCGGAGGAGCCTGATGTGGGGCTCGATCCCACAACGCCGGGATCGCGCCCTGAGCCGAAGGCAGACGCTTAACCGCTGTGCCACCCAGGCGCCCCCAGAGTGTTAAATTTTTATTTTGGGAAAAAAGATCCATGTGCTTACTCACTCTGGGCTGCTGGTGACTCTTCCAGAAGAAGAAAAAAAAAACAAAACAAAAAAACAACACCACCATTCTGGGAAAGAACCTTTGTGCTGGGTTCATCTCTGAGTCTTTCTCATTTCACTTTCTCATTTCCCACAGGCAGCATGGCAAGCTGCTACAGTGGGCTCTGCAGTCCAGGACCGAGAAATTCAGCTGAATGTGCGTGTATACCCAGTGACAACCGCTTTAGCCAGGCTATTAAAAAGGGCAAATGGGTTTGCGGGGGAGGAATATATCAAGCATACAGGCCATCAGCCAGATGGAGGTGAATCCAAAGGTGTGAGCGGACACAGGAGGGTCATATTCTCTGTGGACTTATTCCCAGATCTTAACAGATCAGAAAAATAAAGAAGACAAATGGGCAACTCACAAAGAGGCTGCCATCTTTGTGCTTCTGTCAAGTAAAGACATTTTAAAACGCAGATGTCATCTGTCATCATCATCTTAATAAATAAGACGTTTCTGCTCTTTTCTCATCCTATTCTCACTATCCAAAGAGGGACAGCTTTGAAAGGTCAAATAACCAGAATTAGTCTCTTATCTTGAATACTTCTGGGTTTAAGAAAAATTCATTGCATTGTGTTCGTTTTTCTGTCACCCAAGAATTGGGGAACCTCAGCCACGGACTGTCAGGTTTTGATGCCAGCTGCCTTCCGTGCCAAATAAATTAACCACAAAACACTCCTTTCGTGTTGTCTTCCGCATGCCTCCCTGTGTATTCCCCATGGCTGCTGTAACCAATTACCATAAATTCAGGAGCTTTAAACGACGCGTATTGATATTACAGCTCTGGAGGTCAGAAGTTCTAAAATCAAGGTGTGGGCTGTATTCCTTCTGGAGGGCCCGGGGAGGGGCGGATTCCACTTCATTGCCTTTTCTGGTTGCCTGGGGCCACCTGCGTTCCACCTGTGGCTCCTTCCTTGAATCATTGCAACCTTTGCTGCATCACATCTTCTGACTCGGGCCCTCCTGCCTCCCTCCTATGGACCCTTCTGATTGTACTGGTCCCACCTGGATAATCCAGGATTAGCATCCCCATTGGAGATCCTTACCCTAGACACCTCGGCAAGAGCCCCCTTTGCCACGTAGGGTAACACCTCACAGGGTTCCAGGGACTCGGATGTGGACATTTTTGGGGGAGGGCATCATTCTATCCACCATACTTCCCCCTCCTTCCCATTCCTTCGGCCAGTAATCTTATACAGTTGAGTTTTTCAGTTTGCTTTTAAACATGGGATTGTTTAGGCTGTGATACTAAGAACACAGGGCCAGGGGCTGGGCATCACTGTGGTAGTCCTACCTCTGCCGTGTCTTTTGGGGCCACAGGCATGAACCCTCAGAGGCCCTTTTCCCTTTCGTCTATAAAATCAGGGGTCTTTACGGCTCATTTCATAGCTGAATTTGAAGTTCCTTTTCCCATAACTGCTTTTGTCTGCCTACTTCAGAGAGGGAGGGGCAGGTACTTAGAGATTTTTGCGTGTGTGCCTTACAAATTTACATGGGCCTGAATGAGTTTATAGTGGACGTGTTCATGTTATTTTATTTTTATTATTTTTGATGTGTTTATTTTTTGCACGGCTCTAACAGAATAGGCATGCTGGCAGGGATGCTGTTAAGAACTGTGAGAAACGCATTTATGGCTCCTAAAGGCTTAGGAATATGGTTATGCTGAACCAGGAAACGCTGGCATATGCTCCGAGCTTCCTTTACCTAATGCAGTTATTTCTTGTTAAACTTCACCATAAAATGCTAAATAAACTTGATAACTACTAATAACCATTTATGTCAGTTGAGGACATTTAAATTTTATGAATTTTGGTGGAAATAGAGGAAAATACCTATGAAAATGGAATTTTCTACATGTATATGGTTTTTTACGTTTTAGGATTTTTGTGATCATGTGTTGGTCTGCTCACTTTGGTTTTTTAAAAAGGATTCTGGTAGGGATAGAAGTCTTTATTGCAGTAAAAACAAAATACTCCCGACCATAATAGGACCCTTTATCATTTACTAAGTGTTCACTGCAGGACACCCAGTGTTCAAATCCCCAAATCTGCCAGTGGCATTGTTGTCTTTAAGACACAGAATGCACACATGGTCCTAGAAGGTGCAGATATCAAGAGCCTTATTTTATGGGGAAAGCTGAATATGGAGAAGATAGGTAATTTGCTGGAGGTCCCTTGGATCCTCAGGGGTGGAGGCGTGACCCTGTGCATTTCATCTGGCCCCAGGGACCATGGACGTGAAAACCAGGGAGGCTGCCTGGGCCTACACTGCCTTCCCAGCCACGGTAGCTCAGGTATGGAGCGGATGGCAGGAGGTGTGCTGTGGTGGGGATGTTTGGAGACGGGGTTGAGAGGGAAACATACTGAGCCCGGCTTTGTGAAGAGGTGCAGCTGGTGGGAAGACGCTCTCCTTGGTGGGGAGGGTAAGTTGGTCCACACAGGTGTGGGACAGGCTGGCTTCTGCTGTTAGGGAGAAGCAGGGACAGAGACCCTCCTGGGGCCCAGACTGTGTGTGGTTGGAAGAAGGCGAGGTGAAGTGGTCAGGTGGTGGAGGGCCCACTGTACTTGCTGGAGGAGTTTGCACATGCTACGATCAAGGAGAATTTGAGAGATGGACACAGTGAGGCGCCACTTGAAAATAGCCTGTTCTGGCAGGGTGTTCAGGATGGATGGATGACAAACTGATGAGGATGTTGAAGATGAGTTTTACATTTAGTCTGCTATCTTTTTAAGTAGGATTCATGGAAAGGAGGAACATACTGTGTCACAGTTTCTTTCTTGCTCCCTTCCCTTCCCTTCCCTTCCCTTCCCTTCCCTTCCCTTCCCTTCCNCCCATTCCCTTCCCCATTCCCTTCCTCATTCCCTCTTTTCCCTTCTCTTCCTTTCTCTTCCCTTCCCTTCCCTTCCCTTCCCTTCCCTTCCCCCTTCCCTTCCTCCTTCCCTTCCTTCTTCCCTCCCTTCCTCCTTTCCTCCCTTACTCCTTTCCTCTTTCCTTCCTCCCTCTCCCTCTCACTCTTTCTTCCTCTTCCTCTCTCTTTCTCTCTTTCCTTCTCTCTCTTTCTTTTCTTTTTTTCTTTTCTTTCTCTTTTCTTTTCTTTTCTTTCCGTTTCGTTTCGTTTCGTTTCGTTTCTTTCTTACTGGAAGTTTGTACCTCTTAATTGTACCTGTTTCAACCATCCTGCATCCAACTCCTCTCTGGCAACCACCAGTTTGTTCTCTGTATTTATGTGTCTGTTTTCTAGTTTGTTTCTTTGTTCATTTGTGTGTTTTTTAGGTTCAACATATAACTGAAATCCTATGGTGTTTGTCTTTGTCTGACTTATTTCACTTAGCGTAATACCCTCTAGGTCCATCCATGTTGTCGCAAATGGCAGGATCTTATTCTTTTTTATGGATGAGCAATATTCCATTGTGTGTATACACCACATCTTCTTTATCTGTTTTTCTGCCGATGGACATCTGGGCTGCTTCCGTATCATGGCTGGTGTAAATAATGCTGCATTAAACACGGGTGCACATATTCTTTTGAATTAGTGTTTTCATTTTCTTTGGGTAAATACCCAGTAGTGGAATGTGATGTTTATACTTTAAAGTTTTTGAGGACTCTCCATACTATTTTCCACAGTAGATGCAATTTACATCGCCACCAAGAGTGCACAAAGGTTCCCTTTTCTCTGCATCCTCACCAGTACGTGTTATGTCTTGTCTTTTTGATTCTAGCCATTCTGACAGGTGTAAGGTGATGTTTTGTTGTGGTTCTGATTCTCATTTCCCTCATGATGAGTGATGTTCAGCATCTTTTCATGTGTTTGTTGGCCATCTGTATGTCCTCTTTGGAAAAAAATGTCTATTCAAGTTCTCTGCCCACTTTTTAATTGGATTTTTTTTTTTTTTTTTGTGTTGAGTTGTGGAAGTTTATTGTATGTTTTGGATACTCTCTTCTTACCAGATGTATCATTTGCAAATATCTTCCGCTGTTCAGTAGTTTGTCTTTTTGTTTTGTTGATGATTTCCTTCACTGTATAAAATATTTTTTTGTTTTTCTGTTTTTTTTTTGTTTTTTTGTTTTTTTGCTACAGTCCCAGTAGTTGATTTTTGCTTTTGTTTCTCATCCCCGAGGAGACATATCTAGAAATGTGTTTCTGTGGCCTATGTCAGAGGAATTATTGCCTGTGCTGTCTTCTAGGAGTTTATGGTTTCAAGTCTCACATGTAGGTCTTTAATCCATTTTTTTAAAAGATTTCATTTATTTATTTGACAGAGCGAGTATAAACAGGGGGAATGACAGGCAGAGGGAGAGGGACCCTGGGATCATGACCTGAGCTGAAGGTAGATGCTTAACCAACTGAGCCGCCCAGGCTCCCCAGTCCTTAATCCATTTTGAGTTTATTTTTGCCTATGGTGCCAGAAAGTGGTCCAGTTTCATTCTTTTGCATGTATCTGTTCACTTTTCCCAGTGCCATGTGTTGAAGAGACTGTCCTTTTCCCATTGCATATTCTTGCCTCCTTTGTTGTTGGTTAATTAACCATATAAGCATGGATTTATTTCTCGGCTCTCTGTCCGGTTCCACAGACCTGTATCTCTGTTTTTGTGCCAATATCATACTGTTGTGATGACTATAGCTTCATAGTATAGTTTGAAATCTGGGATTGTGATTGCCTCCAGATTTGCTCTTCTTTCTCAAGTGTTTTCTTTCTTTTTCCTTTTTTTTTTTTAAGGGAGTGGTCTACTTGAATATTTTTTGCATCTTAAATGCTTTCTAATGCCCTTTTCCACTGCTATAGTTACCTCTGTCTCATCATGCTTGGGCAAAAGTGTGGTCGGCATTTCATGGTATGACTTTTTTAGGTGCTTATCTGAAAGAAATAGAACTGCTTTATGTCAGGGTACATATGAGGGATTTCAGATTTGTTGAGTATTGCCCGTTTTAAGAATTTCTTATTAATGTTGGACATATTTTTGCCATTTGATTATAATGTAGCTTTTTGGCTTAATACCAGTATTGGTTATATAATTATTTTGATTATATTTTTAAATTAAATTTATTTTATTTTTTTGGTTATATGATAAAAAAAATCATGTTGGTTTCCAAAGAATAGTCAGCCCACCAATATCTCATTCCTTTTTATGGTTGGGTGGTGTTCCATTGTGTGTGTATATATATATATACAGTATATATATATATATATATATATATATATATATATATATCAGATTTTTGGCCACTCATCTGTTGATAGATGCTTGGGCTGGTCCCATAACTTGCCTATTATAAATAATGATGCAATAAACATAGGAGTGCATCTATCTTTTCAAATTAAAAAAAATATTCAGCCCACGTGTAATTGATTGATAGTTAGGAAGTAATTAACTAAAAAATCTATTAATGGAAATGTAAGACAGTATATGAAGTGATAATTAAAATGTTTACAGTATCAGTTTTCTTCCTATTACAAGCATTATTCAGCCATAAAAAGGAATGAATTTCTGATACATGGTACAGCACGCATGAACCTTGAAGCGTTATGTTAAAGAAACCAGATGGGAAAAGGGCAGTATTGTTTGATGTGTTTCTCTGAAGCAGGTAGAGTAATCCCGTTCGTAGGGACAGAAAGTGGACTAGAGGTCCTCAGGGGCTGTGGGGAGGGAGTAGGGGTTACTGGTCTGCACGTATGGAGTTAACTGTTTGGAGGGATGAAAACATTGTGGAAGGTGATCGTGGTCATGGTTGCACAACATTCTGAATGTCTCTGCCACTGCGTTGGACACCTAAGATGGTTAAAATGTCAGATTTCACAGCACCTATGTTGACCATGTATGTGTGAGTTTATTTCCCGGTTATTTTCTTGGTCTGTGTGTCTGTTTCTGTGCCAGCCGCACATGGCGTGATCACTATCGCTCTTCAAGACCACACTAAAAAAAAAACCCGATTGTGTGGTGTTCCAAATTTCTTTTACCTGATGACCCTTTATATTTGTCTCTTGAATGAAAAGGCTGTATTTGTGTTATCAGAGAGGCTGATCTGGGCAGAGACTGAATGTATTTCACCATTAAAAACAAGCAGAAATAAGCCAACAAAGTCACTTCTGCCTCTACTAATGTCTCCTTCCTTCTCTTTCTCCTTCTCAGCATTTTATAACTACGATGCCAGGGGAGCGGATGAACTTTCTTTACAAATAGGAGACACTGTGCACATCTTGGAAACATACGAAGGTGCGTATCCCGTTGGTGCCTTTCTCTTGCTCTTTTGGGCAGTTAGCGCCCGTTCTCGTGTTTCAGAAGTATGTGCCATCATGAGTCTTGTGCATATGATCCGTCTTCCTGCATGTTGATGCCCTTTCCATTGAGGGCAGTCGTGAGGCTCTTTATTATTTAAATGGTACTTGATGAAGATGAAATTAAAACTAAAACTTCTTATTTTTCACCTGTTTTCTGTGGAAATAGCTGTTTTCATTAAAAACAACAGAACACATTTCTTCTTTTGCTGGCAGATGTATGTGAATCGTGACTGAATAACTGACCCTTGAGAAACTATGGAAAAAAATAAGATATTTTTATGTTTAAGTCATTGTTTTGATGTGTTTGATGTGAACGGTGAGACTTCTTACGTTCTCACTTAGATTTATTAAGAAAGGAACCAAAACTTTTTTTTCTTTGACCGCGTTTTCTTAGGGGTGAACAGACATTGTCACAGCTATCTGGGACGTGGGCCAGCGAAGCAATCATTATCCAAAAGATTAGAAATCCAGTAAATACACTATCGTGATAGTAGTTTCTCAGTGTCCTTGGATTTTCACACAATCGGTTTTTTTTTTTAAAGTTTTTATTTATTTATTAGTGAGAGAAAGAGAGAGCATGAGACGGGGGAGGAGCAGAGGGAGGGGGAGAGGCAGACTACACAGGACTAGATCCCAGGACCTCGAGATCATGACCTGAGCTGAAGGCAGACCCCTAACGGACTGAGCCCCCAACACCGCCACACAATCGGTTTTTATGTTCAGTGTTTTGGATATTGCTAGAACGGCCCACCCTTCCTTTTAGTCCGTGGTTACTGTAGCACAGAAGGGAAGCCATGATGGGCTTGATTTCTGAGACTCCTCAGATCTGGACATTTTGTAAAATTGTGTAATTAGCGTTGGTGGCTTTATTTCCTGCTTGAAGGGGTGACTCCCATACAGCAGATGAATGAGAAGAACTGATTAAAATGGATCATTTCAATAGAAGAATTGCTTTTAGAGTGGGTTTAGCTAAACCCTTCCAGTAGGAGTTGGGGGTGGGAGAGGAGATGGCAGCTGTCCCACAGTGGTCGACAAACTGGACGTCAGACTCAGTCTGTGAAATCCGGTTTGCACAAGAGTGAAGTGGGTGTGAGCCTCTGTGCACTTGGCAGGCTGCAGCTTGCTCCGGTGTCCCTCCCAGACACCTCCAGGAAGCATGAACCTATTACAACACCGAGGGCCATGTCCCTTAGTTCCCCTTGGGACGCATGCGGACTTAACAATTCTAGTCCATTTGCATCTTTAACCCTAAAATCTTAGTGGAAAAAAAAAATCAGCTTCGGTCACGTATGCCTGGAAGCAGATGTAACTCTGTGAAAACAGACCCTGTCCTTAAGCGAATGAGTAGTTGTGATGGGTGCCTTCTGCTTGTTTTCAATTTTTATAGCTGACAGTTGGATTGTCTTATCTGCTCTCAGTATATATTGCCAATGTTTGAGAGGAAACAGGGAGAAATTAAGTAGAGGTTAAGGATCAAACCTCTCATCTCAGACACTTTACTGATCTGAAGGGGAAAATGCTTACATCTTCTTTATGTTTGCCCCTGCTCAGTTGAAGTTGAAATCCTGGTTAATAAACACTGGGCAATGACGTCATTCCTGAATAGATAGCAATTTCCGGTCGGCCTGGGTATGTGGGGACTGCCACCTCTTGTTCTTTGCTTCCTAAGAAGAATGTACACTTTAAACAGTGGGATCCTATCACGAGCCAGCGAACCTTGCTATGCATCTGACTTAAAAAAATTGGATAGTGGGCATGATGGTAAAGGTTTCTTCAGTGAGCATTTCGTTTCGGGGCTAGCCAGTCTTCGAGATTCCGAATAAAATATTCCAGTCTTTGTAAAGACCCTTTAACACAAAACAAATTCCTTTCTTTGACAACTCTCATTTTGGTTTTCATCAGAATCTGATCAGAGAAATGCTTTTGGGGAAGTAGTTTTGGCTTTGGGAAACTTGGTATCTTTATTCATCAAATAAAAATGGAATAATTGTTTTTCTGCTCTTTCCTTTTGTTCTGTTTTAGTTTCACGGATCATATTCGAGTTTGGGATTTTTTTTTTCTTTCCTCCTCTCCCCTCCTACGTTTTCCTCTAAGAAAATGTATTTCTGTTTGTCAAATTTAATTTTCTTTTTCTGTGTGATCCTTTTCAGGATATTACTTGGCTTTCTGCAGAGAATACAAATTCTAGATGATTACTCTTTATAGTAAAGTTCAAGGAACAAATTTACCTTTAAGTTATGGTTAATTTCTCTCTCTCAGGCTCATGAAGGCCTGGAGCAGAGGACAAAGGAAAAGCAGCATACAGGTCACTGTGGGGGTGGAAGGAGCTGGGAGAGGTCATGGAGGGCATGCCCCTGCTTGTATGCAGTGTCCAGAGTCAACCAGACAGGAGAGGTGAGCTGAGAGCCCATGTTTATGAAGTGACCCTCGAGTGGCCGAGGATTATGCTGGGCCTGCCGCCTGCTCGTTTCCACGTGGCTCTCTGGGCGCTGGACACTGGACGTCAGGGAGCTTGCAGGCAAGGTGCAAAGATTAGGAAATTATTCTTTGGATTAAATCACTACAGTGGAACTGAATATATTCCAGGTTTTTAAAGGGATAGTGATGTATTTTCTTCCAAAATGCACCTTACTTCCTTTTTGTGCTGCCAGCATCTGTCAGCTGAAGGTCTTGTGAGACAGTGTGTTTCCTGGGGCCTTTGTACCACAGGACCGCGCTTTGTAAGACAGGACCGCACTTTGTAACACAGGACTGCACCGTGTGGCGTAACCGGCACAGGTGTACCGTCTCCCAGTCCTGGAGGCCGGTTGTCCGAGATCAAGGTGTCAGCAGGGCTGTGAGGGAGGAGCTGTTCCCTGTGTTCCCTGTGTCTCCCCAGCTTCTGCCAGTTTCCCGACAGTCTTGGTGGTGCTGAGATGGCAGGTGCGACACTCTGATTTCTGCCTTCCCCTTCACCTGCAGCCTCCCTGCGTGTTTCTGCTGCTTCCTTGTTATCTAAGGACACCAGTCGTTTTGGTTTCTCCCCACTGTAATGAACTCATTTTTACCTGATCGTCTGACAGAGACCTTATTTCCAGATAAGGTCACATTCACAGGTAGAGTGAAGACTTCAAACATCTATTTTGAGGGACACAGTTTAACCTGAGACAGATTGGAAAAGGCAGTCACATTGATAAGGTTCTCATTTCTGAGACCAGTGAGCCCTCCAGCCCAGCCTCCACTCAGCAGGCATCCACTGTAACTTGTCACAGGTGACCGGCCACCTGGCCCTGGGCCAGTGGAAGAGCATATGGCTGTGGGTACTGTCTTCCTGTTGCTCCTGGAGCCTCTGGCTGCGGGGCTGAGTCTGCCCCTGTGGTGCCTGCAACATGTTATACACAAGACACCTGCTGGTTCTTTCTCCAGAAGGCCGAATGTGCATGTGGATGCTGTCCATCAGGACATGAAGGGTCGCATCTGGATTTTGGCTTTCTTGCCATTCAGTACTCGGAGCGCAGGCCACTGTCCTCCTGACATAAGGGAATGTCCTGTCCATCATCAGGCAGCTCCTTGTAACCCGGGCCGATCCCAGGACCTTGGTGATGTGGTCTTCACCTGTCCATCCTGGACGAAACACCACCTTCTTCTAATTCATGTCCTAGCCTTGCTGCTGCTGATTTCTCAGGGCACAGTGAGTGCACCTCTCCACACGCTGCTCTGCCTCCTCCCTCCTGCATTGTGACTCCTCCCTCCTCCCTCTGACTAACCATGAGCCCTCCTTGAAGACTCAACCTAAGCACACCTGTCTGGGCAGAAGCTCCTTCCTGCCTGCCTCCCACCCCCTTTGCTCTCCGTGGTACTTTCCCCTTGTGGCATCGTCCCTGGACTTGAGTGTGTTTGTGTTCCTTCTGTTCTGCTGGGGACACTGTACGGGACTTGCTGACTTGGTTGCCATTTTCCTGTGCCGGACTGTGTGCTCCCTGAGTTTTGGGGCTGTGTCCTACCCATACCTGCCTGTCTCTTAGGTTGGTTGATTCCATGGAGGCCACTCGTGAGCCCTGCCTGGGAGAAGTTAATCAGCCCATTGCTGCTACTAACCGTGGACCCTCCAGCTCTTAGCCTCCCCCCTCTTGTTCATTCCCCCCAGAGCATCCAGGCCTGCGTTCTCTTATTACTGCTCCTCCTCCCCTGCAAGAAACCTGTGCAGGATATCCTCTCTCCTTCATGCTAAAGTCTCTGTCCTGCAACATGGTTTGGCCCCTGCTTGTCTTTGGGGGTCTTCCCATTTGTGAGCTCAGGGAGGGCAGAAATTGGGTCTCATCTCTTTCTGTATTTTGCTCTGTCTGCTGCAGTCTCTGGCACGTAGTGTGTGGGCTCCGTGGGTTGAAGGAATAATGTATGCAAATAATATCGGGGAGGAGAACGATAGGTTTTCATTTTGCTTAGGAAGGCAATTAAAAAAGAAACTCCAGGGAGAATAGGTTAAGATGGCGGAGGCGTGGGGGACCCCTTTTTCAGCTGGTCCCCTGAGTCGAGTTGGATAGGTACCAGACCAGCCTGAACATCCACGGAATCAGCCTGAGACACAGGAAGATACATCTGGATCTCTACAAATGAACATCTCCAGTGCTGAGTATTGAGGTGCGAAGCGGGGAACCGTGAAACCACGCACAGATATCGGAAGATAAACGGAAGGGGGAGGGAGCCGCCACGTTCGGGCGCCGGGAAGCGGTAGGCACCTGCACCGGGGAGTGGGGGGACTCGTGGACCGGCACCCGCGAGACAGCAGACTGAGACTGTGAGCCGGGAGCGCGCGCCACCAGACTTCTCACGGAACTACGGAACTCCGGTGTGATCACTGGATCCAGACTGAGACCGGGAGCTCCGGGAGCGCGCGCGGGGCGGCTGGCGGCGTTAGAAACACAAAGGACAGAGACGCGCTGGCCCTGGAAGTGAGGGCTGGGACGCCGGGGCGGGGTTAGAAACACAAAGGACAGAGACGCGCTGGCCCTGGAAGTGAGGGCTGGGACGCCGGGTGTGGGGTGCACATCTTGGGACGCTGCTGGGTTGAGCAGCACCGACAGTAACAGTTAAAGTGGCCAGAACATCAGTGGAGAACGGGCTGCGATCCCTCTGTTCTGAGACAGAGGCTGAGATTCGGCTGCTGCTGCTCTGACTCTCAGAAGAGGCACAGCAGACCGCCAGGGAAAGCCGCCAGAGAACAAAAACCCGGAAATACCGGCTCACAGCGTGCCCGTCCCNTCCCCATCCCCCCTCGCAAGGGACACAGAGACTCTACCCAAACAGGGTTTTCTGAGTACCTGCAGGCAGGCCCCTCCCCCAGAAGGCAGGCTGAAAAATCAAGAAGCCCACAACCCAGGACACGTGGGTGGTGCAGTCCTTGAGCACCTGTCCTCAGCTTAGGGCGTGATCCCGGCATTCCGGAAAGGAGTCCCTCATTGGGCTCCTCTGCTGGGAGCCTGCTTCTTCCTCTTGNCTCCTCTGCTTGGGTTCCCTTTCTTGCTGACTGTCTCTCTCTCTCTCAAATAAATAAATAAACTCTTTAAGGAAGAAGCCCACATCCCTAAGATCTCTATAAAACAAGGGCGCACGGCCTGGGTCCCAGTCAACACTTGGGCTCTGGACAACCCTGCAATCTCTCTTCATCAGAATGACGAGAAGGAGAAGTCCCCCCCAGCAAAGAAAAGATAATGAGTCTGTGGCCTCTGCCACAGAATTGGCCTCGGCCACAGAATTAATACATACGGATGTATCCCAATTATCAGAAATGGAATTCAGAGCAACAATGGTCAAGATGATGAGTAAACTTGAAAAAAGTATTAACAAAAATGTTACTGAGAATATAGAATCCCTAAGGACGGAAATGAGAGCGAATCTGACAGGAATTAAAAATTCTATGAGCCAAATGCAGGNAATCTCTCTTCATCAGAATGACGAGAAGGAGAAGTCCCCCCCAGCAAAGAAAAGATAATGAGTCTGTGGCCTCTGCCACAGAATTGGCCTCGGCCACAGAATTAATACATACGGATGTATCCCAATTATCAGAAATGGAATTCAGAGCAACAATGGTCAAGATGATGAGTAAACTTGAAAAAAGCATCAGAGAAAGCGTTGCTGAGAATATAGAATCCCTAAGGGCAGAAATGAGAGCGAATCTGACAGAAATTAAAAACTCAGTGGGCCAAATACAGTCAAAACTAGAGGCTCTGACGGCCAGGGTCACCGAGGCAGAGGAACGCGTTAGCGAATTGGAGGATGGGTTAGTAGAAGAAAAAACGAAAATAGAAGCTGGTCTTAAAAAAATCCACGCCCACGAATGTAGATTACGGGAGATTACTGACTCTATGAAACGATCCAATGTCAGAATCATCGGCATCCCTGAAGGGGTGGAGAAAAACAGAGGTCTAGAAGAGATATTTGAACAAATTGTAGCTGAAAACTTCCCTAATCTAGCAAGGGAAACAAACATTCGTGTCCAAGAGGCGGAGAGGACCCCATCCAAGCTCAACCAGGACAAACCTACGCCACGGCATGTCATAGTGCAATTCGCAAATATTAGATCCAAGGATACAGTATTGAAAGCGGCCAGGGCAAAGAAATTTCTCACGTACCAAGGCAAAGGTATCAGGATTACGTCAGACCTGTCTACAGAGACCTGGAATGAGAGAAAGGCTTGGGGGGGCATTTTTAAAGCTCTTTCAGAGAAAAACATGCAGCCAAGGATCCTTTATCCAGCAAAGCTGTCATTCAGAATTGATGGAGAAATAAAGACGTTCCAAAATCGCCAATCATTAACCAATTTCGTAACCACGAAACCAGCCCTACAGGAGATATTAAGGGGGGCTCTATAAAGGTAAAAAGGCCCCAAGAGTGATACAGAGCAGCAAGTCACAACCGATACAAAGACTTTAAAGAGAAATGGCATCATTAAAATCATATCTGTCAATAATCTCTATCAATCTAAATGGCTTAAACTCTCCCATAAAACGCCACAGGGTTGCAGATTGGATAAAAAGACATGACCCATCCATTTGCTGTCTACAAGCGACTCATTTTGAACCCAAAGATGCGTTCAGACTTAGAGTAAGGGGATGGAGTACCATCTTTCATGCAAATGGACCTCAAAAGAAAGGCTATAGGTAGAGACACAGAAGGGCACTATATTATTCTTAAAGGAAGTATTCAACAAGTGTATCTGACAATTATAAATATATATGCCTCCAACAGGGGAGCACCAAGATACACAAGCCAACTCTTAACCAAAATAAAGAGACATATAGATAAGAACACAGTAATAGTAGGGGACCTCAACACCCCACTATCAGAAATAGACAGAACACCCTGGCAAAAACTAAGCAAAGAATCAAAGGCTTTGAATGCCATACTCGACGAGTTGGACCTCATAGATATATATAGAACACTACACCCCAG
This sequence comes from Ailuropoda melanoleuca, assembly GCF_002007445.2. Lineage (NCBI taxonomy): Eukaryota > Metazoa > Chordata > Mammalia > Carnivora > Ursidae > Ailuropoda > Ailuropoda melanoleuca. The sequence goes on from NC_048223.1 coordinate 125,236,238, forward strand.
AACCAAAGAATACTCATTCTATTCAAATGCCCATGGAACATTCTCAAGAATAGATCATGCTCTGGGACACAAAACAGGTCTCAGCCAATACCAAAAGATTGAAATTATCCCCTGCATATTCTCAGACCANCCCTGCATATTCTCAGACCATAACGCTCTGAAATTGGAACTCAACCACAAGGAAAAATTTGGAAGAAACTCAAGCACTTGGAGAATAAGAACCATCCTGCTCAAGAATGACTCGATAAACCAGGAAATCAAAAAACAAATTAAACAATTTATGGAGACCAACGAGAATGAATACACAACGGTCCAAAACCTATGGGATACTGCAAAGGCAGTCCTAAGGGGGAAATACATAGCCATCCAAGCCTCACTCAAAAGAATAGAAAAATCTAAAATGCAGTTTTTATATTCTCACCTCAAGAAGCTGGAACAGCAACAGAGGGACAGGCCTAATCCACTCACGAGGCAGCAGTTGACCAAAATTAGAGCAGAAATCAATGAATTAGAAACCAGAGTTACAGTAGAGCAGATCAACAGGACTAGAAGCTGGTTCTTTGAGAGAATCAATAGCATTGACAGACCACTGGCAAGACTTATCCAAAAGAAAAGAGAAAGGACTGAGATTATTAAAATTATGACTGAAAAGGGAGAGGTCACGACCAGCACCATTGAAATTGCAAGGATTATTAGAAACTTTTATCAACAGCTATATGCCAAAAAACTAAACAATCTGNGCCAATAAACTAAGCAATCTGGAAGAGATGGAGGCCTTCCTGGAAACCTATAAACTACCAAGACTGAAACAGGAAGAAATTGATTTCTTTTTCTTTTTTTTTTTTTATTTTTTATTTTTTATTTATTTTTTTATTTTTTTTAAGATTTTAACTCCAGGCCCAGACGGTTTTCCTGGGGAATTCTACCAAACATTCAAAGAAGAAATAATACCTATTCTCCTAAAGCTATTTCAAAAAATAGAAACAGAAGGAAAGCTACCAAACTCATTCTATGAGGCTAATATTACCTTGATCCCCAAACCAGGCAAAGACCCCCTCAAAAAGGAGAATTACAGACCGATTTCTCTAATGAATATGGATGCCAAAATCCTCAACAAGATCCTTGCTAATAGAATCCAACAGTACATTAAAAGGATTATCCATCATGACCAAGTGGGATTCATACCTGGGATGCAAGCATGGTTCAACACTCGCAAATCAATCAATGTGATACATCATATCAACAAGAAAAGACTCAAGAACCATATGATCCTCTCAATTGATGCAGAAAAAGCATTTGACAAAATACAGCATCCTTTCCTGATTAAAACCCTTCAGAGTGTAGGAATAGAGGGTACATTTCTCAATCTCATAAAAGCCATCTATGAAAAGCCTACTGCAAGCATTATTCTCAATGGGGAAAAGCTGGAAGCCTTTCCCTTAAGATCAGGAACACGACAAGGATGCCCACTCTCGCCACTATTATTCAACATAGTACTAGAAGTCCTTGCAACAGCAATCAGAAGACAAAAAGGGATCAAAGGTATCCAAATCGGCAAAGAAGAAGTCAAACTGTCTCTCTTTGCAGATGACATGATACTCTATATGGAAAACCCAAAGGAATCCACTCCCAAACTATTAGAAGTTATAGAACAATTCAGTAAGGTGGCAGGATACAAAATCAATGCCCAGAAATCAGTTGCATTTCTATACACGAATAACGAGACTGAAGAAAGAGAAATTAGGGAATCCATCCCATTTACAATAACACCAAAAACCATACGTTACCTTGGAATTAACTTAACCAGAGACGTAAAGGACCTATATCCTAGAAACTATAGATCACTTTTGAAAGATATTGAGGAAGACATAAAAAGATGGAAAAATATTCCATGCTCATGGATTGGAAGAATTAACATAGTTAAAATGTCCATACTACCCAGAGCAATCTACACTTTCAATGCTATCCCGATCAAAATACCGAGGACATTTTTCAAAGAACTGGAACAAATAGTCCTTAAATTTGTATGGAACCAGAAAAGGCCCCGAATCTCCAAGGAACTGTTGAAAAGGAAAAACAAAGCTGGGGGCATCACAATGCCGGATTTCGAGCTGTACTACAAAGCTGTGATCACAAAGACAGCATGGTACTGGCACAAAAACAGACACATCGACCAATGGAACAGAATAGAGAACCCAGAAATGGACCCTCGGCTCTTTGGGCAACTAATCTTTGATAAAGCAGGAAAAAACATCCGGTGGAAAAAAGACAGTCTCTTCAATAAATGGTGCTGGGAAAATTGGACAGCTACATGCAAAAGAATGAAACTTGACCACTCTCTCACACCATACACAAAAATAAACTCCAAATGGATGAAAGACCTCAATGTGAGACAGGAATCCATCAAAATTCTAGAGGAGAACATAGGCAACAACTTCTATGACATCGGCCAGAGCAACCTTTTTCACGACACATCGCCAAAGGCAAGAGAAATAAAAGATAAAATGAACTTATGGGACTTCATCAAGATAAAAAGCTTCTGCACAGCCAAGGAAACAATCAAAAAATCTAAGAGGCAGCCCACGGAATGGGAGAAGATATTTGCAAATGACACTACAGATAAGGGACTGGTATCCAAGGTCTACAAAGAACTTCTCAAACTCAATACACGAGAAACAAATAAACAAATCATAAAATGGGCAGAAGATATGAACAGACACTTTTCCAATGAAGACATACAAATGGCTAACAGACACATGAAAAAATGTTCAAAATCATTAGCCATCAGGGAAATTCAAATCAAAACCACACTGAGATACCACCTTACGCCAGTTAGAATGGCAAAGATAGACAAGGCAAGAAACAACAATTGTTGGAGAGGATGTGGAGAAAGGGGATCCCTCCTACATTGTTGGTGGGAATGCAAGTTGGTACAGCCACTCTGGAAAACAGTGTGGAGGTCCCTTAAAAAGTTAAAAATTGAACTACCCTATGACCCAGCCATTGCACTACTGGGTGTTTACCCCAAAGATTACAGATGTAGTGAAGAGAAGGGCCATATGCACCCCAATGTTCATAGCAGCATGGCCACAATAGCTAAATCATGGAAGGAGCCGAGATGCCCTTCAACAGATGACTGGATTAAGAAGCTGTGGTCCATATATACAATGGAATATTACTCAGCTATCAGAAAGAACGAATTCTCAACATTTGCTGCAACATGGACGGCACTGGAGGAGATAATGCTAAGTGAAATAAGTCAAGCAGAGAAAGACAATTATCATATGATTTCTCTCATCTATGGAACATAAGAACTAGAATGATCGGTAGGGGAAGAAAGGGATAAAGAAGGGGGGAAATGAGAAGGGGGAATGAAACATGAGAGACTATGGACTATGAGAAACAAACTGAAGTCTTCAGGGGAGGGAGGGGAATGGGATAGACTGGTGATGGGTAGTAAGGAAGGCACGTATTGCATGGTGCACTGGGTGTTATACGCAACTAATGAAGCATCGAACTTTACGTCGGAATCCGGGGATATACTGTATGGTGATTAACATAATATAATAAAAAATCATTAAAAAAAAAAAGAAACTGCATCTATTATTATAACATTAAAAAAAAAAGTCTCCCTACCTTTTATCCCCATGGCTCACCCCTTTCTTCTCCCTCTTCCCATTGAAAACACTTTTACTGTGTTTGAAGTGGAGTTTTTTGCTCGCCTGTGTTTTTGTACTGTTTGGCATGCATGTTTTTTTCATGTATATAAATGTGGGTGTAGTTCTCACTCTGTTTGTTACTTTTTTATTCAGTGCTGTATTTCNATTTATTTATTTGACAGAGATAGAGACAGCCAGCGAGAGAGGGAACACAAGCAGGGGGAGTGGGAGAGGAAGAAGCAGGCTCATAGCAGAGGAGCCTGATGTGGGGCTCGATCCCATAACGCCGGGATCACGCCCTGAGCGAAGGCAGACGCTTAACCGCTGTGCCACCCAGGCGCCCCCAGTGCTGTATTTCCAAGATGCACTCCTGTTTATTTTTAGCGTATGTTTAGTTCACGGCTCCTACTGCTGTGTGCACACTCCCCGTGTTTCACTGACAGCCTTCCTGGTCTGGGCACTCAGATATCCATGTGCATCCCCCTACGTCACGCTGCCTTGGGCATGCTGCAGCTGTCCCGCCGTGCACGGATGGGCGTTCGCACATCTTTCCCAGGGGTGCATTCCCAGGATGGGGGTTGCTGGTTGCAGGCTGTGGGGACAGATACTTCGGATAAGTAGGGGTGGCTGCCCCCGTTTGATTGATGCAGGCTCCACTTCTCCCCAGCACCGGGCGCTGTCCATATTCTGCAATGGTACAATTTTCACCACTCAAGTTTGTGCCGTAAAATTTTGTCTCATTTTAAGTTTGAGCAATCTCTTCATACGTGGGTAAGTCCTTGGGCTCTTTCTATACACTTTTGATAAGTGTGGCTCTTTTTTACTTGGTTTCTGTCTTTTACTTGTCACAGTCTTTTCTTTCCTTATATGTTCTAGGACATTCATCCCTTGTCAGTTTCAGAAATGAAATGGCATGTTAATGAGATGTGAGAAGGTTATAATGACGGTGTGGAAGACCATCCTTAAAACTGAATCAGTACAGCCTTTATTTGGCTCTAGATGTAGGCCAGGACTGCATAGCCCTCCTGTCTTTCTCCATTTCACTGCCTGTGAACACTGCCCTAGATGGGCACAGACTCTGGGCCGGCGCAGGAACCAGTGAAGTAGTTAGTATGGCTCTCCGGAGATAATGTCCACATGTGCGACTGGAATCTAGACGGTCCGCATCTTCAGTGCCCCTGCTGCATCTGCTGAGCCCCTTTGTCAAGAAAGCCAAGTGCTCACCACTTGGTCTTAGCACATCCTCTGTAAGGATCTTGGGAATGTCCGACTCCTGTTCTGAATGCTTGGAGAGCATCTGTTAATAATCCCTTGAGGACTTTGCTCATTTCCACCCCATCCCTTTCTGGTCTGTGCTCGTCCTCCTCTCCTCTGGTTGGTAACATGATTGCTGTTTAAGAGGGTGCTGTCCTTGGGGCAATATTCTGAGCTCACGCAGACATCTCTGGTTTCTGAGCTTTGACTTTCTGATACTGTGTAAGAGCCTAATATTTGCTTCTTCTCTGGGAATTTACCCAACTTGCACTCTCTGAGTACTCCTGTAATTCTCTGACCGGGTCCTTTTGCTCCTGTGGGCAGAGTTAGAATTTGTCTGAGCTTTGGATTCACTTCCCCTGAGCACGGTGGCCAGAGCAACTTGAGGGTGTTTGGGGTAAGGAAGCATCCCCGGAGGTCTCGTGGGAGGTGGGGCTGTGGGGCTGTTGGGTGGCTGGTGGCAGGCCGTGCACTCCCAGGGTATCTGCAGGGACAGTTTCTGCCCTAGGCTTGAGGGGAGGTTCCAGGAGTGTGGTCAGAGCTGCTCTGCCATCCACTGGCCGCTACTAGTAAGCACTTACATCATGCTGACAGCTGTAGCATGCCCATCATCAGCTTTCCCCCCCTCTTGGAGGCAGCAGGATCTTGAGTCTAGGCCAACCCCCCGGGGCTAGGTGGGCCCATGTTCCTGGGTCTGGGCTTTCTGTGGGGGGCTGAGTCTTTACCACAGACATACTTTGTGAGATCACGACTGCTCCAGGGCACAGCCTCTCCGGATTGAGGAGGGAGGAAGTTAGCGCTCAATAGGTCCTCTGTTGTGGGCAGTTCTTGATGAACTGGGGACGTTGGTATGTGCACTTGGCAGTGACCCCTATCCAAATCAGTTCAAGGGAGAGATAGGGAAATGTATACCCAAGGAGCCCTCTCCGGGTTGAGTGGTCAAAAGGATGATGTTTCGTCTTGGGACGGTGCTGCCTAACTTCAAATTGACAGCTTCAGGGCCTCCAGTGGCAGATGGAAGTGAAAGGGCTGGCAGTGTGTTTGGGAAGGTCACTAGCCAGGCTGATTTGAGATGCACTCTGTGGGACCTTCTAGCATATTTCCACAGTGTTAGGATTATTGGATTCTGGTGACAGACTGACTTCCCTGGTTCTGCAAAGCAATGAATTCTGCAGGACAGCACAGTATTGTGAGGGCCTGGTGATGTCTCCTCCTTCTAACTGTTGCAACTTTGTGTTTGTTTAGGGTGGTACAGAGGTTACACCTTAAGAAAAAAGTCTAAGAAGGTAAGTCCTTTTCTCTGAACCCCAGTGCATTTCCATTCATTCATCACACCGTGAGAGGAAATCAATCCCATCCCATTTTTGTCTGTGGGTTTTCCTTATATATCTCTTTCTCTTTCTCTTTCTCTGAACTTAAACAATGTGTGGGCTGACATGTGGGCTACCCTGTTTTCTTTTGAACACTGTGTGTACTCAGAAACAGCAGCTCTGCTTCCGTGATGGCGTTGCTGGGCTGTGGTGCAGTGCTGACCTGTCGTCATGAAAGGCGCAATCCTCTTTTCCTGGTAGAATGTCACTCCTATTTAAGCCGGGAGGTGGGAGAGAAGGACCCGGGTATAATGACTTCAGAAAAAAAATATTGCTTATGATTTTCAGTCTTACATTATCCTCAATGACAACAGGTTTGCAAAAGCTCATGAATGCTTGTTTTCCTCTTGCATAGAACTATTTTTAAACTGCCTAAGTTGCTTGTAAAAGAAAGGTTCTGCTTTCCAGGGCCGTTTGCGTGCATGGCTCTTTGAACTTCTGAAGCCAGACTGCAATTATGCCTCCGTCCGTGTGCTGGACACTCCCTGACACAGTTCTGTTGTGGCTTTTCCGTTCTTAGCTTCACAAAACCTAATTACGGCCCTCCGGTTTTATTCTGTGATTTTGAAATAATGTCCATTCTAAGCTGTGATTAGGCTCTGTCCACATGAACTCACACACTTTAATATCTACCTATGCTTGGCAGATGGTTCGTTTTACTTCTGTTTCTTAACCCTGCTCTCATGATCTCCTTGTTGCACTGGACTCCTCACGTGGTCCCGAGCCTGTAACTTCAGGCTTCCAATGTCAGGCAGCTCCTGCACAGGGCCTCCTGCCCTACTTGCCCCAGAAACCCTGCAGCTGGGCCCTGCTGGACAGGTGGGAGCTGTTCGTCCTTTGTAGCCTTCATTTGCGAAGGGCCCAGCTTGAGCTGCATGGTTTCTTCTCAAATCCTTGTTGGAAGACGAGGCAGTTCTTCAGCCTTTAAAGACACTATGATGTTGTAGTGGGTGCTTCTGGGCAGTGCAGAGAAGGGACTTGGCCCCCAGTCATCCAGACTCCCAGGTGTTCTGGAACCATCCCTTGTCTAGCTATTCACACAGATGTAGTTTGTCTGGACTGATTTTGAACGACCCCGGCTGGAGGGATTGCTCATTTCAGGCCTCCACGTGTGTCCCCTCCTCCTGTGGCTTCATGGTGCCCGGGAGCAGGTTTGCTGAGAGGGAGGGTGTCTTTTCTTGTGGGCACGGGTGACGCTGGCTTGTTTGTCCTCTTCGTGCCTCCATCCGAGTGCACACGTTGACATCCCGTGTGCTCTTGGAGGCATCCTGGGATTGGGGGCTGTCCTGAACAGCTGGGACCTGGGGGAGCTCCCAGCCTTGGGGCCCTTTGGTCCGCTTTCTTGCTCAGCCACTGTCTTTCTGCTCGACTGCTCTCTGTGATAATTCTTTATGTGAAATTCCGGCTTTCCTCGTAGGCAGGAGGAGCGAGAATCCATGGTGCTCGTGCCCCTCCCAAACATGATTAGTAGCTGTGGTTTCTGGTCCTCCTGTGTAAATCCTTTGGGGCCAGATGCCAGGGAAACCCAGTCGGAGGCTCCTGTTCACACAACAGGTGCCTGGAAACCGCCAGTGCTGCTGAGTAGATTTCTGCCGCAAGCACTAAATCTCACACGGGAGACCGTATCCGCTGTGCTGTGCAGCCCTGGGTCCCAGCACCTGTTGCCCCACTGCCTGCTTTCAGGGGCTCGTTTCTGCCTCACCCCAGCAAGGGGGCTGTTTTGTTTGCTTAGGAAGCAGGACAGCCAGTCTTGGTAAAGCTCCTAGCACTTGGCAGACTGCACCTGACACTGACCTTGCCCTGGAGAAACTCCCTGGCGCACCGTGCTGCTAGGCCCCTGTGCGTGCTGCACTTGGGGGCTGCGGGGCGCTGTGTTTATGGAAACTGGTTTCTGGGAGTCATGCAAGTTGGGTGGAATTCACCCACTTTCTGTATTTTCTCAGATGGCCCCTCTTTTGAGAGATTGATGAGAATCTGTGGGTCAGGTAAATAGTCCTACATGCATACGTGATCATAAATGGTGGAAATCAACTTTCCATGGCCATTTTAGCTTTTTTTGAAAGAAGGAACTGTCAAAGCCCATCATCAGAAATTGTTTTTAGGCACCTGCTGGCTTTTGATCTGCCTAGGTCAAGGGCAGCTGGGGACCTGAGGTGCATCCTGTGGGGAAGACACAGGACAGCCCTGTGCACTTTTTTCCTTGCACTCAGATCGCTTCTGTTTTCTTCCAGGACATCTGTAGTCTCCGTGAAACTTAAGCAGGCTGAGTTTATACTTCCTGTTTGCCCCACCGTGTTGTGTGTTGCTGTGTGTGAGACTTACCGTGAGGCTTACAGGATTAATAGCGATCCAGCCATCCCTACCCTCACTTTGTCAGGGTGGTTTTTGATTTTCGGTTGGTATTCAAATTGATAATGAAATTACTGTTTTTTTTTTCCCCCCAAGGGTATATTTCCTGCTTCATATATTCATCTTAAAGAAGCCATAGTTGAAGGAAAAGGGTGAGTCTGGTCTTAATGTTTAAATGAAGAAACACAGCGATTGTATTTGGTTTGCTGCTCGTCCCTATGGCAGGGCCTGTTAGGGGGTTGGATGTGGGTGTGAGTGACTGCGATGGGACAGGGGTTCCGGGCAGAGAAAGGGGGTTGAGATGGAGACATGTGTACAGCATGGTTTTGGACCTTTGAAAAGTCTGAAGTCAGCACTGGACCTGCAGCTGTGCTCATTAGACCTGATGTCGATTTCGGGTAGCATTGGCCCAGTGCTCGGTGCTTCTCTGTGAGCGATCCCCTTGGGTAGAGGCTCCAGCCCCCCTGCTTTGAGTTTGTTTTTCTGGAAAACTTTGAAGGCTCTAACACAAATGGGGTTTAGGGTGAAGCAACAGTTGGTAAATTGGGACGTGTGTGAATTTACATTTTGTCTAATTGTGATGTATGTTTCTTAGAGGTCGTAAAACGGACGTATAAGATCATTAAAAGGACTTTTATAGAATGAGAACCCATTAGGCAGGAATGGCAAATGAATAGCCAGGTGTGAGCTTGGAAGAAGGAGCATGAAAATGTTTTCCTGTTTGTCTCTTCTATATCTTCACCCTCAGTTAAATATGTAAATTATAAAATTACTAATCATGTGATTACTGCATAATGACATCTCTTTGGCTGATTACAAAATTGCCTTTCCAAGCACTGTACTTTTAACATATGAAAAGGACTAGCTCAGGTTCTGAAGTTGCATGATGCATAATTAAAATGAAGAAAATAACTTAGAGGCATAGATGGGGATGACCTGTAATATGATAATTTTTTATATAGATAAAAAGTTTTGTGTGCAGAGTTTTAAAGGGAAGGAAAAAAAAGGAAAGTTTTGACTCTTGTTATAGAAATCATGGAATGAAGTGTGCATTGAATGTATTTTACATCTGTCTGTATCAGAATCAATATAGAAGTCCGCTGTGATTAATTTTTGTAAAAAAGCACTGAGTATACAAATGAATATATGGAGAGTGTAATTTTGAAGCATAATAGTAAAGTGAATGAGAGATTATTTTCATTCTCAGTGAGAGGTGTCACACCCACACAGACAGACACTTTGGCTCCCGTTCTTGGGGCTCGTGGGAGATGCCCCAGGGTGAGCGTGTGAATGGTGCACTGAAGACAGAAGCAGTTAAGAAACGGTTTCTCTGCTGATGTGTTGGGGCTCCGTATGTTTGCTCCCCACAGTGCTTCTCTGGTCCTGCCTCCCCACTGCTGCTCGCACCCACACCCAGCTGCCTTCTGTCTCCCTCCTTGCAAAGACCCTCCTGCCTTCAGACCTGACAGGTGGTCTCACGGCTCCTCCTTTCCTCCAGCGATCTGCAGACATTGACCTCCCCTCCCCACAGTCCTTCCTTCTTTCCAGGGCAGGCCAGTCTGTCATCCCACCCCCACCTGCCTCCTTGCCCTCCAGGGTTGTTACCCTGTCTCTCTTTCAGGGTTTGCTGTTTCTGTGCCCACTTCACTCTTAGACATTCTACCTCATTGCTGTGTGCCAGCTGCCACCGATTCTCTGCCTTTTCCCCATGACCAAGGCAGTTCCCTTTTCTCTGCTCTCCCATGCTCCCATGGTTACCAGGGCCTCCTAATTTCCGGGCTTCCAGTGCCTTCTCAGGGCTGCTCTTCTGGCGCTTTCCTGCAGTGTTGCATACTGGTGGCTGTCCCCTTCACTGAAGTCCCTTGTCTATTCTGTTGATTTCGTACCCTGTTTCTCTTGCTTCCTAGCCTATTTCCCCCTGCCCACTACTCCCAGGGGGCTCTCCTTGCCCTTCTCCTGGCCCTGCGTTGCCCCTCTGTTTGACATGGCCCGTGTTGTTGTGTTTCCTCTCTGTGGATGATGCCCGGATGGGGGCCACCAGCCCTGACTTGTCCCTTCATGTCCAGCTTGATCATTTAGAGCCACCGCCATTGGCTGAGTGTCTGCCGGGTTCTGCCCATTCTTCCATGCCCTGCATGATGTTCTTTCCGTAGGTCTTATTGACAACCCTATGAGGCAGCCGCTGTTGGCTTTGTACGTTGCTGACCCCTTGCAGGTAATGAGGTGGTTACAGAGATGATAATACAAGGAAGCCAGATCAGACACATTCAAGCCAGTCAGCGTGTTTGTTCCAGGGACAGATCAGGCCTGTGAAGAGGGAGAAAGTGAGAACGACGCAGAACCGAGACCAGGACACAGCATGAGCAGTGAGGCCCTCTGTATGTGGTAGGAGCAGGGGCGTCTAGTTGAGCTCCGAGTTTCTGATAGCCAGTGGAAGAGCCCAGTGCATTCAGCATGAGCTCAGGATCTGGAGGATGGAAGCATCCCAGTTGTTGACACATATGCTGATCCTGAGAGAAGAGAAATTTCCCCCCAGAGGCTTTCTAAGGATGGCCTTGCTGAGTGTGATGGAACCACATTTGCATCAGCATCCTTACTGGGAACGTTGGTGACAGACTTGGCAGGGCTGCTGTAACAACCACATTCTGTAATAGACACTGATGATGTCCCGTCAGAGGGGAATTCCTAAAAGCCATTTTGTGGGGGGTGGTCCCATACACACCTCTGCCTCAGACGTCTGGCCCCTGCTGTTCCAGGTGGTGCACATGGCCAGACCTGTCTACGGAGACTGGTGTTCTCTCAGGGACTCCACTGTCTCTTCCTTTGGGAGTCCCTACTCTCAGTGGGTCATTGCAGGCCGAGACCCCAATGTGAGCCCAAGCATGAGTCCCGCTCACCGATCTCGGCTCCAGCCAGTTCAAGATACGTGGGTGGGACCTGTCTCAGAATCCCTGCACATTCCATGCTGGTTGGAGTCTTGTCTGTTCAGGGCATCTGGGGCCAGGTGGCCCAATTTCACGAGCCTGCCTTCAATCTTTTCCTCAATTTTAAGTATTCTAAGTCCTACCTCACAGAGCCTGATACAGAGCATGTGACTGGAAAACAATGGCTGATATGATTTAAAAAAAAAAAAAAGCACAAATAGATAGCAAGTTAAGAATAAGTCAGGGGTTAACCTTTCGGGGTGCAGGGAAAAGGGAAGGGATAAGCCGAGTGTTGGATCAGATAGAGTACTTCCGGACATGTGAGAGATATAGCCTCATCAGTGTTTCGCCAAGGAGAACTATTTCATGTATTATCATATAATGAGTTTTATGCATGATGGAAATGTAAAAATCATTTTAACCCAAACCTGTATCTTAACACCACACAGATTGGTTATAATTGATGGCATCTATAAGATAGATGGGTACACATATTATGAATGTATGTACTCTCAGACCTTGACGTTCTGAAGACTTCTAATGGGATATTATTTGCCTCCTTCATCTTACCTTGACATATGAGGAAGACGCCTTTACATGTAGGGTCATGTATGAACACACTCAGGCTCTGTACAAATATTACTTGTTGTTCTTAGAGGTGTGCGTGTTCCTATGTGTGGACACAATCTATTTGTATATTTTCTCTCCGTTTGCTTAAATATTTAATTCTGTAGACTGGATTTGGAATTTGCAACTTGCAGACTTTAACGAAGCCATGAACGTGGCTGTCCTTTCCTCTTTTCCCCTAGGCAACATGAAACGGTCATCCCGGGTGACCTCCCGCTCGTACAGGAAGTCACCACGACTCTCCGGGAGTGGTCCACCATCTGGAGGCAGCTCTACGTGGTGAGAGAACTGGATGTTGAATCTAAGCTTAAAAACAGATAATGGTCTTTTTGGACCTTGCTGTACCAATGGGATTTTTTTCCCCCCCTTTCCTTGGGAACCTCAAAAGCAGAACTTTGGGTACTGAGTCATGCTCAGGGCAGAGAACACCATATGGGCCATTACTCTGGCCTCCCTGGGGGGCTGTTGTCCTCTTGGACCTGCTTTGTGTTGGGGTGCGGCCGTGCTCACTGTGACAAAGCATTGGTAAAGGGGTTCCCCTTCCTCGTGCAGAACAGGAGACAGGCTGCTGGAGCACTTTGGAAGATAGCATTAGGCAGGCTGCATTGATGTACCCCCAATGTTTATACTTTGATCATGGAAACTAAAATCTGCTTTTAAGCTGTAATGGCTGCTTATTTATGGATGCAGTAGAAAACAATCACTGTTTTTTTTTTTTTTTTGGTGCCATTGTCTGTCTCTTATCGTTTGAGTAAAACTACATAGTCTTCTAGACCAATGTGTGCCTGTTACTGAGGTGGGGAAGCCGTTTGCATTCTGGCTCTGTGTACAAATGTCCAGTTCTCCCAATCACGGAAGAAGCCTTATTAAGGCAGGGAGGTTGAGACTCCTGACATCTTCCATTTCCTATTCCCTCGGGGCATTTCTTTGCACATAAATTCATATTTGCAGAAGATTACCTTTTGTTAAGCCTGTATTTCTATTCAGAGTGTTGATTTCTCATATGCTAATGTTGTCAGCACAAAGCAAGGGCTCTGGAGATAAGTCAGTGCATCGATTTCTTGGGAACACAGAAAACTTGCAAAAGTCCCACAGCTGCTCTCTGGGCAGGCTTGTTGTTTTTGATTATACAGTGGTTTCTTGTAAATGCACAGTAATAAGCACTTGCAGTAATTGGTCATCAAATGTTCTCAAAAACCGAAAAGCGTAAAGTTAGCCATGAATGTTTTGTGTAAATCTGAGCAATTTTGTAGTCGGTCTTTCATGTTCAACTTAGCAATTTTTAAACAAAAATATGGCAGCAAAACAAACAGGACTGATGCTGACTGATCCGTTAGTGGGCACGGCTTTAGCCTTCCTGCCCGGGATAGGCATGCCTGGCCATCACCTTGGCTTCCTTTTTAGAAATGTAGGTTTGCCTCTTGTGGACTTACATTATTGGATTTGTACAATGCTAGAAGAAATTCCTTACAGTATTTTTCTATGAATTGGTTTTTTGCTGTGCTCTGTGGTTGTAGACAAGTTAGAATATTACAGAGTTTAGATATTTAATAAGGCTTTAGAAAAATGATTTAGTAAGAGGAAATAAACCTAGTTGTGGAATAAACCATTAATTTTGACCGTTTAGTTGTTATTTAAGAAATTAACATTAGGATGATGCTATAATGAGGAGCCTGTGGGGTGCAGGAGAGTGTCTTGGGGTGTTCTCTGACAGGTTGGTGGTGGGGGTCTTAGAAATTGCTAGAAAGAAGGTCATGTACTAGGAATAGTGGGATGAGAGGTTCAGATACGTAGAGCAGAATTTATTTTAAAGGAGCAGCGGCCACGTTTTAATATTTATACGGACCACATTTAGAATTTTATCAAATTAAGTGTCTCCTTGATCACTTTTCATGGAGGAAACCACCCGCTTCTTTTAGGAGTTAAGGGGCAATCCCTATTTTCCTTGATGAATTGTACTCTTGGCCGTTGCAAAACTGTTGTTTTTTTTTTGGGGGGGAATTATCAACCCCCTCAAAATATGTAGACAGTGAAAAAAATGTGAATTTATTTGTGTTTTCCTTTTGATGTCAATGCACCGAGAGCTTGTAGATTGAGATTTTACTCCTGGCAGAACCGCTCTGTCTGCCCTGAATGAAGCACTGCGCGTGTGGTCCCCGTGTGATGCTGTTCCCTGCAGCTCGGCTGACAACAGGCCCAGGCGGTTGGTTGCCTGGTGTGCTGAGAATGGCACAGGGCCCAGTCTTCAAAATGTCGAAGACTCCATGGCAGGATCTTTAGGCTCAAACTGACTCTGGGAAGTTCGGGGTGGCCCATCTACGGGCCACGTCCTGGAAGGTCATGGGCTGGGTTTGCGGCTCCCCACCCAGATTCTGCTCTGGTTAACCTCTCGATTCAGTGGCACATACTCTGGAACGTTGGATGGAATATTGGAGATGGTGCATTACCTCTTATCCTTTTGATCCTTTAGTGCCTGATAGGAAGCCGACTCCATATCACGTGTCCCTGTTTCATGCTGGAAAGATCTTATGACACTGATTGAATCCCGTCATAGAAGCGTGTACTTCACGTGTATTTGAAAAACAATCCACAGGGCTTTTTTTGTACATAAAGCTTTACACATGGCTTCTCTCCCCTCTGTGTAGCAAGACAATAGGGAGATGTTTCGAAGTGTCCGGCACATGATCTACGACCTCATTGAGTGGCGGTCACAGATTCTCTCTGGAACTTTGCCGCAGGACGAGCTCAAAGAACTGAAGAAGAAGGTCACTGCCAAAATTGATTATGGAAACAGGTTTGTTTATTGGAAAGATGATTCCATGCTTAAATTATCCAATATAATAACAGTACCGTAAGCCTTGAGTAGGCTAAAATCAGATTTTATCATAAAAAAATGTTTTAACATCAAAATAAGGGCATAGTTTTCATTTTTAAGTTATTTTCTATTGGATTCTAAAAATCAGGAGTTTTCAGTCATTGTCGAAACCTGTTCTTGTCTCCGAGAAGCTGGGGCTGGGGTGGCCTGTCATTTTCACTCTTCATAGATGACACTGCTGTGACTCTCTCACGACAAGGGGCTTTATTTGCGGCTCATAGTATTTGACTTCCGGTCCAGACCTGGGGGTACTTTGTGCAGCAGCAAGCACCAGGACGCCTTGTGGAACCTAAGTTGTAAGAGTTGGAAGGGACATCAAAGGTCACCTTGAAACTTATCACCAGACCAGGGGCACCAGGTTTGGCAGACCAAAATACAGCCCGCTAAATCGGAATCTCAGATAAACAACAGATAATTTTGCCTTGTGTAAGGATGTCTTTTGCAAACGTTCCCATCTATAGTGGGCTTGCACTCAGCTCTGGTTGAACGCCTTCAGCAGCGGTGCGCTCCCTGCCCACAGCGCGGTGTGTTTCGGCATTCACAAGCCCGCCTGATGCCGAGCGGGAGCAGGCTGCTTCATTCTGATTTTGCCAAGTCTGTGACCTGAGTGAGGCCACGCCCTTTCCCACGGGATAGCTATTTCGTTGTTCCTGTAATGTCAGAGCTGCAGGAAGCCTTTAAAAACGATCTGGTCACATGATTCCCAGATGCTGGTTTATATCAGAAGCACTTGGACAGCTTTCAAAATATAGAATTGTGGGACCCACTCCTTAAGATTCTGATTTCCAAGATGTGAAATGCTGGCTGGAAATGGCAGTTTTTAAAAATAGGGTTGGACCATGCTATACAGCAGATTGGGGAACTTCTGGGTGAGTCTGAACCTCTCATTTTACACATTAGGATGGTATGCTCAGAGAATGGGAGAGGTTTGCCCCCAGCCGTTCAGCTGAAAGGTGCCTTGGGTAAACTAAAGAACCTTCCTGTAAAATCAGAATTATAACATAATTTTGTTTTCTAATACTTCATCCTTCCAAGTGTGAAAAGTTTATAAAAACAACATTATTAGTTAGATGTAGTATTTGGACTAAGAAGGCTACAGAAGAAGGTGTCTCCCTCTCTCCCCTCCCAAAAGTCAGAGACTTCTGTGTGTAGGATAGTAGATATTGTTGCAGGGAAACCCATTTCATGAGGACCTGCTTAAAAAAAACCCAAACTTTTGGAGCTTTGATTCTGTTTTCTCTTGGAGTATTGTATTTTATACTTACGTTCAGAAGCCACCTGCTTAATTCGGCTGTGGGAAGCAACCAAAGTACATTATGTCATGGAACAATCTAGTTAAGAAAGGAAGTGTTTCAAAACATAATTTACTGCTTTGACCGGAAATACAGTCTTTAACAGGACAGTTTTTTGCCCTCTTGCTCTGCTGAGATCTGCCTTCATGGTGGAAGCTCACTGTGGATTCAGAGGCACGTGAGCACTGGTTGCTGAGAAAAATGCAGAATGGTTGGTGCGAAGACCCCTGACAGGCCCCTTCTTGTACCATTTTCCATGTGGCATTCTGGAAAGAGCATGGACTCTGCCATGAGAGGATTCTGGTTCAGAATCCAGGCTCTGGGTTCTTCTAGATGTTTCTCTGAGCTTAGGTTTCTTCTTTTGTGAAATGGGTGTGATCACCTGTCCTGGCAGGAGTGAGGGGAAGAGCACATGGCTGGATGTATGCAGCAGGCTGGTACATAGCCTGGGCCTCTGCTCCTCAGGGAACTTGATTCTATGTGGCCTGCAGGACCTCGGGCCCCTCCTCCTAAAGCCAGGTGCTTTGTAGATCATCTTACACCATCACTGGCTCTGCCTATGCAAGAAAGGATTCTCTCCCCACCTCATTAGCACTGACCCCGCCCACACCAGCACTGACCCCGCCCACACCAGCACTGACCCCGCCCACACCAGCACTGACTCCTCCCAGGAGCAGGTTCAGGGTTTGGATGAGTGGTAATATTTGGGAGAGGGGCTTTACCTCATTAGTGAAACATGTTACAGAGACAACTGATGAGAGCCTGAAAGCCTTTTTTTTTTTTTTTTAAATGTCTTTCTGTTCCTCTTGAGGCACCCCACAATCATTGCAACTACTGAGGCTGTTTTCATGCAGGGCGAAAAGCCTCTGACTATTTGTTTAAAAGCCTGTTTACCCCTATATTGCTGACAGACCCAGTTGTTTCTGCTTCATCATCAGTGGATTTGCTCAGTAGTCACAGGGAAAAACAAGGTCTTTGTGACTGCCTTCCAAATGGTGCAGCAGCCCAGCATATCTATCAGAGTGATCCTGCTTGACACGGTATCCCGTGTCCAGGTGTGTGACCTTCAGAGAAGAGAGGTCAGAGATGAGTTTGTCTGGTTGGAATCTTTATTACCAAGTCAACTTTGCTCTTAAAACTCTTTAAAGGCATTATTTCATTGAAATTTATCTTTCTTTCAACAGACTCTTTACATTGCTGTATAGTTAAAAAACAGAAAAACCCGAAAATTTCCTGCTTCTATAGACTTGTTAATCACAGGAAGAAAATCCCAAAGGCAAAGTATAAGGCATCTGTGGTTAAGATCTTCATATCTTATTAAAAAGAAAACCAAAACACATCACATAGCACAGTTCCTGGTTTCTTTCTTTACATAATGGTCTTTGTTTATTCTTTAAATAAAAATTGTGCTAAAAATCACTTAACAATTTTGTTGGATTTGGGAAAACAGAATGTTGCCAAAAAGACATTTCCAGATATAGATGGACAGATTTATTAGACAGATGCTGCTCGTGCTTTAAATTGGCTACTACATCTAGCCATCTGGCCAGAAAGTTGCTTAATGTTATTATGGATAACTTCCACATGTTTGGTGTCGAAACACAATAGAATGTCTTTATCAAAGATCTTCTGATGGGCTAATTTGGGGATTAGAACTGATTGTAGGGGCACCTGGGTGGCTCAGTCATTAAGTGTCTGCCTTCAGCTCAGGGCGTGATCCCAGGGTCCTGGGATCGAGCCCCACATCATGCTCCTCCGCTGGGAGCCTGCTTCTTCCTCTCCCACTCCCCCTGCTTGTGTTCCCTCTCTCGCTGGCTGTCTCTCTCTCTCTGACAAATAAATAAAATCTTTAAAAAAAAAAAAAAAAAAAACTTACCAAAATAGAATGGTGGGTTTGCCTCCCCTCCAGCTCTTCCTCCCTCTTCTCCCCAGCTCAGTGATGATGTTACAACCACCAGTTTTAAGTATTTGGGCACGCGGGTTTGTAAATCATTGTGTATATGTGTGTGTGTGTGTGTGTGTATGTATTATATATTATATATGCATGTATGTACACTCTATCTCTCTATACATGCTATATATATATATATATACACACACCCCTCCCCCAAATATATGTAGCAGGTGTGTGCTCTAAACTGTCCATGCTGTTCACATAGTAGTTAGTAATGCACACTTCAAAGCCCTTGGTTTGTGTCCATGAAGTTCTGAATCCTTCTTGTTCTAGAATTCTTGATCTGGACTTGGTGGTGAGAGATGAAGATGGGAACATTTTGGATCCAGAGCTAACTAGCACGATTAGTCTCTTCAGAGCTCATGAAATAGCTTCCAAGCAAGTGGAGGAAAGATTGCAAGAAGAAAAGGTAAGTTCTGCTCTCTGTCATGTGCCATTTACGTTTAGACTATCTTTCCTCAGTAACTGCTTTCAACACTAATAAACCGCCAGTAAGGCCCAGAATTTGCACTAGAAAACCCCCCAAAAGCACAACTGAACCATGTATTTCATACAGCAATGAATGGAAAGGAGCCCAGTGTCAAAAACGTGCTGCCGATGACCGGAAAGGATTTCATCCTTTTGTGGGGGAGGGTTGTACAGCACCTGCTTCATCTTAGGGGTCAGGGTCTTAGTGACATTGCCTTGTGTTCTCATGTCATGGGGAACAATACTTGATGCTGCATTTCCTCTTTGATAGGAGCCCATGGAGTGACATATTCTAAGCTTGATGAGGGCAGAGAACACACGTCTTACTGGTCTTTTTCATCTTCGCTGGTCCTCAATGGGATCTTCTATATAGCGGATATTTAGAAATCAATTGATTGAGTCAGCCATTCATTCAGCAAGTCTTTATTGAGCACCTGCTGTGTGCCACCTACCGAGGGCATAACGATAAATAAGAAATGTCCTCGGAGGATTTAGCTTAATGGAGAAACAAAAATTAAGCAATATGCGTGTAAACGCCATTGTGATTGTTTGAGTAGACACTCGAGTATCTGAAGACAGGACTCAGTACAAACTCTTATGGGATTTTGACCTTTGCAGAGGGTGTAGTTACTTTCATTTGGGTGCGTGCATATGTTGAGAACTTGACCTGGGACAAAGAAGTGACTTGTGGCTTTGTTGGGTGATGCCAACTGGTTGCACAGTTTCCTCTTCTGTCGAGAATAAAGAAAGTGAGGGTTCGTGGTGAGTATTGCTAATGTCAACTTTCTATTTTATTTCTACTTACAGTCCCAAAAGCAGAACATAGATATTAACAGACAAGCAAAGTTTGCCGCCACCCCTTCTCTGGCCTTGTTTGTCAACCTCAAAAATGTGGTTTGTAAAATCGGAGAAGATGCTGAAGTGCTCATGTCTCTTTATGACCCCGGGGAGTCCAAATTCATCAGGTCAGTGACGCTTCCCTGCTGCTGCCTTTCCTCTCCGGTTAGCGTTAGGCAAATGGCCCTGGAACCACCACAGATCTTGCTCTCACGGAGAGCAGTGGGTGGTCAGCTGGCCAGTCTTTCCCCAGCAGCTGAACCCAGTGCTGTTTTGGGACCGTGTGATGGCAGGGCTTGGGCTCTGGGCCAGCATCCACCTTCTTCTTTCTTGCATGCACGTGGATATGTGAATGTAGAGTTTTTGTCTTGTAATGTTTCAAGGACCTGGCAACTAAAGATTGAAGTAATTGTTTCCAGGGTCGTCTTCATAGGGTTTTATGTTTCCAGACCCACAAGTAGTAAGCACTCTTGTCTTAATCTTGCTTTTTCAAACTTTGTTTGTTGTCAGTGTTATTTTTGGACCTTTGGCCTGTTGTTATTTCTGCAACACGATTGGCTGGAAGGTAGTGTCTAAACCAGTGCCTGCTACGTAAAGGCTCTCACTTAATATTTGTTGAACAAAATATTATAAATCTTGTCTCTGCCATTCCTGTCATTTGTAATGTGGTCTCTTTCCTCGTTCTTGCTTTTGTGTCTCATATAACTTTCTCTTTGTCTGTAAGGAAAAATTATGGTTTCAATTATGTGTGAAGTGTGTATTTGTGTGTGCATGCATTTAAAACCGAAACGTCCTCGTTTATATTATTCAAAGTTTTTTTTTTTTTTAGAGAGAGAGGACGCGTACATGCGTGTGAGGGTGGGGGAGGGCAGAGAGAGAGAGAGAGAGAGAGAGAGAATCTTAAACAGACTCTACTCTCTGCACGGAGCCTGATGCCTGGACTTGATATCATGACCTTGAGATCTTGACCTAAGCCAAAACCAAGAGTCAGATGTTTAACACACTGAGCCACCCAGGTGCCCCTGTATTATTCAAAAATTTAAAACTTAGTATGTGACAGAAAACAGAACAAATGAATGAATTTCATCCTCATTTCTGATATGGACTTCATTTCTTCCTCTTAGGATTCAATTTGTGTATTTGGCGTATTCAGTTGTTATCGGCTGTGAAATAGACGTGTGGTATTTCTTTTATACTATAAATGAATGAGTGGTGAATTTTAGACTATAGTCAATCTAAATAAACCAGTAATGCTTTTAAAATAATAAACTCTGAAATGACATTTGCAAACAGTTCCACTGCAGTTGTAACCCTAGACAAAACCCTAGGTTTTGTACTGACTGTTCTCGACTGTTACCTTGTGTGGGAGATTACTTTCATGTTAATGGAAGAGCAGCTCTATGTGGCTTGGCTGACATTTCTGAACTCATATGGTTGCCTGCATCGTGGACCTCCATGCTGGTAATCATAAATCAATGTGAGTGTCTGTTTAGTGCCCTGTTGTATTTGGGAAATGAATTTGCTTTCATTTCTTTTGTTTTCAAGTGAAAACTACCTGGTTCGCTGGTCAAGTTCAGGATTGCCTAAAGATATAGACAGATTACATAATTTGCGAGCTGTCTTTACTGTAAGTATACCCAAAGAAGTTCATTTGAATCATCCTCCATCCTAATGATTATTATCCCTCTGACTTTTCTCCCCGCTAGAGCATGGATCCTTGGGATGCCTGTAATCCATGGGAATTCAGTAATAATAAAACACTTTCCCAGAACTGTTTTGAGTCTCTAGCTTCGCTTCGAATCCCCAGGATGGAGATTTACCCCAGCACTCTCTTAAACTTGTATCTGAAGTTCCCTTCACATTAATGGACTGTTGTTATTCAGTTCCTTTTTGTTATGTGAATAACTTATTAAAATGCTAAAAACTGGTCCAAGAAGAGAGTCTCAATCCATCTTGTTACTGTCTATTTCAATTGAACCTGCATTGAGTCATGGTTCTCCAAAATAATTTATGGAAATTTATATTTCCAGGACCTCGGAAGCAAAGACCTGAAAAGGGACAAAATCAGTTTTGTTTGTCAAATCGTTCGAGTGGGTCGCATGGAGCTCAGAGACAACAACACCAGGAAACTGACCTCGGGCTTGCGGCGGCCTTTCGGAGTGGCCGGTAATGCGTTCCTCTCCTTTTCCTGAGTGTTTCAAGACCGTCATGTTCATTCTGAATAGAAGCTGCTGCTGAACACTGGACAGCGGGCTGCTTTGATTTATAAGCTCTTCTGTTAGGGGAAAAAAATCTCTTCGTCCTTTTCTGTGTGGTTTCTGCGGACGCACAGCTGAGGATGCTTCGGTCTGCAAGTTTCAGATGTAAATCATGTATTTGGTTTTCAAGCAGATCACATCTCCTGAGGGAGACCCTGACCCTCATTCTCAGCCTGGAGGAAAGCCAGCCTCTGGACGTTTTCAGGGTTTCTGGACCTGGTGATTGATTGATATAGGAGTAAACTGGCACTGAATAGTCAAAGTGATGAAGAGGTGGAGGGAGAATGGACCATGAGGAGGACACGGTTATGTTGAAATAGGTGCTGTCTGTCCTCCATATTTGTGTTCTGTTATTTTGGTGACAGCTCAAAAAAAGGGAGAGATTAGTCATATCTGCTGGGGGAAGGTGAAGGAGTCCCCCCAGTCTGCAGGGGGAAGGTGAGAGTGTGCCTCCAGTCTGCCAGGGGAAGGTGAAGGTGTCCCCCCAGTCTGCAGGGGGAAGGTGAAGGTGTCCCCATACTGCTGGGGAAGGTGAAGATGTCCCCCTAGCCTGTTGGGGAAAGGTGAAGATGCCCCCCCAGTCTGCTGGGGGAAGGTGATGGTGAAGGTGTCCCCCTCGTCTGCTGGGGGAAGGTGAAGGAAGCTACATGTTTTTGGTGCAGAAGGTAAATATTTTAATGCAGTGATTCTCGACCCTAACTGTACATGAGAACGGTTTGGGGAACTATTAAAAAATGTATTCTTGCCCAGGTCCCACAGCCTGCCAATTAAATTAGAATTGCTGCTTTAAGCAACATCAACCTGTGAGCCACTATGGGCCGTGCGGCGCCTGGTGGGGCGCTGCCCTCAGACTGCCTTTCCTCCTTGTGTTACACGTAGTGTTGAGCACAGCCAGTGGGGCTGTCCCAAGGTAGTGTGTGCCTCCAGTCTACTCAGGACAGCCTCCCACCTGCTGTTCCCTTTGTGGTTCGGAAAGGACACTTCTCCGGAGGTTGATCACCTGTTTGGTAACCACTTCTGTCCGTTCTGGTGCAATTCCAGTTCCCACATAGGAACCTAATTTTGAGTTTTTATCCGGAATAACTTCCGCCTGTTTGTGTCAAGAGAGCCCAGGTGAACAGTGTGTTCTCAACCTTCTATGGAAAATATTATGTCACATTTCTCTTTTAATATAGTATAATAGCGGGGATATAAAAATTATGAAAAAACAAAAGCATCATTAAAACATACGTCATTCTTAATTCCGTGTAGCCGGGCTTGTGCCCAAGTCACAACCAGAG
This sequence comes from Ailuropoda melanoleuca, assembly GCF_002007445.2. Taxonomy (NCBI): domain Eukaryota; kingdom Metazoa; phylum Chordata; class Mammalia; order Carnivora; family Ursidae; genus Ailuropoda; species Ailuropoda melanoleuca. The sequence goes on from NC_048223.1 coordinate 125,259,385, forward strand.
CAGGAACTTCCTTGGCACGGGCCAGCGTGCTGACGAACAGCCATGGGGGAGACTCCCTGCGCATGCTGCCTTCATTGTCATGCCTTCACCTCCTGGGCTTGGGAGAGGGGCCCTGGAGGGGCTGTCACTTCCAGGACGTAGAGGACGAGGGCTGCGTTCTCCTGACTGGGGCTGGGATGCGCTTTGCAGTCCTTGCTCCCTCGCTGCCTTCCTGTGAGCCTTGGCTGGGCTCCTCGTGTGTTCCCAGGGCCAGATACCGGGGCTGTATGACCAGGGAGACACACTCAACTGGCGGGACCAGCCCCACGACGGAGGAGAGATGTGTGCAGACACACAGGCAGGCTGTCCATTGTGGACTGCGGGCGGCAGGGGGTGTCCGAGGCTCAGACTCCCCTTGCCGTGGCCCAGAGCCACGTGGTTGTGACTTGGTGGTCGAAGTGTGGTCTCGGGCATGGGAGCAGCATCACAGTGGGTGCATCGAGTGCCGCTCAGTGGCCTCCAAGAGGGCTTACAGCTGGGGGCATCTTCTAGAAGTTGGAGACTGCAGTCCGGGCCATACATTTCAGAGCACCCACCACTGGAAGTTCCAATTCACTTGTGATTCTTTGACCTGCATCTCTAAACCCACGCACAGGCTCTTTGCTCTGTGACGAGCACTGGCTTCGCGGAGTGTGCGGGGCCGTGTTCTCCCTCGGGACACACTCAGGAGGCTCAGGAGGCCCCGTGGGCTCCACCGAACCAGCCAGGAGGTGGCATGGCGTCTCTTCTGGTCCTACAGAGTCCTCCCCCTTTTTTGAGGGGGGCAGGTGAAATGGAAATTGTCCATATTTTCAGTATATGACCGTGGTCACCAAGGAAGGCACCACGAGGAGAGAAGCAGGCATGCTGCTCAGCTCTCTTCGGTCAAGGCTGGTGATCGAGCAGAGAGAGAGCGAGTGTCCAGGGCTCTTCAGTCTCCGGCTACGTTGGTCAGAGCTTGAGCATTGGAGATTTTCTGGCTCTCTGACTTTGGGCAAGGTCATTCGATTGTGTCCAGGGGCCTGAATTTTCTCAATTGTGTAGCAAGTGCTTGTCGGTTGTGCCCCTTGAAAGAGCTTCCACAGTTGCCGGCACAGGGTGGGTGGGTGGCTGGCAGCCACGTTACTGTTGTGACGTCACTTGGGTGAATGCGAGAACGTACGGATGCCCCAGAGCCGCACCAACGGGTGTGGTCGGCCCTGGCCACACCCGGCTATTACATAAATGAAGGAAATCAGAGGAAAATTGGGTTCACCAGCACGTTTCAAGTGCTCGTGGTTCCAGAACATCTCTCATCACACAACATGCTGTGGGGCAGTGCGGCTCTAGAGTGTCCATTGCATCCTGGGCAGAGGAATTTATTTATTTATTTATTTTAAAAATTATTTGAAATTAAAAAAAAAAGATTTTATTTATTTGAGAGAGAGTGGGAGAGAGAACACAAGCTGGGGGAGAGGCAGGCAGAGGGAGAAGGGGAGGCAGACTCCCTGCTGAGCAGGGAGCCCGAAGAGGGGCTGGATCCCAGGACCCTGGGATCCTGACCGGAGCTGAAGGCAGACGCTTAACTGACTGAGCCCCCCAGGCGCCCCTAGGCAAAGGAATTTACTAAACGGAATGCTGCCGTTTGAACCGCACTCCCATGTGGGCCATCGTTTTTAGAAACTTCATTTTTCTTTTGAACATGGAAATCTTTAAACTCAGATATAAAAAAAAAAAAAATGCCACCGTGTGGTTTATGCCGTTGTTTGTCAGAAGACAATCTGATGTTCCTGTTTGTTTGTTTTCTCTGATTGTAGCACTTAAAACAATGTTCTTCTCTTGTCCCCAGTGATGGACGTAACAGATATAATAAACGGAAAAGTAGATGACGAAGACAAGCAGCATTTCATCCCCTTTCAGCCGTAAGTACGCAGCCGTCGGAGCACTCAACCAGATAGAGCATGGAAACCGTGTGTTTGTAATAAGTTTATAAATTCAGCACAGATCGTCACTGTCGTCACTGCCGTAGTGCATGGCATTTTTGTGGCCCCAAGAAACGGGGGTGAAAGTTGCTTTATTGTCTTGCATGTGACTCAGGGGAGTCACCTTATCACACAGGACACGCAGAAATCTGCTTCTGGGAGCGTGCGTGTTTCTTCGCATCATTGATGTATTCTAGTAGCTATTCTCACATTCAAAATACAGTACTTTCCACTGTATCCTGGGAGGTTGCTCTCTTTAAAATAGAAAACCAAACAAAATAATGATGAATTCTTTATCATCAAAAGAGAAATAACGCTTGAAGCGAATAATCATGCGGCTGATTCTCTGTCTCTAGTTGCTTGGAGCGGACTGGGTCTGTGCCCGCCATGCTTAGGGTTTATCTAGTTCTGAAGCTAAGTGCATGGAGAGGTGCGGGAGGCTTGGAAAACATTTGGAGATTTGCTAAATTGATTCTCTGATTGGAAGGTAGATGCCGTGGAAGAGGTCGAAAGAATCGGTTATTTCCTTGGAGATGAAAGCGAGAGAGTACCTACATAATGGTCTGTGGCCACTTCACCAGGCACTTCTCCATCTCATACAGCCGTGGAGAAAAAGAAAGAGGGATTGGCGTGGTTTAGGTTAATCAGAAGAGACAGTTTCCTCCTGGGGGCGTGAAATCTTAGAAGAGGAGACCATAAGGCATGTTAGAATGACCTGTCAGAGCGCTCTGCCTTCTGCCTCTTCTCCTCATTTCTGGTTTTACTTAAGTGGTTCCGGGCTTGAAACAAATTTATTTTAGGAATTGCAGCTTGTGTTCAGGTGTTGGCTAAGGAGGCTTGGAGGCTGGTGATGCCTAGTGGGTAGCTGAAGAGTCTCTCTGGGGGTGAGGTGGGCAGGAGCTGTGAGCTTGGCTTCCCTCTGTACCACCCATTTTTGCATGAGGGATCCCCTCACTCAGCCCCCGGCTTGAGAACCACTTGTTCAGGATGGGATTAGAGTGGTTTTCTTTGCAGGCAGGTGATCTAGTCAGATAGCATCCTGAAGCACAGCTCAGTGGAAATTTTTGTAATCTTCCCAACATGAGAATAACAGAAAACCCTGCATTAACCAGCTTGAAATGGGTATTTCACCACATCCAGCTGGAGGTACAGGTTTTCTGTGGCTTCATTCTGTTAGAGTTGCCCTTCTGTCCAGTATGGTAACCTTCTGTCCAGTATGGTAACCACGAGCTACATGTGGCTCTTTAAATTAATGAAGATTAAATAAAATGCGATACCTAGTTCCTCAGTTACACTAGTCCCATTTATAGTGTTCAGTACCACAGGTAGGTGGTGGCTGCCATATTTGTCAGTGCAGATCTAGAACGTTCCCATTGTTGCACAGCATCCTGTTGGATAGAGCTGTCTTGGAATCACACTCAGTGAAGATAGTTACAAAGGGAGCACAGAATCTGGAAGTTTCCTCAGTAAACAAGTGAAACATCATCTTTGAACATGGGCAGATATTGAGGTAATAAATAAAATGTATCCTTACAAAATGATAATATTAAGTTGCTTCTTTTGCCCATGAGAAATAATGTAGCCCAGTGCTGTTTTGAATGCTGTTTTATATATTAGACCTCAGAGTTTCTTGATGCCCTAATGTACCACTGAGTTGAAATTACCTGTTGCCTGCTAGTATCTTCTGGGAAAAGTCAAGAAAAAATAAACAACTGTGGGTTATTGTTTGAAAAGTTAGGGGGGTTATTAGTTTTAGATCCACTAGTCTTAAGTTTCACTGGGACATGTTAGCAGCCGCCTGAGATAGTGTATTGCTGCCATCTTTTTCTGTCTTATAGCAAAACACCCATTTTAAGAAATATTATTACATGTTCAACTCTTACTGTAATTTGTGACTCCTTACTCCATTAAAAGAAGACTAATATACAGATTAATATTTCCGGTGTTTGAAACAAAAGAGCAGCATGATTTTAATAGCAAAATAAGCAATGAAACCAGTTCTTTGGGAAATGCCATGCTAATGAAACTGTTTTTTGCTCCATTAAAACTGATTTATTATATCACAGGATAAGTTTTAGGGAAGGAAACACAGAGTACATCTTTTTCTTTCTGTCTTTTTTAACTTGGTGAAGTTAATTAAAACAGTCCTCAGCTCTCTTGAGTAATGTGGGCTCACGTGATGAATAACACTTGTCCTTGTTCTGGAAATGATTTTAAACATTATGTACTTGACGTACATTTTCTTGCTCATTGTATATTGTGCTTTGCTGTGCCACGTGGTATTTCTCTTTGCACATGTTGCCTGTTTGTACTTATCTCTTGGTCCTAGTGTAGCTTCTATGAAAAACTCATGGTCCATGGGACCCCCAAGTGTTGATGGTTTACATTCATAATTGGGTCACAGTTTCACCTTCAGACATGGTAGTTATGTTCTCCAGAGACTGTGCCATTCTGCTCACACTTAATTATCTGAGGCCACATTGGGTGCACAGTCTGATGGAGGAGAGTCGTCACCACCCAAGTTCCCCAAGCAATTAAGTTGTAGGGATCTTTTTTTGGTCTTCATTTTGCTTTTCCCTTTGCACCACCTGCCCCTTGACCTATGCATGGTCAGGAATTATTGAAATTGAAGAAATGGATGTAAACATTCCTTGTGATTAAATGCTGCCCAACCACATTGTTTTCAGTTAAGTGCCCTTTTTCATTATCTGGTATAGATGGAGTGGAGGCTTGGTGCTTGTTTATTTCCTGGGGATAGGGTCGACCTCGTTTGCTTTACTTCTCTTGTGTGGTTCAGCATTTTCCTGATCAATGCTCTTCCCTGTCTCTCTTGTCACCTATCCTGTCCTTTGTCGTGCGTTGACTCATGATGACTCTCTCGCATTCGGTGACGATGATCTCTTGTGTTCCCTTGTTACCGTGACCTCTGGGTCTCTGTGCCCCTTTGTCTCCTGTGGTCTTGGTCGTCCCGTGCCCTCCAGGCTCGCGTTGGACGACGCCATTCGACACAAGCCGCTGAACATGTCATCCCGTTTTTCACCCAGGGTGGCAGGGGAGAATGACTTCCTTCAGACTGTTATAAACAAAGTCATTGCTGCCAAAGAAGTCAACCACAAGGGCCAGGGTATGTATTCTATTGTTTTATTGCTACAAATGTTCACTTATTACATGAACTTGGGATGCTATGTGGTTTGCATTTTAGTTTGATGATGGTGGTGATGGTGATGATGGTGTTGATGGTGATGATGGTGTTGATGGTGATGATGGTGGTGGTGGTGATGACGATGTTGGTGATGAGCATGGTGATGATGGTGATGATAAGGATGAAGATGGTGGTGGGGGTGACGAGAATGAGGATGATGGTGATGACGGTGATGGTGCTGATGGTGATGGTCGTGTGGGCAGTGTTGGATCATGACCCAAGGGTACAATGTGTGTACAGTGTATGAAGGTTTTCTTGCTGATCTCCCTTGTAAGCATTGCTGAGAGCCACCCCCCTGGTTGAGCGGGGGAAGGCTGAATGGGACGTGGGACACAATGAAATGTTTGCAAAGAGCCCGGAGTTGATGAGACTTGGAAGCAAGTCATTTGTTTGCCTTCTGGAGTCTTCTCCAGCCCTCCCCTCTCCTCCTAGCCATTTTCAAAAGAACTTGAAAGGTTTTACCAGAGAATACAGTCACTGTCCACCGGCCGTTACTTCATCTTTGCTGCTCAGAGAAACGTGGAGACACTTGACACAGCCCAGCCCCACGTGCACCCCTGACTCTCTCTTCTGCACCTGTGTCGCAAGCTCAGTCCCAGCACATGGGTTCCTGGGGCACCCCTTCCTCCCCCCAAGGCTGTAGCTTCGTTTTGGAGATGGATCTCTCTTCAGTTTTGTAATGGAAGGGATTTTTCCTCCTGACTCCATGTCTTGCACTCATCGTTTTTAATCCCACACTGACAGGTTTCCCAGCAGCTGACCTTCTGTTGGCAGAAGCAATGAATCAATCACCCTGGGCTGGTGACAGTTGGCACTCGGGCTGGCCAGGACCGCTGCCAGAAAACAGCTGTTTATGGAGGCCTGGCCTCCAGCTTGAGGGGAAGTCACCTTCAGAAGTTCTCCTACCTAAGGCTGCTCTTAGCACCAGTGGGAGAACCCACTCTTCAGTCCTTGGATAGATGCAAACTTATAAACTCAGTAGAGCTTAAGTGGATAGACCTCTTTCATTGTCTAGTTACCTTATGTCACTAGCCTTTTAAGAAACAATTCTCTTGACTCATTTCCCATTGTTATAAAGGAGAGTATGAATTGAGTCGAAGAGTGTTCTGGAGGAGTGAGAAGCCTTTGGCTTTCTTTGGTGTGAACCAGCCAGCCCCCTCCCTGGCAAAGAACAACAAAACAAAAACCCCAACTAAAGCATTAATGAACCTTAGCCTCTGTCTACAGAGCAGTTAAAGCTGACCCAGGACCCGCCTTCTCATCAATTACCAGCTCTGATTTGCACTTTAATTGAAAACCACAGGGAGATCCAATTAAAGCTGTGTTGATTGGAGCCGCCCTCAGACTGGGAGCATCAGTCCCCAGATCCCAGGCTCCTGCTGGATTGAGTTTCTCTTGCAGAGCCATCAGATTTTGAGAAACTTCCATCACAGAGTCACACAAGAGCAGTGGAGATGGGTGTCAGGCCAGCAGGAGGACCCACAGCCTGCCTCTTGTCAGGCTCACTGGTGTCGGGCTGCAAATCTGTGTCACCAGAGCTGATATCGGGTGGCCTAATTCCTTGAAGTCCAGGAGGAGGAGTGTTTTTAGTTCACAGTGAGAACTGAGAGACAAGAACATTGTTTTTTCGAGGGGACCACAGGTGCCTTCCTGAACTGAAGTGCCCCTGGGCAATTTTGCTGTTTTTTGTCCTTGAAGCTAAAGTGAACATTTCTCTGGGGCCCACTGGCAAGCCTGCTTCAGTGCATTCCAGGGAGACCTGAGAGAGAGGTGCGAGGCATGTGGGTTGGCCCTGTGGAGCTCCGTGTTGACCTCAGTGGTGACCCTGGCTCCCCCTGATGATGTCTGCATGCCCATCAGGCTGCGGGGAGGAGTGCAGGGCGGTGGGAGGAACCGGCAGGCCTGCAGTTTTCACAGAGAACCAGGGAGTTTCCCACGCTCGTCTGTTCTGAGTTCCTCTCTAGGCTTTGGCCCATTTTAGGTTGATGTCCACATGTTTATTTGTCACAATTGACATTTTTTATGTTTAGCCCAAATTATTCTGAACCCTGAACCCAGAGGTGCTGGGTGTTTAATGCGGACAGCGAGTCCTCAGACACCCCCGGACATCTGTTCCTATTGTTTGACATGGAATGTATGCTAATCTCTTTTGTTTTTAGCTACTCTGGTTAAGCAAAAGTCAACCTAAAATGCACTTTTTCTTTGAAAATTGGGCTCATTTTCTCCTTTGAGGAAAGTGTTTTAAACCCAATGTAATCAGGAGAGCTTAATCTCCGTGTTTAAATCATGTTATAACAAATTGAATTGTGTCATTAAGTTACTCGTTTATGAACCAAGATCGTTGAGCAAGCTGGTATTTGTGAGAAAGAAAAGGTGTTTGAAAGGCGGCAGGAGTTGAGAATGGTGTTATTAACATTTCTTTGCCTCTGACCTCTGTAAACCATCACCTCACTGTGTCCTGCAGGTCCTTGAAAAATGTCCTTGAGTCACATTCGTCCTGGGGACATTCATTCCTTTGGCAGGTTTTGGGACCTGAGTGAGATTTGAGAGCCCGTCGGCGGCACCCCGGTGTCCCCGGTACGGATCGCGTGCGTCCGTGTCACCTGCTATGACACGGGCTGGGTTTAGCTCCCACTTGCCTTTCTTTGCCAGGGCCTTGTTGCAGGGCACATTGTTTTTTTTTTCTTTAAAGATTTTATCTATTTCAGAGAGAGACATACGAGATAACTTGTGCATGAGAGAGCACGAGTAGGGAGGAGAGGGAGAAGCAGGCTCCCCACTGAGCAAGGAGCCTGACAGTGGGGCTCGATCCCAGGATCCTGAGATCATGACCTGAGGCCACCCAGGCGCCCCTACAGTGCACATTCTGAGCAATGATACACGGGCCCCTGTTTAGTGTCACCTCCTGACACCTTTTTAGGGACCTCTTTTTATTGGTTATGCTTCTCTCTTCTTTCTTCAGTTCTCCCACTTATGATTTGGAATTTTAGATCTTGAAAAGAAAGAGAAAGGAAAAAATATAAAAGGAAAGAAAAGGAGAATATCATGCGTAAAACAGTCTACCTTAGATAATACACCTGTTTTTATTTATTGACTCTTTCTCGACTCCCAGTTTCTCAATGGTGTAGCTATGCCCACTCCCTCTGACCTTCATTTTCTGTTCCTTCTTTGTCCTTCTCCCTTCAGCGTTGCCCCCTCACCCCCTGGCTTTCCTGGGGTGCACTCGCTGAGGTCTGCAGTATCACCCTGTGCCACAGACGCTGGCCTGGTGCCCTATTCTCTGGGCTGCATTTTGTGCCAGTGACCCCACTGTGCCACCTCTCTGGGCTTTCCATTTTTCTCTGGCCTCTGATGTCCTGTGCGAGCTTTCATGTTGGGAATTCAGTGCATAGTTCAGGGTCCTCTTCTTTCTCTCCTTTCTTGTGCTTTCACTGTTCAGGACATGGCCAGGTTGCAGGGTTTTCTGGCTCAGGGAGTAGTATCCCCGTCACCTGCTGTTGGCCGTGCCCACAACCGGCCCCGTCTCTGTGAGCCACCCCTCCTTCCTCAAGTTTTTGTTCAACCTCCACACAGGTCGCTCCACCCCTACCTCCAGTGGTATTGCCTGGGTTTGTGTGGTAGCTTCTCTGCTGGGATTCTCACTTGGCTGTGAACTCCCCTCCCCTCCCACCTGCTCAGTCCCACACGATCCCCAGAGTACTGTCCAGTGAGACGCTGGTACTTGCTTGTCTTTCCAGCCTCCCCGCTCCTTCAGATGAAGTGGTTCCCGCCATGGCTGATTGAGCCATGCAGGCTTGGGACCCTGCTGCCCTTCCAAGCCTCCTTTCATGCCTCTCCCTCTGCGGCTGGGGACGTCCAGCATCCGGGTGGGCACAGGTCTGCATGCCCCTTGCTTAGTGTTGACTCACCTTCCAATCTCTTGTGATGTCCCTTCATCAGGAAAGGCTCTGTGACCCCCAGGATCATAGTCTTGGGTATACACTCTCCAGGTGCCCTGAACTTTTCCTCAGAAAGCTGTTGTTAGTTGCATGTTTCATTGAGACCATGGCTTTAATGTTTGACGTGTGGGACAGAAGCTACGTCCCTGGTGGGGATATGATGAGTGTTTGCTCCGTGACTGCAGTGCCCAGTGTGTGTTGGGCACACAGTAGGTGCTTATTAGACACTTTTGAATAGATCAGAGGGACTGATGGCAGGAGGAAAAAATGTCATCAGTGACTATGGGCTTTCAGAGGTCTTTGCAGAGGACAGATGTTTCCAGGCCAGCTGATAGGAGACAGGAAGCATGAGGAAAAGGGTGTGAGGTTTGGGGTTTCATCAAGCAGAGCAGCTCTGGGCAGGAGCAGCCTCAGGTGACACTCCTTGTGTGGGACCATCAGCTGTCTCCCAGTTCTGCTTGGAATGCACGTTTGTGGACAGGGTCTGCAGCTTTCCTGTTGGCCTTCTACTAAAGGCAGTGTGCTGAGCTAAGCAGTGATGAGTGGTCCCTGCTCCCTGGAAACATGCATCCTAGGGGAGGAATGGCCGGACAGACAAGATTAAAACGCACACACTGGTAGTGTTAGTGAGAACAAATGCCTCTGTATTCTGATGGGCATGTGGGGTCCTGCAGGGCTGAGTGACCAGGTAACAAGCAGGCCAGGTCCCCAAGGTCCCAGGGACGGAGACCCGGATGTGTCAGCTGACAGTGACAACCTTCCTTCCCACCTGGAAGAAAGGCCCTGTCTTTGAGGATGGCTGAGAGCCTTGCAACTGATTTGTCTCCCGCCTTTGATTTTGTTAAAGTGTCTGCTGTATTCCCTTTTATTTTTACTTCCTGTTTGCTTGCTGCACAGGAGTATCTTACACAAAATGCTACTCTCCATCCTCTTTGTAGAGGGAGAGGATGGCATACACCCTCAGCTCACAGCTGCTAGCAAGTTCACCATGTTCTCTCCACAGCAGCCCTTCATCTTGCTTAGAGGGTTTCAGAGTCTTCACTTGCCCTTCTTGGAGGGAAGAGCCAAGTGGTAGGCAGAGCATTTGTTCCTCCTTTGCTGTGACGTCATGAAACAGAGGAACTAGGCTGCCTTGGCTGTGCCAGGCTGGCTTGCTGGTGGCTCGCAGCCCGGTAGCTGGGCTGTCTACCTTCTGGAAAGCATATGAGACTTCCTGGGTTAGAGAAGCTGTGAATTTACCTCCTGAGCCCTCCTGTGCTGTCGTCCTTCTGGGGAGAATGGAAAAGGAGAGCTCCCTCAATCACTGTTAGAAACATGCTTCTTCCTGATTTATCTTCAGTGCCAGTGAGAGGAGTCCTTAGTTCTGGGCAGGTCCCGTGCACAGCTGCTGCTCACGTGCATTCGCCAGGGCGAGAGGCCCCTCCAGGGTAGGGTTTGTCCCCCATGAGTCAGACACAGGAGGTTCCCCCGTGCCAGCTACCTTTCCTTGGCCCCTCTCTTTCCCTTTCTCATACACCCACGTTTTCTCCTTAGATGTTGACTTGTGAACTAACAGTTGCTCATTTGTTGAGATTGGTTTCCTGAAATAATCTTTGAAAAATGTATACGATAAAACATGACTCATGCATCCATTGTTTTTCTAGGTTTGTGGGTAACATTGAAATTACTTCCTGGAGATATCCATCAGATTAGAAAAGAATTTCCTCACTTAGTGGACAGGACCACCGCGGTGGCTCGGAAAACGGGGTTTCCGGAAATAATCATGCCCGGTAAGAACCGATGGCTTCTGCCCTCTGAGTGTGGTGTGGATGTGGCCAGCGTTCGGGGAGCTTGTATAGCTGGCCCCAAAGCGCAGTGTGGGGACAGTGACCGGGAGGAGCTCTGGCAAGCAGAGGTTGAGCTTGTGGGAGGTGATGTGTCAACCCCCCGGGGTGGCTCTGGATCATTCCGGCAGGCAGGAGCTGTGGCCGGAGTGAGAGCTGACTACCTAGGTTCAGGCTGCGGGGAGGTGGCTTCTCTTGGTTGTAATAACCTGCTGGTGGGAGTGACGTCTGGCACTATTGGTATAAGGACAAGCAAGGGAATCAAGCATTTCCAGAAACCCAGCCCTGAGAGCTCAAGGTGGGTTTCTGCCACCAGCTGGAGTAAACATCATCATTATTGTAAGCAGAACCCTTTACTGTCCGTGTTCCACTGTCACCCTTAATCCAGAAGCCTTGCAGTTTGTCTGTACCCCACATCATCTAGTGAAAAGGAAGAACGGGAGTTCGACATTCCACTGTTCCTGGCTGCACAGACTGCGTGTACCGGGTTGGGTAACACATAAAATGTAGTAAAGGGCAGTGGAGTATGGGGCCCGTATGGGGCCCTTTCAAGGGCCAGGTGGTTGGTTCACTCTAGGATGAAGGTAGCTCTTTTATGATGGTAACATAGGTTCACAGCGAAGGTCCTGTAACAGCTTTGGAATCATCCAGAACGTGTTCAAAGTTAAGGGGGCACAGTTGAGGTAAATGGACCCTACTATGTTCCAGGCTTTGGAAAATGGCCCTCAGGGTCGGTTGTGGGTTGAAAGTCTCTTCACCACCGTGGTCCCCAGCCTCAAACCCCAGCCTTCAGCCCTGGAAGTGAGAACGCAAGACCTGCAGTCCAGCTTGTGCTTGGAATTGCATGCAATCCGACCTCCCTCAGATGTGCTCTGCTGCTCTGAAGAAGGAGAGGAATGATAATTCCTACCTGCAGGGCGATTTGGAGTTGGGATGCCGTAGGGGATAAACTCACAGAAAACACAAGGCCAGCTCAAGTGGCCGAACCCTGAGGCTGTTCATCAGCTCTGCACCTGAGCCACAGATTCAGCCTGGGCACTGGCTCTGCTTCTGCCTACAAGCTCTGCTGGCTGGTCTCCTGTGCATATTGACTTTGTCCTCTGTGTAAGGGCCTTGATGGTTCCCATTCCTTCCCAGACCTGTGTCCTGAACAAGATGGTATGATTTTGACCCAGTGCTGCCCAGCAAGGAGCCTGAGCATCTCCCAGACTGGCCTGCTCAGGCCCACGCCCCGCAGACCCAGGACAGTGATGGGCTGGGTGGTGGAATGTGCACATTAGCCATCTAGACATCAGCTCCTCCCAATGGCAAGGGCTGCATGTGGGAGACGTGGACACCCGACGCATGTTTGCGTAGACATCTGATCAAAACAAGGAAGGAGGGGCAGCACGTGAATGTTTACACCTGGTACCTGCTCAGTTCATATTTCTCACTATCGCTCACGCCCGGTAATGGATTTTAAGCTTATTAAACCAATAATGGAATTCCATATTAAGATTAATCTCATATTTACATAATACTTTTCAGTTTCCCAGTAACGTTCATATTAATAATCTGATTTGATCCTCACGAGATCTTGGGCAAGCCTGTTAATATTTATCCTTTATATCTGTGGGATACTTTTTGGTTTGCACATAATGCTTACATTAATAATTTGGCTTGATCTGTCTAAGGATCTTGGAAGCCTACACATTGGTGTTGAACTAATTGCGATCGAAATTAAGCCACAGCCTCAAGTTACACAGCTAATGAGAAGGAGAAGTGGGGCCAAACCACCCCACATTCAGAGATTCCCCATTGTGTCCCTTTACAGGGCCTTGCTGTACACTCGCAGGGAGAGGTATCCACTCATTGTGCATGCTGTCAGAGTTACTGCTTTGTTTATTTTAGGGCAGGTGGGGACACGTTTTTTCTGCTACCTCAGTCTTTCAGGGCTGTTGTGTGTCATTGTATATCTGACTGGTGAATCGATGTGAAAGACATCTCAGATCGGTTAGGTTGGATCATAGTGGCTCACCCATACAGGAAGAAAGCGTGACATCCGGCACGCTGTGAAACCGAGGGATACCTTCCATGGGTGGGAGTCAAGTCTGTGTGCAGCAAATTAATTTGGAGCTCTTAGTGGACGTATTGCTTGCATGTGGACTCGAGATGAAATTTATAGATTAGGATGACATTGGGCATTCATTTTGGGTGGTCTAGGATGGCTTCCTGTTCAGAGGGCGACCCAGAAAACTTCTAGCTAGTACTGGTTATATTTCCCTTTATAATTGATTATCTTAAAAAGTAAATCTGGACCTCTGAAATAATCTAATAGATTTCTGGGGAAGCCATATAGCTGACTGTTGTTCCAGTTGGTCCTGTGTGCCGAGTTGGGAGTCAGGGTTCCTGTAGTGTGGGATTCTAGCTGCAGTGAGTCACCATGTTCTCTATGGCCGTGGAATCACTGGACAGGTCCTGGGTGCCGCATTGTACCCTCAGGGGAGAGAGAGAGGGAGAGAGAGAGAGACAGCCACAGCCTGGGGTGTTTTCACTCCGACCCCTGGCCTTTAGCTTGGTAGGACCTGTGCATTGTCCCATCTTGTCCCATCTTACGGACATGCTTTTTACAGAGATGTGCATCTCCCTTTACAGTGGGAGAGCCTCCTCTTCCCCTGTGTCGCCGGCTCTTCTGCCTTTCTGTGAGCCACTGGAAATCCTGCAGGTTTTCTGAAGAATTCTGGTGGGGAACAGAGTTTTCTTCTGATCTGGGAAGGTGGCTGGAGGCTTGCATAAGGCAGAGGGAGCGTTCTCTTCGAGTCTACCCACGTCTGCTTCTAGTTTCTTCCTCCCCAGATTGAGAGCCCTGGAGCCCTGCAGGCCTCCACCGAGGGCACTCTTGTGAGTGTGCCTCTGAGGGATTCATCTGCTGAAAATAGGGTCTCCCTTCTGGGATGTCCCCGAGTATGGATGACTAGACCAGTAGGAAGGTGAGACTGTGGGGTTCACCACTTCCCTGCCCCCAGCGTGTGATGGCTGTCTGGCTGATGAGGCCTTTATGAAGCTCTTGCAGCCCTTTTTGATTACGGCTTTTGTGCTTTGATAGAATGTGCAGACTGAGGGATCGCACAGACTATCCTGCCTTATCAGTGAGGTTGTTCAGTGGTGGGTGGCGTGGGAGGTTAGGTGACTTGTCTGCGGTCGCACAGGGATTGGTGGCACGTGTTGACCTGGCAGCTTTACCTCCTGCCTCTGGCCCTGGGCTCCATCCCTCTTAGCTTCTTGCACGGTCGATATTACTGACTGCAGCCGCTCTTCCTCTCCCAGCAGCGACTGTGGCTGTGGGAGCAACCCACTGGGATTATTATAATAATGACTTTTAAATGAAAGCTTAATTTAATAGTTGGATACATTAAAAGCCAGAATAGAGCAGAAAGAAAGGAAGAGAGAAAGAAAGAAAGAGGACTTGTACTTGGCCCTTAGTGGGCCATTCGCTGCTCTTGATGGACCCGTTCCTCACATCGCCTGTGGGAGAGCAGGTGGGTCAGCGTGGGAGGTGACCAGACAGACAGCGGAGGAGCAGTCACTGGGTAGTGATGCTTCCTCTAAATCATGCTGCTAATGAAGTTAGCTAAGTTTTCCCAGTTGGACCATTACCAGGGCCTCCTGGGCTCTCAGTAGGAAGAAGTGCCTTGAGTTTATTTGTTGTGTATGGGTTTTGTTTTTGTTTTCGCACAATTTATGGCCCATCTCACTTTAAAATGCACATGTCTGTTTTGTTCTGCTCTGAACAGAACAGAACAAGTCTGTTCTGATCCTGGCAGCTGCTGCCCACGAGGAGGAGAGAAGGTCCATGCAGAAAGCTTCTCTCTCTACCCACTCCTAGTCCCTGATCCCAGACATCAACTCAGAACCTTGGCTTATGGTTCTAATTGTCGATCAGCTTTTTGTTCAAGTCCTTAGAAAAATGTCGAGGAAGCCAGTACTGCCAGTCGTCATCCGAGGTGTGCCATTGATGGTGTGATATTCTTTGGCTACCCAGATGCCGAGAACACAGCCAGTGGTCCACTGTGTGATAGTGATGGGAGTCACAATGGGCTAGGGACACAGGAGAGGGGATGGTCACTGCAAACCCATCGGCAGCATTCGAGTCCCCGTGGGCATGAGCTGCCCACCGAGGTGAAGGACCATGCAGATAATTAAGGGCCTTGAAGTTTTTCTTCCTTCTTGTGATCTTACGATGATGATGCTGAAAACTGCTTTTGTTATGCCTTTAAATGCTGAGACCGTTTTGTAGGAAATATTTTGTAATCATCTATACAGTATTTATAATCCTCTGCTAGGATTGGTAGCAATTTCGACAGTGTTGCAGAATTCCCCATTACATTATGAATAATGGTTTGGTTTTAAAGGTATTAATTTTTCCCCCAGGTGATGTTCGAAATGATATCTACGTAACATTAGTTCAAGGAGATTTTGATAAAGGAAGCAAAACCACAGCAAAGAATGTGGAGGTTACAGTGTCTGTTTACGACGAAGACGGAAAACGACTGGAGGTATTCATTGTTACAAAGCTTAATCTGCGGCACTGAAACTTTATTTTCTAAGTGTTTTCTTGGCTGCTGCAGAATAGGACAAGATGTAGTGGACGCTCCCTGATCCCATTTCTGGGGATGAGAGGTTACTCTTTCCTCCTTTCTCTAGGTAAAGGACTGACGTGCACGGGGCCCTGGCCGCCGCGGGCCTCGGGAGAGCCCTGTGGTCCTGACCCCTCTGTTTCCCGGCCCTATCATGGGGCCTCACTTGCCAGCATAGAGCCAAGTCTCAGAGGTCTAGTGGTCACACTAGAAGTTCAGAGACGATTATTATCATCGTCTGAGAGATGGGGAAACTGAGGCCCTGGGAAGTCTCATACAGGGTCAGAGAGCTAGTCACCGGGGGGGAAGTGGGGTTTGAATCTGGGCCTCTGACGTCATGCTCTCCTGGGTGGTGGTGGTTATCACGGTGGCCTGCAGGACTTGGTGTGCTGGGCAGTGCTAGGGGACGGTGGCCTCCTCTGAAGACTGGAGGCCCGCCAGAGCAGGTGCCTCTGCCAGCCAGCACTCTGGACTGTGGGGTGGGGGGCTGGGCTCCCCTGGGCCCACATGTCTGAGAGCAATGCCCCGTGTGTGCACCTGAGGCTCAGCTGTGCTCGGAGGTGGGGGTGGCATCCTTTCCCTGGGGTGGCCCATGTCCATTGTGACTGCCGGGCGGTGCTGCCCTTGCCACTTGGGCTTTACCGGCATCACTTCCACTGGAGCCGAGTGGTCAGTGTTTACGGCTGGTGGAGCGGGAAGGAGTGTTGTCACCTCCTTCTTAGCCTATAGCTCTTCATTCTGGACCTACTGAGTGAATCAGGTGACTTCCTATGGATCTTAACGTTAAGGCTATTAGGGGTGAGGGTACAAAGGATGGAGGACAGTAGCATCCCTATACTGATAACCATCAAGATGCTGAAATGTCTGCGAGCAAGATTGTGTGCTGGCCTCGCTGCTCCAGATGGATCTGTTCTTCCATTGCTGGGAGCATATTCCATTTGTGTTGGGGTTTATTGGCATTCCTGTAGTGCTCTGCTTAGCTCATCTAATGGGGGCGGGAGGTGGGGAGATGGATGCAGTGTCAAGCTCTATGAGGTCTGATGTGAACTCTTTATGCCTTCTTTTAAAGCATGTGATTTTCCCGGGTGCTGGTGATGAAGCGATTTCAGAGTACAAGTCTGTGATTTACTACCAAGTAAAACAGCCACGTTGGTTTGAGACCGTTAAGGTATCATTTACATGGTCATTTTATCCTACAGGGTTGATTATGAAATGCTCATTTGTATCCCAAGGAAGTCCCAGCTCCCACCCAAGCTGGGGCTGCTGGCCAGCGGGCACCCTGAGCAGGCAGAAGAGCTCTCCCAACAAAGTCGTTCAAGGTTGCTAAGGAACCATGCCGGCATTTCTTGGAATACATTTACTCTCATCTCCTTTTGGACATAAAAATAGGACTTTCATGGAGACAAATGACAGAGTCCTTTAAAGATAGCTATTATCTTTCTCTTCCTGGGTCTCTTATATGTGTGGCATGCTGTCTTTACCCCAAATGGGAAAAAATAGAGGTGACAATGTAGGGAGGACGTCGCTGGGGAGACAGGTCCCCGTCCCTGGTGTGATACTCTGCTCTCCTGACGCGGCTCGCTGACATCAGCACGGCAGCCCACTGTGGCACACCCCAGCCCCCGTGCCGAGGGCTNACTGTGGCACACCCCAGCCCCCGTGCCGAGGGCTTGAATACGGGAAAACCCAGCCTGGGGTTGGCCTTAGATGGCAGATGGTAGATAGGTGAATTTGGGGCAGTCTTTGCTTAAAGGCAGCATGCATGGGGTCTTTCTTCTTCAACTCCATGTCACAACAGGAAAACTTTCTTCCCGCTGCCCGAGGACAGGCCCCTGCAGCTGTTGAGGGACCGTGGACACCTCCAATAAGGGCTACTAGGAAAATGGCAATTTGTAAAAATAGACAGTTAACAGTGAGGATGTGAACGTTTATGAACACTTCTGCTGTCTTGCAGAACCGGTTTGGCGTCCCTTGCAATATTGTTTAAATTTTCCAAAAGCATTTTGCCTTTGGGAAAGTCCTATAGGGGTGAGGCATACAGTAATTTTATCCCTGGAGGGAGGAAACGTGTACAGTTGCACAGTATGTGAGAAGATATGGTACAGGTGCTGAACCTTCTTTTTCAATTGCACAGGTGGCCATTCCCATTGAGGATGTCAACCGCAGTCACCTTCGGTTTACCTTCCGCCACAGGTCGTCACAGGACTGTGAGTAATCCCTTGATTTTAGCTCATGTTGTTTGCAAGGAAAAACTGGAGGAAAGCTCTGTAGGCTGCACTTTTCACTTGTTCTGGATTGTTCTAGAACTAGGTGATCCTAACACGATGTGGTCTTAATCCTTTAGCTCATTTCCATGTTGACCTCTTCCTGGAAAATGTTATTGACTCTTCTTCATTGCACTGATTATAGGAGATCTTAATTTTCTTCTCGAAATTTTCCTGCTGCTATTTCCTTGTCTTCCTGTTTCCTCTCTTCCGTGTGACTTGTAACACTGTTCCATCCATCTGAAAAGTCACTGAGATACAAGTAGCTTTCAGAAATTGGCTCTTAATGCTCTTTGCGTTGGATTGGCAAACCTCGAGACCTGTTTCGTGTTCGTGGGCAGCCCCCGTGTCTGGCTTCAGGCTGAGCTTCTCTGGTAGGAGATGTTGGTGTAGCGCTGACTGACGCCGAGAATCTGGGAGGGAAGCTGGGGTTCAGATCCCTGTCCTTCCAAAAAAGTTCTTTATCGATGACGAGAGTTTGTCTTGTCATGTTCATTATTGTCCGCTTAGGACGTAGCCCTGTGCTAGACACTAAGACAGCATGACAGGCAGCTAGATCTCTCTTTTGTGGTCTGTACCTATAGTGCAGTGAGCTAAGATTTGGGAAAATAAAGCANCAGAAGAGCTCTCCCAACAAAGTCGTTCAAGGTTGCTAAGGAACCATGCCGGCATTTCTTGGAATACATTTACTCTCATCTCCTTTTGGACATAAAAATAGGACTTTCATGGAGACAAATGACAGAGTCCTTTAAAGATAGCTATTATCTTTCTCTTCCTGGGTCTCTTATATGTGTGGCATGCTGTCTTTACCCCAAATGGGAAAAAATAGAGGTGACAATGTAGGGAGGACGTCGCTGGGGAGACAGGTCCCCGTCCCTGGTGTGATACTCTGCTCTCCTGACGCGGCTCGCTGACATCAGCACGGCAGCCCACTGTGGCACACCCCAGCCCCCGTGCCGAGGGCTTGAATACGGGAAAACCCAGCCTGGGGTTGGCCTTAGATGGCAGATGGTAGATAGGTGAATTTGGGGCAGTCTTTGCTTAAAGGCAGCATGCATGGGGTCTTTCTTCTTCAACTCCATGTCACAACAGGAAAACTTTCTTCCCGCTGCCCGAGGACAGGCCCCTGCAGCTGTTGAGGGACCGTGGACACCTCCAATAAGGGCTACTAGGAAAATGGCAATTTGTAAAAATAGACAGTTAACAGTGAGGATGTGAACGTTTATGAACACTTCTGCTGTCTTGCAGAACCGGTTTGGCGTCCCTTGCAATATTGTTTAAATTTTCCAAAAGCATTTTGCCTTTGGGAAAGTCCTATAGGGGTGAGGCATACAGTAATTTTATCCCTGGAGGGAGGAAACGTGTACAGTTGCACAGTATGTGAGAAGATATGGTACAGGTGCTGAACCTTCTTTTTCAATTGCACAGGTGGCCATTCCCATTGAGGATGTCAACCGCAGTCACCTTCGGTTTACCTTCCGCCACAGGTCGTCACAGGACTGTGAGTAATCCCTTGATTTTAGCTCATGTTGTTTGCAAGGAAAAACTGGAGGAAAGCTCTGTAGGCTGCACTTTTCACTTGTTCTGGATTGTTCTAGAACTAGGTGATCCTAACACGATGTGGTCTTAATCCTTTAGCTCATTTCCATGTTGACCTCTTCCTGGAAAATGTTATTGACTCTTCTTCATTGCACTGATTATAGGAGATCTTAATTTTCTTCTCGAAATTTTCCTGCTGCTATTTCCTTGTCTTCCTGTTTCCTCTCTTCCGTGTGACTTGTAACACTGTTCCATCCATCTGAAAAGTCACTGAGATACAAGTAGCTTTCAGAAATTGGCTCTTAATGCTCTTTGCGTTGGATTGGCAAACCTCGAGACCTGTTTCGTGTTCGTGGGCAGCCCCCGTGTCTGGCTTCAGGCTGAGCTTCTCTGGTAGGAGATGTTGGTGTAGCGCTGACTGACGCCGAGAATCTGGGAGGGAAGCTGGGGTTCAGATCCCTGTCCTTCCAAAAAAGTTCTTTATCGATGACGAGAGTTTGTCTTGTCATGTTCATTATTGTCCGCTTAGGACGTAGCCCTGTGCTAGACACTAAGACAGCATGACAGGCAGCTAGATCTCTCTTTTGTGGTCTGTACCTATAGTGCAGTGAGCTAAGATTTGGGAAAATAAAGCACAGTAAGATTGGGTGCGCTGTGTGTGCTGATGCTTTGAGGGAAAGGGTGGTCTGGGGGGCCGTGTTTGTCATGGACAGCCCTGTGGCAGCCACTTGGGTGGGGGTCCTCTGCCCTGGCTCTCTGTGGCCTCATAGAGGATAAGAATGGAGGATAAGAATGCCTGGGGGTGTTGACCAAGCAGGATGGAGGCTGCTGAGCCTGTGGCACGATGCCTGGCATGGAGTAGGGGCTCCTTAGACGCCACCACTGTGTGGTCATGTGTCTGTCCTTCGTACTGTTTCTGTAAGGGGGCATGCCTGACCTGGGCCCTTTCCAAGGTGTGGGACCCGCAGAGGTACGGGGTGCAGGAGAATGAGGGGCATGCCTGACNCTGTGTGGTCATGTGTCTGTCCTTTGTACTGTTTCTGTAAGGGGGCATGCCTGACCTGGGCCCTTTCCAAGGTGTGGGACCCGCAGAGGTATGGGGTGCAGGAGAACGAGTACACATGCAAAGGCTAGAAGCTGGGGGAACGTAGACCCCATGGTGGGGCCAGCGAGGAGCTGTGTTCAGAAGCGCTGGGGAGGCGTGTTCATGTGGTCCGCAGGGCTGGTGTGTGGAGAGCACGCATATCAGCCCCCAGGCGCACAGGGGTGGGGTGAGGCCGCTGAGGCGGTTGAACCAAGGGATCTAGACAGCACGGGGTCCGCCGTGAGCCGGTGTGTGGGGGGGCAGGGGCATCTGCAGCATCATTCCACCTCCCGTCCCGTCCCGGTGTGTCAGCAGTGCAGGGCCCCAGCTAACGAGGGCTTGGGGTTCAGGGAGAGTGGGAGAAGCAGGGTCGCGAGGGCTGGGCAGCGTGGGAAGCAGTGCCCGACCACTGCAGACTTGCCTGTCAGCCAGAGCCAGCCCCCCAGGAGGCGGGCCGGGGTCTGCTGGGTTTGCGTGACGCTCCTCGACGGCCAGAACTTGGGGTCTGAACAACGACTCATGAATGTTCGCTAACATTCGTGTGCTCTTACTGTGCTCCTGGTACGANCAGACAGGTCCCCGTCCCTGGTGTGATACTCTGCTCTCCTGACGCGGCTCGCTGACATCAGCACGGCAGCCCACTGTGGCACACCCCAGCCCCCGTGCCGAGGGCTTGAATACGGGAAAACCCAGCCTGGGGTTGGCCTTAGATGGCAGATGGTAGATAGGTGAATTTGGGGCAGTCTTTGCTTAAAGGCAGCATGCATGGGGTCTTTCTTCTTCAACTCCATGTCACAACAGGAAAACTTTCTTCCCGCTGCCCGAGGACAGGCCCCTGCAGCTGTTGAGGGACCGTGGACACCTCCAATAAGGGCTACTAGGAAAATGGCAATTTGTAAAAATAGACAGTTAACAGTGAGGATGTGAACGTTTATGAACACTTCTGCTGTCTTGCAGAACCGGTTTGGCGTCCCTTGCAATATTGTTTAAATTTTCCAAAAGCATTTTGCCTTTGGGAAAGTCCTATAGGGGTGAGGCATACAGTAATTTTATCCCTGGAGGGAGGAAACGTGTACAGTTGCACAGTATGTGAGAAGATATGGTACAGGTGCTGAACCTTCTTTTTCAATTGCACAGGTGGCCATTCCCATTGAGGATGTCAACCGCAGTCACCTTCGGTTTACCTTCCGCCACAGGTCGTCACAGGACTGTGAGTAATCCCTTGATTTTAGCTCATGTTGTTTGCAAGGAAAAACTGGAGGAAAGCTCTGTAGGCTGCACTTTTCACTTGTTCTGGATTGTTCTAGAACTAGGTGATCCTAACACGATGTGGTCTTAATCCTTTAGCTCATTTCCATGTTGACCTCTTCCTGGAAAATGTTATTGACTCTTCTTCATTGCACTGATTATAGGAGATCTTAATTTTCTTCTCGAAATTTTCCTGCTGCTATTTCCTTGTCTTCCTGTTTCCTCTCTTCCGTGTGACTTGTAACACTGTTCCATCCATCTGAAAAGTCACTGAGATACAAGTAGCTTTCAGAAATTGGCTCTTAATGCTCTTTGCGTTGGATTGGCAAACCTCGAGACCTGTTTCGTGTTCGTGGGCAGCCCCCGTGTCTGGCTTCAGGCTGAGCTTCTCTGGTAGGAGATGTTGGTGTAGCGCTGACTGACGCCGAGAATCTGGGAGGGAAGCTGGGGTTCAGATCCCTGTCCTTCCAAAAAAGTTCTTTATCGATGACGAGAGTTTGTCTTGTCATGTTCATTATTGTCCGCTTAGGACGTAGCCCTGTGCTAGACACTAAGACAGCATGACAGGCAGCTAGATCTCTCTTTTGNGCATTTTGACTGTGCCATTTGGATCCGTCGTCACTCACAACAACCCCTGTGCTGTCACTGTGGTCCTCGCTCTGCACATTCTGGTCGAGGAACCTGAGGCTCACAGACCCCACCTCTGTCCCCCAACGTCACCCAGGCAGTCAGTGGGAGGGCTTGGGTCAAACCTGGTGTGTGTGCATTTTGACTGTGCCATTTGGATCCGTCGTCACTCACAACAACCCCTGTGCTGTCACTGTGGTCCTCGCTCTGCACATTCTGGTCGAGGAACCTGAGGCTCACAGACCCCACCTCTGTCCCCCAACGTCACCCAGGCAGTCAGTGGGAGGGCTTGGGTCAAACCTGGTGTGTGTGCATTTTGACTGTGCCATTTGGATCCGTCGTCACTCACAACAACCCCTGTGCTGTCACTGTGGTCCTCGCTCTGCACATTCTGGTCGAGGAACCTGAGGCTCACAGACCCCACCTCTGTCCCCCAACGTCACCCAGGCAGTCAGTGGGAGGGCTTGGGTCAAACCTGGTGTGTGTGCATTTTGACTGTGCCATTTGGATCCGTCGTCACTCACAACAACCCCTGTGCTGTCACTGTGGTCCTCGCTCTGCACATTCTGGTCGAGGAACCTGAGGCTCACAGACCCCACCTCTGTCCCCCAACGTCACCCAGGCAGTCAGTGGGAGGGCTTGGGTCAAACCTGGTGTGTGTGCATTTTGACTGTGCCATTTGGATCCGTCGTCACTCACAACAACCCCTGTGCTGTCACTGTGGTCCTCGCTCTGCACATTCTGGTCGAGGAACCTGAGGCTCACAGACCCCACCTCTGTCCCCCAACGTCACCCAGGCAGTCAGTGGGAGGGCTTGGGTCAAACCTGGTGTGTGTGCATTTTGACTGTGCCATTTGGATCCGTCGTCACTCACAACAACCCCTGTGCTGTCACTGTGGTCCTCGCTCTGCACATTCTGGTCGAGGAACCTGAGGCTCACAGACCCCACCTCTGTCCCCCAACGTCACCCAGGCAATCAGTGGGAGGGCTTGGGTCAAACCTGGTGTGTGTGTGGCAGTCAGTGGGAGGGCTTGGGTCAAACCTGGTGTGTGTNTTGCCTGTCAGCCAGAGCCAGCCCCCCAGGAGGCGGGCCGGGGTCTGCTGGGTTTGCGTGACGCTCCTCGACGGCCAGAACTTGGGGTCTGAACAACGACTCATGAATGTTCGCTAACATTCGTGTGCTCTTACTGTGCTCCTGGTACGAGCATTTTGACTGTGCCATTTGGATCCGTCGTCACTCACAACAACCCCTGTGCTGTCACTGTGGTCCTCGCTCTGCACATTCTGGTCGAGGAACCTGAGGCTCACAGACCCCACCTCTGTCCCCCAACGTCACCCAGGCAGTCAGTGGGAGGGCTTGGGTCAAACCTGGTGTGTGTGCCGGAGTGTCCCACCCACACACCTTGGGGGCGTGGTGAGGCCACTTCCATCCNCAGACCCCACCTCTGTCCCCCAACGTCACCCAGGCAGTCAGTGGGAGGGCTTGGGTCAAACCTGGTGTGTGTCCCCCAACGTCACCCAGGCAGTCAGTGGGAGGGCTTGGGTCAAACCTGGTGTGTGTGCCACACCTTGGGGGCGTGGTGAGGCCACTTCCATCTNTCGCTAACATTCGTGTGCTCTTACTGTGCTCCTGGTACGAGCATTTTGACTGTGCCATTTGGATCCGTCGTCACTCACAACAACCCCTGTGCTGTCACTGTGGTCCTCGCTCTGCACATTCTGGTCGAGGAACCTGAGGCTCACAGACCCCACCTCTGTCCCCCAACGTCACCCAGGCAGTCAGTGGGAGGGCTTGGGTCAAACCTGGTGTGTGGGCTTGGGTCAAACCTGAGGCTCACAGACCCCACCTCTGTCCCCCAACGTCACCCAGGCAGTCAGTGGGAGGGCTTGGGTCAAACCTGGTGTGTGTGCCACACCTTGGGGGCGTGGTGAGGCCACTTCCATCTTCTCACCTTAGTTTAGCACCTGCTTTCTACACCTCACAGAGAAGGTTCTCCTCTTTCCAAACTTCAGTTTGAGTTGAGCTGTGAGGTCAGCCAGGAGGATCGTAGAGCAGTAGGCAGAGGTGTGGGGTGAATGGAGTGGGGTGCGTGGATGGGGGACACTCCCGCAGGTCTTTCCTCAGCCGAAGCATGCAGGGAGCAGTGGGCTGGGCAGCCTGCCTGAGTGGAATGGCCGGGGGGTGGGACTGGGCCTCAGGGAAGAAGGTGGGAGCACTGGGAGGCAAGGACGGAGTTCTAGAATCCACAGAAGACTTGTCTTAAAGGCACGCTCGCCCTTTACAACGAGCTTGTTCTCTCTGGTTAATAAATTACATTAGGGCAGAGGGATATCTTCTGTAGCATTTTAATTTTCAAAATCCTTGTTTCTCTAGTCAGTTTTAAGTACTCGTTATAGACAAGATGCTGTCACCCGACACGCCACCACACATTTGCGTAATTAATGAGGCTCCCAGGCCATGGCTTGTGCGGTGTTGGAACCGTGTTGAGCATCAAGAATGTGAGGCTGACGCAGTCCCGAACCGTCCGCTGCGGGAGCGACAGCAACCACTGGGGCCTTCTAAGCCTCCCTGAGCGCAGACACACAGGGTCAGGAGGAAGTGAGGCCGCATTGCCCATCCCTCCTGCCCCCTGCAGTGAGCTGCTTTTCCCCTAAAGGGAGGTGAGCACAGGGAACAAACGATGGGATTTCTCAGGCTGGGATCCATCCCTGGGGATGGGAAGTTTGGTGCTGATGTGACAGACATTCATTCCAGCAACTCGTTAGGAATTCCAGATGCATCCGCTCCTGTTTCAACCCAACTCCAGCAGCTGTGTGGCTCCGGGTCCAGCTGGCCAGGGGCTGAGTTTCCCAGGCTCATAGGGGGCCTGGCTGGGTGGGGCAGCCCTGCCTCCTGTGCCCTTGGCATCCTGTAATGCCGCTAATGGGCACCTAATAAGTGCAGCCCATGGCCTTGAGGTAANATCCCTCCTGCCCCCTGCAGTGAGCTGCTTTTCCCCTAAAGGGAGGTGAGCACAGGGAACAAACGATGGGATTTCTCAGGCTGGGATCCATCCCTGGGGATGGGAAGTTTGGTGCTGATGTGACAGACATTCCAGCAACTCATTAGGAATTCCAGATGCATCCGCTCCTGTTTCAACCCAACTCCAGCAGCTGTGTGGCTCCGGGTCCAGCTGGCCAGGGGCTGAGTTTCCCAGGCTCATAGGGGGCCTGGCTGGGTGGGGCAGCCCTGCCTCCTGTGCCCTTGGCATCCTGTAATGCCGCTAATGGGCACCTAATAAGTGCAGCCCATGGCCTTGAGGTAAGGGTCTAGGACGTTAATAAAAAGTGCGCGATGTCATTTTGTGCTACTTAATGGTAGGGTCGGGGGAGCCATGTGCTGACAGGGATGCTCACGTGTCCTTTTGAGCCACGGCTGCTTTCGTGGAGCCAGGTGTGTACTCTTTTCACATCAGCTCAAATTTAGAAGGATCTGTGCTTTCTCACCTGAACATTAGGGTAGTTTACNGCCAGGGGCTGAGTTTCCCAGGCTCATAGGGGGCCTGGCTGGGTGGGGCAGCCCTGCCTCCTGTGCCCTTGGCATCCTGTAATGCTGCTAATGGGCACCTAATAAGTGCAGCCCATGGCCTTGAGGTAAGGGTCTAGGACGTTAATAAAAAGTGCGCGATGTCATTTTGTGCTACTTAATGGTAGGGTCGGGGGAGCCATGTGCTGACAGGGATGCTCACGTGTCCTTTTGAGCCACGGCTGCTTTCGTGGAGCCAGGTGTGTACTCTTTTCACATCAGCTCAAATTTAGAAGGATCTGTGCTTTCTCACCTGAACATTAGGGTAGTTTACGTTTTCTGATGCCCTTTTACAAATGTTATTGACTCTTCTTCATTGCGCTGATTATAGGAGATCTTAATTTTCTTCTCGAAATTTCTTCGAATTTTGATTCCTAGGGTACCTATTTTTTTGTTTTCATCCCTGTCTTTATTTTGGTTGGTCAATCATTCCGTCATTTATCTAATTAGTTAGTGTTTACTGAGCACCTACTGTGTGCCAGGTACTGATGGACACCAGGACTGCGGAGATTAACGAGGCTCGTTATCTTGTGCAGTGGTGGTGACTTGGGATAATTATTTTGAGCCCCTGACTCAGGGTGGGTGAATGTGCTCCTTCCTCTGTTGACCTCTGTCTTTTCATCTCTCTTTCTCTTTCTCTCTCTTTTTTTTTTTTTTGTTAAGATTTTATTATTTGAGAAAGAGAGAGAGTTGGGGAGGGGCAGAGAGAGATTGAGAAGCAGACGCTGTGCTGAGAGCGGAGCCTGACACGGGGCTCGATCCCAGGACCCTGGAATCATAACCTGATCTGAAGGCAGAGGCGCAACTGACTGAGCCACCCAGGCACTCCTCTCTTTTCATCTCAAAAAGAGAACACAGGATATATCATTTAAAGATTGTAGCTCTGAAACTCAGTGTTTCCATGCTGTCCTCAGTTACATCTTGTGAAATTCACACACAATCTACTTCAGGGGACACTCCTCATCTCCTTCCTGTGCTGGCCCCTCCCCTGCTCACCACCCATGGCTCACCAGCCCCCTGGCTCTCTGACCCAGTAGGCCAAGCCTGGGCCCACTCAGGGACTCTGCCTTTGGCCATGTCCATTCTGGGAAGGTTTACGCACTGGCTCACACGTTGTCCATCTTCTCAGAGACCTTGTCCAACCATCCAGCCGTTCATCCCTGTCCCACCATTCCCCTCTCACTCGTCACGGTCACCAAGCGAGAGAACCGGTTTGTTGGCATCTCCCCAGCTAGAATAAACATTTACTGAGTCCTTAACAGATGGCAGGCACTGTTGTCACAATAGCAGTGACGCGTGTGCAGTGAAACGAACGATCAGCAGCGGTTCACACGCACACATGCGCACGCTTCCTCGGGCGGGTGACTTGGTGGGGATCANCTCTCACTCGTCACGGTCACCAAGCGAGAGAACCGGTTTGTTGGCATCTCCCCAGCTAGAATAAACATTTACTGAGTCCTTAACAGATGGCAGGCACTGTTGTCACAATAGCAATGACGCGTGTGCAGTGAAATGAACGATCAGCAGCGGTTCACATGCACACATGCGCACGCTTGCTTGGGCGGGTGACCTGGTGGGGATCAGGACTGGCCTCTCGGTTTGCCCGGGCGGCCGTAACAGAATAAACTGGGGGGGGCTTGAACAATGGAAATGTGTCTTCTCACAGTTCTGGCGGCTGGAGTCTGAGAGCCGGATGCCGGATCCTGGTGTCTGGTGGGGATGCTTGTCCAGGCTGTGAACGCACAGAGAAGGAGAGCTCTGCTGTCTTTCTCTTTTTGTCGAAGGGCACTAGTTCTGTGGGATTAGCGGTCCCCCCTTATGACCTCCCTAACCTCAAGCCCCTTCCTTATAGGCTGCATCTCCACTGTAGTCACATGGGAGGGTTACAGTCAGCACCAGACTTGGGGGGGACACAGTTCAGTCCAAACACTTATGAGGAAAAACGCATCAGGGGAGGGGAGAGAGTGTGACCAGGTTACAGTTTACTGTCTTAGATGGTCTGGTCACCTCGGTGCAGGTGATCCGTCAGCCGAAACTTGAATGAAGGGAGGGAATGAGCCTCACATCCAGGTATCTGGGGGAGGAGCTTTCTTGCTAGAGAACAAAATTTCCCATTCGTGTGTTCACTCCACCTGAATTTATTCTAGTGGTTGCCATGAGGTAGGAATCGATTCTGTTTTTTCATATGAATAGCCAGTTTTCTCAGGCAGTGGTCCGTCCCTACTGGATTGCCCTTCACCTTGTGTTTCCAGACCCTGTCCCTCCCGTTGCTCTGTGTGTCCCTGTTGTCAAGCCGCACTGTGGTCTTTGTGGTCATGTCCCCGTCACTGCTGTTTTCTAGGGTTGCGGACTGCCCCCACCCTGTGCTCTCCTTCCGCACCCACCTGGTGCTCTTGACTGTGGGAATCTTTTTTCACGTTCCATGAGGAAACTCTTCCGTGAGATTCTGATTGGAATTACTTGGAATTTACAGGTTAATTTGCTCACAAGTGGTCCCGTTAGGAGGAGTCTTCCTCCTGGGGAACACTCCCATTTTTCCATTTCTGTCCATTTCCTTTAATTCAATGCAATTTTGTCATGTTTTCGTAAAGGTAGCCCTTGTAGCTTTTATGTGATATCGCCATGACGGCCGTTGAAGATAATGATTGATTTCTCTTGCAGCCAAGGATAAATCTGAGAAAATATTCGCACTGGCCTTTGTAAAGCTGATGAGATACGATGGGACCACGCTGAGGGACGGGGAGCATGACCTCATCGTCTATAAGGTATACTGCTTGCCTGCTGCTGTATTGCTGGTAGGGACTGCTTCAGTCCTCTCTGGGACTCCTGGCTGGAGCTGACGTTTCCGTCTTTGTGAGAAAGCTGCTCTCTAGCTTCAGTTAGTTATCCAAATGGACGTTTCAGATGACCAGGCTGCTGTTCCTAACGAGAGAAGATGATATGCGATAAATGTTAACATGAACGAATCTACATGAATAAGGGAAATCATTAAAATAAAGAGTTTAGCAGAGGATAAAGAGCAAATATCATGATGGTTAAAAGGA